>NC_086252.1:5262419-5565449 GCF_021018805.1 Prinia subflava | reverse complement strand
AGGAAATCACAAAAGAAAAAGATTGGGCAGCAAAGCAGCAAAAAGATGGGGTGGACAGGGCTTGGAGCAACCTGGGATAGTGAAAGGTGTCCCTGCCCATAGCAAGGGGAGGGATGAGATGGGCTTTAAGGTCTTTTCCAACCCAAACCATTCTGGGATTCCATGATTTTATGATGAGGAGAGAACCAAGGTGCTAAAGAAAATAGTTTGTAGTGCCGGAGGTTTTACAATTAACAGTTCCTGAGATTTTTGGAGTTTCCATGACAGTAGTTTCAAAGCCAGGTCCAACACACGTCTTGCCAGCCCCTCTAGTCCTGCTGGCTGCAATCAGACATTCAAAGAAGGACACTTCTTCCCTTTGCTAATCCAAATTACACTGGGAAGCAGAGCTGCAGGCTCTCTGTCCCTCGCTCCCAGGTTCTGAAGGAGCTGCAGGGACAGATCACATTTAGCTGTGCAGTTGTCTGATGCAACAAGCACAGCAAGTTCCCTCCACAAGCTGATAAAGTAACACAGGCAAGGTTACAGAGCCTGCAGCTCCTCATCCCAAACGTGATTTACTTTGCAATACGTGTGGACAGACAAATGTCACTGGGAAGGGCCCAGATAAAAACATGCCTGTTTTTATCTGGGACAGTACAGTGGCAGCAGAGGAGTGAGATATTTAAAAAGACATTTAAAAAGCCAGAATAGTTTTTGTTGGACTCGGCACTTGGAGCAGAAGGGAAGATATGAAGAACACTCTCTGGAAGACCCCTCCAGCTTCCAAGCCACAAATGCAGCCCTTTTTAACCTTCTACCAAGATCCCACAGCCAGGATGTCAGGGTAAGGGAGAGCACTTAAGGACAGGCAGGGAGATAAAAGAGACAATTATGCAACTGATTGCCCATGGGTGCGGCTAACCGGTTTGATTAGCTGGCTAATTTGCATTCATCACTGATGATGGGGTTTCCTGCATTAGACGCTAGACGTGTGCACTGGAGATGTTCTCCTCAGCCCTACTCACCCATCCCAATCCCCCAGACAAGCTGAGGGGGGAAAGGAACAGCAGGGCTGACACAGGCTTAAGAGCTGGGCAGTCAGCAAGGGAAGCAACTGCAGATGGAAAAATAAACAGGGCAGAACTTCAGTTGGGTATTAGGGGAGATTTCCTCGCTGGAAGGGTGGTCAGGAATTGGTGGAATCACTGACCCAGAAGCGTTCCAGAAACATGTGGGTGTGACACTTGGGGACATGGGCTGGCGGTGGGCTCGGTAGTGCTGGGAAAGTGGTGAACTGCATGTGGCACTCAGTGCCATGGTTTACTTGAGGTGTTAGGCATGGGTTGATGATCTTGAAGGTCTCTTCCAACCTAGTAATTCTGTGATTCTGCAATCTCCATGTTCTCAGAGGGCTTCTCCAATCGAAATGATCCTAAATAGCTGCTGGAGACTCCCAGGAACACCCAGGAGAGGGCAGCATGTGCCAGCACACCAGCAGGCACCGGGAACCTGCAGGAAAACCACTTCCCAAAGGAAAAATTCACACAGGCATGGGACACCTGCAAATCTGTGGGGACCACAGGCTCTTTGCTACTCGGGCATTGGAAAATGTGAAAAAAGAATCAACTTTAGAGGTCAGGGACTCACACCTGGGCTGGGCATTGAATCCAGCATGCAATTCCAACACAGCTGACCCTGCAGCAGGCTCCCTGCATCTCTGCAGTTACCATGGGGAAAGATCATGTTCAAACACACACATTTTTACAGAGAGGCTCTTCCCAGGCTGCCTGAGACATTGCCCAGGATTCCCTCACCCAGCTGAGCGAGGCATGAGCTCGAGATGAGCACAGGATGTGTTGTCATCCCTTTATCGATGCCCTGACAGCCCAGCACAAAAAAAGATTGAAGAGCAAACCCCAGGAGCTGGGCTCAATGTTCAGTGTGGGTCCCTTCTTTGAAGGGTATTTCATTATTGTGTGGTTTAAATAAGCAGTTTATTGCATTCTGGGGTCTTTTTTGCCAAAAGAAGTAATAATTTTGTATTACCTACAGTGACAAGAGCCTTGTGTAGGAGACCATCTCACCCACCTCCAGGGTTCAATGAAAAATTGAGTCCTTAAAGCAATTTATTCCCTTCTAAAACAGTGAAACAGAATTTTCATACAGTATCTTAATACACTGCTCTAATTGTAAGGTTTCCTTCAACTCCCTCCTACTCACCACAATTAATAATCCTTTCCTAATACCTACACTACTGTGGAGCTACAGGAAAACAAGCAACTTATTTCCTCTTTCAAAGGAAGTCTGATTGGGATAATTTTTTAGGGCCTAAGTCACCAGATGTTACCCTCCAATTACTACACAAAGAAACCTTATATTTGATATGTAAAACGCACCCAAATCATGACCTGTTTCTCTCAGACACCACCCAGCACCGCTCTTCTTCTTCCTTCACTCCTTGACAGAAAAACCATACAATAGGAGCATCATCTCTATTTTTAGGAGGTATTTGAAGTAACAGAACAGAAAAATAGAATGCAAGAAATATCACAAAGGAAGTTTAACTTGCTAGTCCAATGCCTGTAACAAAGATACAAACTTAGGGGCAGATACTCAGTTTAAAAATCTGTGTTTCTATTAACCTGTGAGATGATCAGAAAATAATGAAAATAATGAAACTCTTAGATTTTGTTTTAAAAATGTAACTATACTGAATTTTCCACCTGCACATTCAATCTGAAGATGAAGTTGCAGCAAAATGGGGAGCCTGTCTCACTTCTGGTATTAACAGCCTTACAAGTGCAGCTATATTCTTTATATATGATCTTGGTATTTTATATAAACAAAACTGACAAATTAAACATGTTGCACTTGCAAAGAATTACTAAAATCAATTTAAATTCTATTCCAACAAGTCACTTTCCACTGTCTGAATCTGATCTCTTCCCACTGGTCAGACAAGAATCTTTGACAAAAACCACCCAAACTTGTCTGAAGCCTCCTGTCTCATCAATCAGCAGCAAAAGTGCCATACCACCTTCCAGTGCCAAACAGCAGTATGACAAAATATAACCCCACCTTTAAAAACTCATGGCTTTGACCATTTTCCCTGGGATTTGATGCCAAGAATTGCTCAGTGGCTGGATGACATCACACTTACTAAAGTCTCAAGTGGTGGAAAGAAACATCATCTTGCTCCATCCATGGACCCTTGTCAAACTTCAGGTACTCGATGTCTTCAATTACCTGGAATCAGAAAAGAAAGCTCACTAAGAGGTGGTTTGATCCAAAAATCAATTAAATAATCAAAAGAGGATATTAAACAAATGAGAAAGGCTTCACTGCTAAAGCTGTAGTAACAAGGCAAATATCTAGAGATAACATGATCATCTCCCAGTTCTATTTCTGCAGGCTGTGGCCCTGCCAGGAGCACTGGGCACACACGGGGGGGGGGGATCTCCTAACATCCTGTGCTTGCAGCTTTGGATGGCAGGGAATAAACCAGCTGAGAGGTGCCTTGTTGCCAAATTCTTACCTGATCCAAGCCATTCTTCCTTAACTTGCCACTGGGGCTGAAAAGCAAAGAAGGTACAGGCTCACCCCTGAGGGATAATGAGGAGGAAATGGAAGTAAATCTAGATTTAATTCCTCTTTGTTACAAAAATGAAGTTTGGTTGGTTTTATTCCCAGAGAGGCTCAGTAACACATTCCCTGAGACAGGCAGGGGAGCAGCTGTGGCATCTGCCTCGGTGCTGTGTGGTTCACATCACTGGTTTTCAGGCTGGAAAACTCAGGCCTGCAGGAGCTGCAGTCCAAGGGCTCAGGAGCTCACCAGCCATCAGGACCCACCCATGCATGAAAGGAAAGGCAACACTCACAGCTCAGAACCCTTCAAACAAGTGATACCAGCTCAGCAAATCATTCCTTCAGCATCCCCAAACTCATCAATCCCGGGTTTGAGCTTCATTTACAGCCTGGCTCCACCAGAAAACAGATCTTTGCTGCTCCAGGAGGTAATTGCTTATCACACCTCACTGCCTGGAGCTGAGGGAAACCTGCCCTGGTGTCAGGAGGATGCACTTCAGGTGTCTGATGAGGTGGAGACAGCACCTTGGAGCAAACTGGGAAGGAGTGGATTGATACAGCTCCAAACAGCCCTTTCCAGAGACCTTTTCCATAGGGAAAGGATAAAGCTGAGGTGTTGTGACCAAATTCCTGATGGCACATTGTCAACCCGCTGATAGGTGAGCACATGTCAGCAATGAAGTGACAGAATGATAAACAAAAAGTCCTTGTATTCTTTACACTAAATCCACTGTAATTATTCCCTGCAAACACTAAATCCCAGCTATTACCACTTAAAAATGATAACCAAGTGCTTTTACAAAGTAGCCTCGACTATAAAGATCCACTCTTAGCAGAATTATGTTTTCATGGTGAGAAAAAATGGTTTGGATATCACTGAATAAACACTTTAGAGGCATAAACTGCTGCAATGTAACTCCAAGACAAGAGGAAGAGAGGTGTAAGATAAGTTAGTTCAAATAGCCATTATTCCTTTGAATTATTTAATTGACAAGCTGAACAAAAGCAATTCCTTCTCCACTCCACTGCAAAGCTTTGGAAGCTCTCTGCACCTGATAACAGTACTAATCACAGAGTTGCTACAATGGGCTCACAATGTGCTATGGGGGAAAGCAATCTGTATCCAAATTAGTTTTGCTCACTGTTACCATCATGTCAGAAGATCTCTCTCCCAGCAGCTCCTTAATATCAGCTTCTGGCATCAATTTCCCAATAAGGACAGAAGAATGACTTCTTAATTTATAAGGGATGCCCTGGTATCCCCCAGGAATTAGCAGCAAATATCCAAGGCTTTAAAAGAAATTAAACATACCGCTAACTTTGTATTCCCAGTTTTACCGTCGTGCTAAACCAGTGTGAAACATCCTAATGAAGCTTATTTCAGCACTCATTGCACCTTCAGCCACCACAACCAAAGTTAATTACAACAGGAAACCCCAACTGACCTTTTTAGGACACTTAAAAAATCATTTCTAAGCTGTGTATGCATGCTCTGAGCAAACTAAAAGTTATTAAACCATAAGGCCATAAAAAAATTCAGCTCCCAAATCCCTAAGCAAACAGGTTGGAGTGGGCTAATGAACACTGCTGCCTGTCAAGAGGCTGCACCTGTGTAAACATCCACCTTACAGCCAAAGCCCTCCTGCCAACCCTGACCTCCAAATTTCTGCTGTGTCATCCCAAAGGGAAAGTGAATCCCAACAGAAAAGGGGGAAAAACGACAGAATTCCTCGAGGTACCAATATCCACCAACACCCAACAACGACGACGCCAACATCGTGGGCTGGATAATCTTACAGGGTCTTTTCCAACCTTAATCATTCTGTGGCATTGCACTTTAACCTCCAAATAACAATCCTTCCCCCTAGTCCAGATTTGTCCAAGCAAATTAGGGACTCCTCTGGTGCATTTGATGACCCTATTTAAAGTAATGACAAGATTGCTGAGCTCGGAAGAGCAGCTCCTTGAACAATAAGAGCTTTAGACTGACTTTAAATCCAGATTTAAAGGATTAAAATCAAATCTCTAGCAATGGGGTTTACTACAAAAAAAAAAATCTAGGGAGGAAACAACCTGCTTTAGTTTGACCACTTGGAGATGTGTCCAGAGAGAAGAACAAGGAAAAAACAGCCATCTAACTCTCAACTCCTTTAATTCACCAAGTACCATCTTGAAACACAACAGCTCTCAACTCCTATCCTTGCTTCTATGTTGTTATCCATAAAAAAATAACTTTTATTGCTCCAGGTTCTCTGTAGTCACACCATAACCTCAGCTTTTTTGTTCATTTTAGCCTGATTTTTGGTACATTTTTTCTATTTATTATCTGCTGTCACACTGAAGCTCCCAGCCCCGTTTTAAGGGTATAAACCCATACTGCCCCACAGGTCTGCTGGTTATTAATGATAACCTTTATTATCAAGTGCAGGAGCACTCAAAAAACTATCCACAACAGCAAAGGACCCAGAATGTGGCACAAAACCCTGTTCTTATAAAAGGAACCAAAAGGCCTAGAGACAATCAGCAGTGCACCTATGGGAGGATATGAAGTGTTAATTTTAGGATCAGGGAAAGTCCTTATCAATATCTTCTGCTTCACACAGTCATATAACCAGAACTTTGAAGGACATATTGGGCAAAAACGTAATTTTAGTCTGATTAAGGATCACTTAAATATAAAAAGGCATGCTCTGAATATGCTAATAAGCTTAATGAACAGGCTACTGCATATATATATATATACACACATATACATATCAATTCTCTGCCAAGATCACACTGCATATAACATCGAAGGAGAAGGAGTTTGGGGTCTGTATAAGTAGGGTAGAAACTTCACCTCATTAGGATAAAGACCAAAAAGCCCTCGGAGACAGCCCATGAACAACTCTCCTCTCCCTCCTCCCAAGCTTCCATGTAGGATTATTATTATCCAGTTAACATCATACTACTGTTATTAACAGAGATTTATCCCTAAACAGAAATGGGCCCAAAATCCATTCAGATTCTCAAAACCCTTGGTGCTCTTTCCCTCACGGAACAGCAGCTAGAGAGAAAAGGTAATGATGGTGAAGCAAAAGACTTCTGTTATCCTGCTGGTAACTCTCCATGCAAGTTCACTGAAATAAGAGAAAACTATTAAACTTACTTGCAGAAAAGCAAAGCTTACCTTCTCCACATCCTCAGCTGCAGTTGCTGTGTACTGCAGAACTTCGCTGCTCTCGCTGCAAAGAACACAGAAATTGAATTCCCTTGATAAAACTGCTCTACCCATGCTCCCCCAGAGCTCCAAAAGGAACAGAAATGAAGTTAAAAGGCATAAACACCAAATCAGAATCATTGCAAATTTTTAGACTGTTCCCAGCTGTTGCAATAGAATTCCTGCTGTACCTGTGAGCTGCTTATTTGCAGGTGGAAAGTTGATTTTAAAGGGCCAATGGCCTGGATATCTACATAACTTCAGTTGAAAAAAAAATTAAAAACCACACATATGAATTTGTTTTCATTTAGACCTATTACAGCTGCCCAATCTACTTAAACATAAGTGAAATTTTCAGTCTAACCTAGAACTTCAGTAGACTCTTTGTCTTCCAAGTGCATGACTACCTGCGAGTCATTTCAGGAGAAGAATGCATTCATTTATCATTTACTCAGGTTGAGCTAGCTCAATGAATACAAACACAGGCAGCAACATGTGCAATTGTAAAAACATTTTTAAAAGGTATTGTTTCCTGGTTACAAGACTGGCTTTTTTATCAGCCAGTGGCCTTCAGAGAAAAGGCACTTGCAGAGCAGAGCCACAACAGAAGCTCCTACATGAACCTTACTCACTACACATGTTCAGCCACATTCAGCAATAGCTGTTGCCAGCTGGAAAACCTGGAAGGCCCTGGAATAGCTGCCCAATATGAACATTATATAAAACATCACACAGCAAAGTTTAGGAGCATGGAGAAAAATTCATAGAATCCCAGATGGTTTGGGTGGGACAGGACCTTAAACCTCATCCTGTTCCACCTCCTGCCATGGGCAGGGACACTTTCCACTATCCCAGTTTGCTCCAAGGCCTGTAGGATCTGGCCTTGGACACTTCCAGGGATGAGGCAGGCACCTGGAATAAGAGATTCTCCTCATTGTCAGCCCAAGGAAGAGGTCAGCCTTCAGCAGAGCCTGACACCGGCAATTGCATTCACAACACCGATCAAATCACTTGATCCCATCTCTTGATTTGACCCTGAAGATTATCAGGGCTTCATTAAGAGAAAACAGCTGCTCAGTGACTCCACAGATCATGAGAATTTCCTTAAGAGAAAACAGCTGCTCAGTGGAAGCAGAGTTGGATATGAAAGAGAACATTACCAATCTTAAGGCTCATGCTCCAGGAAAAGAGGAAAATCAAACAAAACCCAAACACTGTTCCAAAACACCAGGCAGTACCTGCCACAGCACCCAGCTCACAAATCACTACCAACAAAAACATAAAAGACATTCATAAGTCAACTAGAAAGAAAGCATCAATTTTAAAGCAAAAATCCACTATAAACCACTTCAGGCAGCATCAGGCTGCTCCAGCTAAACAGCCCAAGATAACAGGAGTTTTGCCCAGTAACAAACTGCTTTTCAAGGAACAAGCAAACTTCAACATGTAAAGCATGAAGGAGTTTGATCAGCAGTCCGTAACAACTCTTTCTAGCCTGTTTGGACGAGATTTTAGGCATCCCCAGGAGTCAGGGAATCAAACTAGGCAGACAAGGAGGTCACAGCCAGGCATGAACACAGCTCCCTGCACTCCTGCCAGAAAACAACCAGTTAAAGGCAGCTGTGGATTCTGCCTTTATCCCAGACTGGAGCCACCCTGATGTCCAGAGGTGCACAGAGCTGGATTCATACACTCCCAGCTCCCCCACAGCCAGGAGACACAGATCAGTGTGACAGGATCTGCCTAACAGGGCTGCTGACCATGTACGCACAGAGGGCAAGGGGTGAAATCCCAGCAGGATTTAGGATTTAGCCTCACTGAACACCACAAGATGTCTGTGGAGCTTGATCTGATCTAGAGAACAAGCAGCAGTTTTCTCCCCACCAGTGACTGCAGCAGTTTGCCCTCAGGGGGATGACATTCCCAAGGCTTCCCATTCCTTTCCAAGAGCCTTGTGCTGGCTGAGGGGACACACAGGGAGGCCGCTGACCATACGTGACACCAACAACCCCTGCCTGCATGAGTGACAGGCTCAGTATCGAGTTATTCACTTCAGTGGCTGGCACAGCCATCACACTGATCCACCCGGGGGGAGTGGGGTCAGAGCAAGCACCAGGGGAACACAGGCAGGCCACAAAACACCTGGGAATCTACTCTGATTTACATCAGCCTCCTGCACACACCAGAACTTAGGTAGTTAATTCACCTGATACCCTTTGAGAGTTGTCCTTCCAGAATTATGAGGAACCATAATTCTACTTTTATATTTTTAGGACAATTTTAATTTTCCTAGAGCTCTTTTATAAGAATTGGAAGAGCTGGCAAGCTCTGTTTCATCCCAGGTTTACAGGGCACATGCTTTTGCCTCCCAGCTAGAGGAAGCCAGGGGAGCCCAGAGAGAGACAGGACACAGGGAAGGGCTTCCCATTGCCAGAGGGCAGGGTTAGATGGGATGTTGGGAAGGAATTGTTCCCTGGGAGGGTGCTGAGGCCCTGGCACAGGGTGCCCAGAGAAGCTGTGGCTGCCTCTGGATCCCTGGAAGTGTCCAAGGGCAGCTTGGACAGGGCTTGGAGCAGCCTGGGACAGTGGAAGGTGTCCCTGCCCATGGCAGGGGGTGGCACTGGATGAGCTTTAAGGTCTTTCCAACCCAAACCATTCTGGGATTCTGTGGCAACTGAAAGAACTTTCTGAGGAGAGAAAAGCCCTAAAACTTTCCAAAAAGGCCTTGGAAAAGCTTGTATTGCATCACTCTCTCCTCAGGTTGTGGAAACACACACAGCCATAGCTGTGGCATTCTGCACATCACTCCTGAACCCATTTTAATTTTCCAACACTGGCATCAGGCTTCTGGGATGGCAAAGGTGACTACAGCCACACAGTTCTTATGCTGTGAATGCAGCACCCCTTCATTAGGGCACAATACTGTACCCTGTAGCACAAGCAGGATTTTTTCACATGACTTGTTATATTGATATTGGCAGAGATTTTAATGTTTGCAAACATTTTTGCTCAAAGACCTAAGAGGCAAAACATTTTGCTTTGCTAACCTGATCTCTGGTAGGAAGGTCTTCTTGTAAGCATCCTCAATGCTCTGGAGATAGGAAGGAGACACCTTTTTCTCATATGGCTGCAAACAAACAGAAAATATAATGGAATTAACTTTCTTTCTTTTCCCACCAGCACAGACTCCAAGGGCAGCTCCACCACCTGCCAAGGCCTCGTTCTGGGATAAGCAGTCAAACATTCAAGTGAATTACATGCACATCAGTGAAAGTTTCAAGGAATTAAGGCATTTGGGGGGTTTGGAATTCCTTACATGCCACAAAATATCTAGAGTAGCCCACAGCTTTCCAAGGATTGATTCATCCCTGCCAGCTACACATTCCAAGGAGCTGTGTTAGTCACCCAGAAAACAGGAGAAGACTGAGTCCACCCTTTGTTTAAGGAGGCCAAATTTGCACCTATTCCCAGTTTCAGAGAAGTGCATGGGCAAACACCCACTTCAAACTCCTCTGAAATTTTATGGATAATATCCCTGCTGTTAGCTAGCTTGCTTTCCACACAGGTTACTTATGATGCCACATTTGCAAAACACCAGGAATTTCTCTGATCTACCATGTGTTCCCCAAACAAGCCCTACAGAGCTCAGCAATGGCACTGACCCAAAAATCACAAGCTACAACAGCAATTTCTGTCCAAAGGTTTCAAAAGTGCCACTGATTTCCATGCTTACAAGGGCTAAGAACTCACAGGTTCCCCCAATACATGAAGAACTCCCTAAATGATTTTTTTCCTAATAAATCAAAACTTTCTTTTAAACTATCTTGTTTTCCAGAGTTAAACTGCATTTCCCATAGCCTTTCAACAAGGCAAGACAAACAGCTTTTAATCCTCATAACACGTCTGCAAACAGTTCATTACAAGCACTCATCTAAATATTAAAGAAAGGGGAAGGGGGGAAAGCCCCCAAATTACAAACCTTCCTTAGATTAGCTGTTCCCCAAAAGCACCCTACAGCTTTCCTGAGCCAAGACTAGTTCAATAAGGCAGTCATCCAGCAGTGATTTTCTGGATTTCACGGAGTTAAGTGAACTTGCTGACCCCAGGTGACTCACAGGTGAACCCCAGCAGGGGTGTGAGGAAGCAGTCAACTGGGAAGCAGGAGCCAGGGAGCCCAGCTGGGCTGCAGGCACTCAGGAATAAGAAATATTTCCCCTCTAAGTGCATTGCAAGCAGCACAGCACCTCCCCACCACTCCTGAAGTGGCAGCTACAAAGCCTGGTAGAAATATTCACCTGCTGTTAAAACAATTTCTCATTCCACAAATGATAAGGTATCGATGCAGTATGCATCTTTTGCCAAAACAAGTTGATTTTTTGCCTTTTTTTAAAAAAGCAAGCATACCAGAATACCCACAGAGTCATCAACACCATACAGCTCCCACACCTCAGGGGACAAGCAGCTCCTCAGAAGCAGAATTCAGCAGCAAATCCCACAGGACTCACATACAGGGTGTGATTACAGCAGACATTAGCAGGCAGCACTTGTGAGAGGCAAGTAAAAATAAAGATAAGAGATAAATAGGCAATAATCAAAGATCAAATTACCTTGCCTTTCTCTTGGATCTTCTTCTGCACCTCTGGGACAGGCATATCTACATAAATAACCAAGTGAGGTGGTAGGAACTCAGAAATGCTGATCTCCTTGACCTCTTTGTAGTGATCAAGGCCTGTGTAAAACACAAATAAATCACGTTTTCCACCTCTGTATTTGCAGTCTCTTCTTTTGGGCTCATAGAGCAAGTTTAGGTTAGCTTTCCCTCAAACAGAATTCAGGAAGTTTACAGAACAAACTATCTCCACAGAAGTTCCATGCACTGAGATCTAAGAATCTGAACCCAGTTACATCAAAGAGGGACTTTATTCCTGACTCAGGTTTAGAGGAATCTCAGCTTTTCCCCCACCATATGGAGACAGTAAGCAGCAGTAGCTCTAATCAAGATGTCTGTTCCCTAAGGATTCCAGTACAATCCAAACTGGGATTCTGTATTAAGTTGTGGGTTGCTGGATTTTGCTGCCTCAGCAATGCAGAGCAGGAAGACATAGGACATTATAACCAGCTCTCAAAGTCATGCAGCAACTTACAGATGGTAAAAAACAAATATACACCTATTAAATCCAACAGCAAAAAGAGGAGCCAATCAAGAACACGGTTACCTCCACCTCAGGAGCAGCCAAAAGAACAGATTTACCAGGAACAGGCAGCAACAGCTCAGGAGCTCAGTGCACATAACCCCACATCAAATCACTCAGGGTCAGGAGGAACATCCCCAGATCACCTCGTTCAACCACTCTGCTAAGAACTCCACCCACAGCAGTTTAACTATCTCCAGGGTGGAGATCCCAGGTGATTTGCTCCAGGGTTTGACTCCCTTCACAGTGAAAAAGGGTTTTTCCTTACAAATGAAACATGTCCTTTATCTTTTGTCCTCTCACTGCCACTGAGACCAGACTAGCTCCACCCAGCAGCATACAAGCAGTGAATATTTAAAGGAATCCCTCCTTCCAAGCACGAATTTTTTGTTTCTTTTTTTCAAGTAAAGTAAACTACCAGACTTCTGAGAGATTATGGCAAAACAGCTCCCTTTTGCTGGCAGGAACTCACATCTCTTGTGGACATATCCCTGCTTTAACATGGCATCCAGGAACACAAAGTCGCTGTAGGGAGAGCGCTCCAACACCACACCTTGACCTGCAAGGGAGAACAGACTCCAGGTAGGAACAAAAGGAGCTGCAGGGCGCCCTCCAGCCCAAACCATTCCACGATTGCCCAACCTGTGCTGAGCAGGTGCTCCAGGGCGTCAGCATACTGCAGGACACGGTTCCCAAAGATCCAGGACTGCAGGCGGTACGAGTGCCCATCGGGAGACCTGGGGTCTGTGTAGAACTTCTCCAGGTTACAGAAGCCATTGAACTTCTCAGGCAGCAACTTCCCATCCCCTGAGATCCTGTCCAGGTAGTGGATGTCTGCCTCAGGGAAGTATTTCATTCCTGACAAGGAGAAGAAACCCACAGCAGAAATAAACTGTATTCATTTGCAGCAAATGCCTCTTCAGCTGCTGAACACACAGCTGTTCCTTGAACAGCTCCCAAACAGCCCCAACCCCTCTGTCCATCACAGCAGAAGAAAATGAACCCAAACTCTGAGCACTGCCACTGCCCAGGGAGAGCTGAGCCGTTCCAAGCACAGCCACCTGGAGAATCCAAACTCTCTGGGAGCACAGCGAGCACACCAATTCCATTAGAACTGAAGCTTCACTCACAATAAATCCCACGGACCTGAGACACGTCCCCATGCCAAACCTCCCCAACATCATCCACAAACCCTCCCCATTCCCTCCAGCACTTCCTAATCCAGAACTGCTGCACTGGTGAACTTCTTCTGCACAAGAGCCATGATGAAACTCTGTCAGCTCTCAGAGAAACAGAATGAGACATACCCAGTTTTTCTGCTATTTGCTGGGCCAGCTTGCCCTTCCCAGAAGACAGATTCCCCTCCACTGTGAAGACTTTGCTGTGCTGTGTGAACTTCTTGGTGGCCCTTTCTCCCAACATATAGGCCAGCCACCCATACTGCAGGCTCTGCTCAGGGCTGGTGTGGATTCTTGCCTGGTCAAAAACACAGAGAAATCATCAGATTTGGAAGGGCTTTTTAGCTGAAAATGCAGCTTTTCCAGACACACACACAGGACACACTCTAATGCATCTAAGGCAAGAAAAATTTACTCTGTAACCTTAGTACTATCATTTCAGCTTAGCAACCGAAGCAGTAGTTGGGTGGGGAAGTTGTTCATGAAATTAAAGGTTGAGAAGATACAAAGCATAAAACAGCTTTCAGTCTGAAGGCCAGACACACAACACACCCAGAGTTCCCAAGGGAGACCCCACATTAGACTTTTGTTTGCATTTTGTTTGTTGTTAGGCACATAACACTAAACCCATTTTCAGGAGAGTTACAGCTTCATTTCAGCAGTTTGGTGGGCAAAAGGTTGGACTTGGTAACCTTGGATGTCTTTTCCAGTCCTAACTATTCCACAATTCCTGAAAGGTGGCGAGACCCCTCCAGGCTGTGGGACTGAAGGCAGGGCCCTTTTGAGCCCTGCTCTGAGCCTCCCACAGATCCCAATAAACACTGCACACACCTCATTCTGAGCGGCACAAGGACCTCCCTGACACACAGGGGCGTTCATTTCTATCTACCACTCCTTTCCTCGCAGCACCACTGACCACAGCCGCAACTGAAGGTCACCGCACTCCATTCTCAGGCATTTGCTCCAGTCTGCCCCGCATTTCGCCGCCTCTTCCAGCTCCCTGCGGGAATGTCCCTTCCCAAGGGACAGCCCAGTGCCAGGCAGAGGCATCCCCGGCCCCAGGTTCTCTCTGCTCATCCACCCCCAGCAGGACAGGGCCCAGTTCGGAGCCTTGCCCAGGCCTTCCCCGCTCACCCCAGGCAGGACGGAGCCCAGCGCGGCGCTCCCCGGCCCGGAGCTCCCCCGCCGGCCCCGGGCAACCGCGGCCCGGCCGAGCCGGGACACCCACAAGGACATGGCGGTGCCGGACACAGGGCTACGGCGCGCAGTGATGACGTCAGGCGGGAGCGGCAGTGCCCCGGGGTGATGACGACACCACACCTCAGACACGCCCACACTGATGGCCACGCCCACCGGCCCTGTGGCTTCGGCGGGACTGGGGACAGGGACAGGGACAGGCAGCGGGGAAATGGAAAACTACCGGGATAGGGAACGGCCCGGGGAGGGATGGAGAACCGGGAACTACCGGGATAGGGAACGGCCCGGGTGAGGGATGGAGAGCAGGGAACTACCGGGATAGGGAACGGCCCGGGTGAGGGATGGAGAACCGGGAACTACCGGGATAGGGAACGGCCCGGGTGAGGGATGGAGAGCAAGGAAAATCGGGAACTACCGGGATAGGGAACGGCCTGGGGAGGGATGGAGAACCGGGAACTACCGGGATAGGGAACGGCCCGGGTGAGGGATGGAGAACCGGGAACTACCGGGATAGGGAACGGCCCGGGTGAGGGATGGAGAGCAGGGAGAACCACCGGGATAGGGAACGGCCCGGGTGAGGGATGGAGAACCAGGAACTACCGGGATAGGGAACGGCCCGGGTGAGGGATGGAGAGCAGGGAGAACCACCGGGATAGGGAACGGCCCGGGTGAGGGATGGAGAGCAAGGAAAATCGAGAACTACCGGGATAGGGAACGGCCCGGGTGAGGGATGGAGAGCAGGAAGAACCATCGGGATAGGGAACGGCCCGGGTTAAGGACTCGGGAGGACAGAGAACAGCCTGGTTAAGGAGGAGGGGGAACAGGCACCAGGCGGGACTAGGAACAGCCGAATTAGTGAGCAGGTGGGACAGGGAGTAGTCTGGTCCGGAATAGGGACTTAGGCGGGTAGGGGACAACCGAGTTAGGGAGCAGTGGGATAGGGAATGGGCGGGATAGGACAGCCGGGTTAGGCAATAGGGAACAGGCGAAATAGGCAGCAGGGGAGACCGGGAACAGCCGGGATAGGGAACAAGTGGGACATGTGAGAGCCGGGTTAGGGAACAGGTGGGACCTGGAGCGAGCAGGACAATGAACAGCCTGGCTAGGGAGCAGACGGTGTAAGGGACAGCGGCTTAGGGAGCAGGCAGGATAAGGCACAGACAGGATGCCTGCAGTGTGTCTGCCCGCAGGAGGGAGCCTAGGATACGTCTCTTTCCAATACCTGCACAACGAGTTGTGCCAGTTCCCTCTGCACCCTGCTTCGAGTGCTCGACCAACATCGCCAAGCTTTTAGGCTTGGAGCACGTGCAGTAACCCTAACCCTGATTAAAAACCACTGTTAAATTACTGGGTTTGGGAAGGTCACAACCAAATGTTTTACACGTTTCCCATCAAAGTGACATCAGCTCTGCTGACCTGGCACATTTGTGACACCATTAGCAGCTTCTGCTTTGCCCCCTGGCAAGAAACAATCAAGTTGCATTTCAAGGACTTATCCCTGGAATTTGCAAACAGCTTCAAAAACCCAACCAAACAACCCACAAAGGATGGGTTGAGGTTTCCTTAACAGCTCTGTCTGCAACTAGACCGGTTGGATGCTCCAGTCCCTGTCCAACCTGGCCTTGAGCCCTTCCAGGGATGGGGCAGCCGCAGTTTCCCTGGCCAGCCTGGGCCAGGGCCTCACCACAGCAGCTGGAGCTGGTTTTTACGGGGAGAACAAAAGCTTTGGGCAGCATTAACTCAGGGAAAGGCAAAGTGAGAGGAAACGGGCTGGATTTTCCTCAAGTGACACCAGCGAGGATGTCAGGCTCTGGAATGGTGGCCCACAGACATGGTGTTTGCCAGGATTCCATGTCCCCTGTGGACAATGTCCCACAGACATGGCATTTCCCATAATCAAATGTTCCCGGAGGATGGTGGCCCACAGATAAGTTCCCCAGGATTCAGTGTCACCTGAATGGTGGTCTATGGTCATGGTGTTTTGCAGGTTTTGGTGGCCCCTAAGAAGAGTGGCTTGTGGACATGGTGTTTTCCAGGATTTGGTGGCCCCTAAGAAGAGTGGCTTGTGGACATGGTGTTTTCCAGGATTTGGTGGCCCCTAAGAAGAGTGGCTTGTGGACATGGTGTTTTCCAGGATTTGGTGTCCGCTGAGGATTGTGGCCTAGGTGCATGGCGTTTCCTAGGATTTGGTGTCCCCTTGTGAGGGGGACAGTGTTCCCAGGACTAGGATGTCACCTGGGGGCAGTGGGTCCATGGGCACAGTGTCCCCTCTGGAGAGTGTCACCTGGGGGCAGTGGGTCCATGGGCACAGTGTCCCCTCCGGAGGGTGTCCGTGTCTCCCAGGATTTGGTGTCCTTGGGGCACGGTGGCCGCCCAAGGGCGTGGCCTGTGCCGTGGCCCGGAGCCCCGCCCCGGGCGCGGTGCCGCCGCCGCTGCGGTACCGGAGCGCTGCCCTGCCCGTGCCGCTGCCCCTGCTGCTGCTGTCCCGGGATGTACGCCGGCAGGAAGAGGAAGAAGCCGGTGCCCAAGAGGTGGGTACAGCTCTCCCCGGTCGCCCCCGTGCGTGGGACCGGGCAGGGCGAGCGAAATCCAGGCAGCGGGAGCCCAGCTGGCTCTGGGGAAGTGCCTGGAGCCGCTCTGGTGCGAGCGCTGGGTTAGCAAAAGGGAGCGGCATGCATGGGTTACTCGGTTTTAATCAGGGTTAATTGGAGCTAATGCTGTGTCGTCTCTGGCACGCTGGTGGGAGAACAGAAATCCCAAAGATGCTTTTCCTGCATGCCGGAGAGTTTGAGCTGCTCAGCAGTGATTCGTGGGCTGGGCTGTGTTTAGGTGCCCGCTTAAATCAAACATACAGCAATTAGTAATTGCCACAACATCTCGATTCCTTACTTATTAATTATTATGCTGCTCAGTGGCTGTTGCATGACATCCCCCTCAGTGTGTCCCCAGTGTTTCCTGCCTCCCTCATGCCTTCCCCAGCTCCTAAGTCCCACCAGCCTGTTTAACCTCAGCTTTTGCAGGTGTGTAGGAACCAAAGGTGGGTATATATTTATGGGAGGCTGTGGGGGAGGACACGGGTGAGCTAGGTCCAAGCCCGAGATGAAGGAGGGAGCACTTTAAACCTGTGGAGAGGTGACCGTGAGCCTCTCTTGGATATGTATTTGGGAGTCTTGTTGTGTAAACATGAAGGATAGTTGTTTTGCCACAAACCTGTTTTCTGTTCATCTCAGAGTGGTGATTCCAGCCCTCTGGCGTATCAGCCTGAGGGTTTGCGCTGGATTTGTGTGGCTCAGGGTGTGGGAGAAGGTGTCTCTTTGGAGCAGAAGGGCCGTCGTTCCCTGGTTCTGCAAGGTCAACCTTGGGAATGGGAAGAGATTCTTTTTCTGTGTGATGGATCAGATCTTGGAGCGGGATCCTGCTGGGAGAGGCCAGGCAGAGCAGGGCTGGTGGATGTGCAGTGTGCTTCATAACCACTGGGCCAAAGGGAAGGGAATTTAAACAGGTTTTAAATGTCTAGAGCAAGCTTCACTGTTCCCAAGAGGCATTTTCCTCCATGGCACGGCCCCTCTCCAGGCTGGCCACGTGTGCTGCAGTTGGGAAGTGCAGGAACAGAGGTGTTGGGGTGTCCTCCTTGGGGTAACTTGCTGCTGGCTGTCACCCTGTGTGCCTCAGACAGAGGATTTTCAGTGTTTGGCCAGGCTATCCCAACGATTCTGTTATACCTCAGAGTTTTACCCACTACCACGCTCATCTCCAGTCTCATTTTCTCTTTTGTCTGTTTGGGGCAGGATTTGGATGGTAAGTGGACAGAAGGAAGACTTTAAAGGGTATCTGAGGAATCTCAGACAAATTTTCTTTGCCCCCTTTTTTTTTTTCAGTCAAAGGAAAACTATTTTAATTTTTTCTCCTTCCTGTTTGTGTGACTGTGATTTCACAAGTGTTTAAGCTTTGTAAAAGCCCCGGTGCCAGTGTGTTTTACCCAGCTTGTGTGGGCTAGTTTGGAGCAGGGTTGTGCCAGCCTCCCTGAGAGAGAGGTATCCCTCCTGATGCTGCACTTACAATCCAGCAGGCTTGAGCTTTCCTGAGGAAATGCTGCAATTTTCCATTCATCCTTAAAAGACCCCTCAATCTCTCTCTAAGCTGCAAATTCAACAGGCACCTCAGTGCATTTCATTTAATGCTCATTTCCTCTCATGTCACACATGCAAGCAGCCCTGCCAGATGAGATTGGAGAGTGGTGGTAGAGGAGAGAGCTTAAATTGCTGCTAAATACTGGCAGATCCTGTTATCCAAAGCTCCTTCCTGAAGCAAGGATTCCTGCAGAGAGGGAGTTTGTGGTTAGACAAATTACATCAAACCAAACGAGATGCATGTTAGAGGATGCAGCTGCGTGAGATACAGAGCTGGGGGGTCTGCAGGGTTTGTCTTTGAGCTACAAAATTCAGATTGGCATTAAAAAATGAAGGACACAGGGTGCCATCCAAGTCTTGTTAAAGTTATTAACTGAGCTCTTAACTGCTGTGCTGGGATTTTGGCGGGGTGGGTGAAATAACTGCAGCTCACAGAGATGGGACCTCATGTAGGCTTCAGGCTGCTCTCCTGAGCACTGTTCCTTCTGCAGGCCCAGGGTTGCCCCCAGGGCCTAAGTTTGGCATCAAATGCTGGTTTAATTTGGAAACGCCCATCTGAAAGGGTCAGAAATCAGAATATGGGAGGTGAACAAAACTTTTTACATCAACTTTTTTTGAGAGAAACTCTTTTCAAAGTGAAGTGCCCTAAACCACCGTATGAGATACACTCTTTGTTTAAGTCATAGAATCCCAAATGGTTTGGGTTGGAAGGGACCTTAAAGCTCATCTCATTCTGCCCCATCCCTGGATGTGTTCCAGGCCAGGCTGTACAGGGCTTGGGCAACCTGAGGTAGTGGAAGGTGTCCCTGCCCATGGCAGGGGCTGGAACAAGATGGGCTTTAGGGTCTCTTCCAACCCAAACCAGTCTGTGATGCTGTGATTGCTAGGAGGAGCAGGGTATGGAAAAATCTTAACCATTTCACTCTTGTGGCTGCACCAAAGCCAGTGCTGGGTTTGGAAAGAGCTGGTTTGACAGTCCCAGGTCGATTACTTCTTCCCTGCGTCTTCCAGCCCCAAACCACCCCCTGCTGAGGGTGTGAAGTCCAACCCCTCCAAGCGGCACCGGGACCGGCTAAACCAGGAGCTGAACAAGCTGACAGGGCTGCTTCCCTTCCCTGAGGATGTGCGCTCCAGGCTGGATAAACTCTCCATCCTCCGGCTGGCTGTGGGCTACCTGAAGGTGAAGAGCTACCTGATGGGTGAGTGTCTGTGCTGGGAGGGGGGGAAAGCCCCTGAGATCAATCCCCACTGCACAGCTTGTGTCCTAACTCAAGCTTTGGGATGGGAAGTTGTGTTTCCTGAAGGGACCATGATGGTGAGTTGTGGGAGTGGGCCCTTGGATGTTGATACTAGTAAGAATATGTCACCGTGGATGGAGGGAGCAGCATGGGGCCCTGCCTAGCAGCTAAGATCTCCTGCAAAATTCCTCCAATTCATTAGCAGCCATCCTTTATCTCCAGTGTGGGAAATTCTGAGAATTCTCTACAAATCTATTTCCCACAGACCAGAACCCCTCCTGTGTTACACTTCCACCACCCCGTGGAGACGAAGATAGAGGTCGGTGAAACAGTGTGTCTTGCTGAACAGTAACATTGCCCTCCAATAAATTGAATTTAAAATTAAATTAATTAAATAATTGAACATTCATAATATAATATATCTTACATTTTACCTTTTATGGTCTTTATAATTATTTTATATTTTTATATATTATTATATTTTATATTCCCTTTTATATTTCATATTCTGTATTTCCTTATTTATTCCATATTTGGTATTCTTATATTTATTCCATATTCCTTCTTCCTCCCTCCCAATTCTTCTTCAACCCTTTATTATTATTACAGTTACAGTATGTTTAATAATTATAACATTATATATGGTGCAGAGCCTGGCTGGTGGGCGTCATCACATTCCCAGGAGTCACCAGCACATGCAGATGGGGACGTATTCCGTCTCCAGTGACTTGGGCCTGATGGAATGGGTGATGGACACTGGGGAAGGCAGAGCATGTGGAGCAGGAAGGCAGCCGCAGTTTTTATATTTAGAGTCTCCTATTGTGTCTTCTCCCCGCTGCAGACTGGATAAACTTGGCTCCCATGGCTTTTCCCTCATGCCCACTCCTCTGGGCTCTCCCAGGGCCCTCTCCAGCTGGGGTGCTGGGCTCCAGGAGGACACTCCTGTGCCAAACTCTCCAGATGGGCCCTGTGTCTCCAGAAAGAGCTGGATACCACTGGATGTGCTCAGGATGTGCTTCCCAGCATAAGAGCTGCTCTGGAAAGGCATTTGGCATTGCAGGGGTTCTGGAGCCCCATTCTGTTAGGCCAATTATTCCCATCTGGCCACTTGCCTGTGATTTCCAGCTCCTTCCTCTTGCTCTGCCCTGAAGTTCATCTTGTTTGACTTCAGATCATCCCAGATTCATCAGGGAGGTGTGCCTCCCTCAGGCATGCCTGCGGAAGACCCATGCCAGCTGCAGGTCACAGCAGCCTGCTGTGGTGTGTCCTGTCAGGCATTTTGTGGGGACATGGTGTCACCTCTTGTGCTCTGCTTTCTGCCTCAGGTTTGCTGTCCTGTGCTTCATGCAGGCTCCTCTCCTGCAGCAGGAGAGCACCCCTATCCTCTCCCATTCACAGCCCAAGCCCGGCCTTATCTCCAGGCAGAAGAGAGATGGATGTTTTGACAGAGTAGTAATTGCCAGACAATTGAGAGACCAGTTGCACAGTTGGCTCAGGGTGATGCCCTGAGGCTCTTTTTTCCTTTGTGCTGCATTTCTCATTTTCTCCTAGAGTGGAGCTTCCCAGTGTTGTCTGCTGCTAACACCAGGACAAATCTGAGAGGCTTCCAGCCTTCTCCATCTTGTCTGGTATTTCTGAGGTGTGGGTACTGTGTGCCTTGGGAACAGACAGGTTTAATGGGGTGTAGGAAGCCAGGCATCAGGGGCTGGGGCAGTGTTTGGGGTGGGACAGAGCAGAGGACAAGTGCAGTGAGTTTGGGTGCTGGTATCAGTGCCTGCTACACAGTGGATACGAGGAAAGGGACGTGTCATCTGCATGGGATCCTGGTTTCCATTGCGAGGTAGTGACTCACTGCATCATCCTTTGAATCTGCTTTTAGATGTTCTTCTCTGTCTGTGCTTTAAGGAGAAACCAGACTAATTAGTAGTTTGCTGGAAATGCCAAGCTTCAGGCCTAGAGAGGGAAGCTCTCGGAGCTCCCTCCGTGCGCATCTGTAACTTCTCTGTGCCCTGGGGCAAACGCTGCCGGTGTTGCACAGCTCTCTGCTGCCTGGGATCTCAGTCATCCTGTGCCAAAATCAGGGGGCTCAGGGCTTGGTCTCCCCAAGCTTCCCATAAGGCTCAGCCTTGAGCAGTGCTGGGTGGTAGTGACAGCTCTGGTGCTATCACAGCCTGCCTTAAAGGCACTTTAAAGGCTTTGTCAGTCACGTAAACAGTGACTGAACTTCACTGCCAGACTTGTGCTGAGCTCTGTCTGCAAACCAATTTGCAGTGGTTGCTACTTGGACCTGTGTCTGACAGTCTCCCAGACAAATCTGGAGTGACTTTGCTGATCCCTGTCTCTTTGAGAGCAAGTGCCCAAGGAGAAAAGCTTGTGTCTGTGTTGCCGACTGCCACGATGCTCTGGGCTCTCTGGTGAGACAGGAGCCCCATTTGCTGCAAAGGGGGAGATCTCATTAGCTTGGATGGATTTTAGTGCTGAATGGCTTAGAAAACCTCCAGCTAGCTGGAGAGCTATGCTGGGGTTCGTTTCCTATGGTTCTTGTAACAAAGAAAGCAAATGTTGGGGTTGCAGATGTGGCCCTGCCAAGGGTGAGCAAGAAAATAGGGCTTAAAATGCTCTCTGAGGTGGAGAGGGTGTAATTAGGGAATGTGCTGCCATGGCTTCTTCTAGGACACCAGGCAGGGAGGTCTGCAGGAGAGAGCATCACAGAGTCCCAGACTGGTTTGGGTTGGAAGGAAGTTCATCCAGTGCTACCCCCTGGCATGGGCAGGAACACCTCCCACTGTCTCAGGGTCCTGCAAGCCCTGTCCAGCCTGCCTGGAACTCTTCCAGAGACAGAGCACCCACAGCTGCTCTGGTAATCTGTGCCAGGGCTTCACCGCCCTCACAGGGAAGAATTCCTTCCCAACATCCAACCTAACGCAGTCTCCTTCAGAACCCATGGAAAGCCCTGTCGTGGTGTGAGACCACAGTCTGGAGTCTGGCAAAGCTTGACATATCTAACAGCTCCTAGCAAACAGTGAGCAACGCGCTCCCTCCCCATCCAGCTGACCTGGCTAGAGCAGGGGCTGGGCTTAGAAGGTCTCATCAGGTCCTTTCCCACCTCTGGTGCTGGTCTCACCAGTTCCCTCCCCAGTGCTCTGCTGCAGCGCAGCTGGCAGGTCTCCCTGGGTAATCTCACTGCAATCAGCACTAAATTAGCTTTTTTATTCATCTCCTTGTTGTTTGTTTTTACCATGGGGCAGAGCTGCAGGGGTCTGGGCCTGAAGTAACTGAGGCAGTGAAAAGAGTCAAGCTCAAATCTGTCCTTGGGCAAGATCTTGCAGGACTGTGTGGGATGAAGGTTTGCAGCTGCAGGTTGGAGAGGCTGGCATGGGCTTGGGGATGCCAGCACTCCCCAGGGCATTTCTGTACTCTTTGGAAAATGCTGAGTGACTTTTCCTAATAGTTTATAATCTGTGAGTTTGGCATTTCACTTGGATGGCACGAGCTTGCTCAGCTTGGCACCATGCCTTTGTTAAACAGCTGAGGCAAAGGTTGGTGCTAATTTGACAGGGTTTGGGATAAGATCCAAGAGGGAAATGGTTGTGAGTGGCTTGGTGTTGCTGGAAGAGCTGGCAGCTCCTGGTTTTTGGATGCCAGGCACCTCTGGAGCCTGTTCAAAGAGAAGTGTTGACCGTAGGTGGAGCTTGTCAACTCCCCCCCGTGTAACACAGTCTGTGAGAACAGATCTGGCTCTGGGGTTGTTACCACTAACCTATTATTTTCAGCTCCAAACTCATGCCAGAGGCAAGGGATGTGTTTAGCCTCCATGGCTGCCTTGCCATGTTTTTCTTTGGGAATGTGATAGACAAAAAAGTGAAGAGATTAGATGTCTTTTCTCCTTTTTCCTCCTTTCTCCTGCTGGAAGTTTTTCCTCTATTGCAGGGCTTAGGAACCTCCTTGGGGAGGCAAGAAAGCCAACCCATAGGGGGATGCTCTTGGGGGTCATATGGGGCACATCCTGACTCATTGATGCTGGAAACTCTACTGATCCTGTCTGGCACCTTCCCTGGCTGAGTAAAAGCCTTGCTGTCTTTGGGGATCTTACTGGCAGCAGGAAACCTGCAGTGCTGTGGCTGCTGTTGAGGTTCAGGACAGAGCTGGATTTCCCCCTCCTGTCTTAAAAATTACACATAGCCTCTGTCCCAGTAATTTGAAAATGTAAGTGATGACCACACTGCCCCAGCAAATGCTGGGACTTACCTGGTAACTGCAGATGGCTTTTGCCATGGTCTTTTTTCATAGAATTATGAAATCTTTAAGCTTGGAAAAGACCTCTACGATCATCAAGTCCAACCATTAACCCAGCACTGCCAAGCCCACCACTAACCCATGTCCCTAATCACCACATCCCCATTTTAATTCCCATTAATTGTCCCAAGATGCATTGCAGGAGATGGGAAAAACTGGACACAAACAGCAAAAGTGCACTGTCCTTTTACCCAGTTACCCCTGTTGTTGTGGGTATATTATAGCTTGGATATACGTTGGATATACCTGTTTCCTTTAATCCCAGTATTCTGTGGTCTCAGCTGCTTTGTGTAAGAGTCTCAACTGCTCCATTAAAAGGAGTGTGTTAAATGGGATGAATTAGCAGCTTTTAATACAGCTTGTCACCTGCTTTGTCCTGCCTGGCGGCCAGTGGGCGTCTCTTCCTCCTGCCAGCCACTGTTTCCAGTCCATCTTAGCCATTGGCTCCTTGGAGACTTGGCTTCAGCAGTCTGAGGAATCCAAAAAGTGACTGGGAATAGCCTCTGTGCCCCTGGTGGTTTCTTGGAGTCCTCTACCTGGAAGTGCTTGGGTTTCTCCTGGGATTGCTCCCAATCCTGATGGTTCTTGGCAATTTGAGTGAGGATGAGTGCAGAGACCTGTTTGGAGGAGGAGAGCCACAGGAACACCATGGCCCCTGGCTGTGGATGGTGAGGGCTGGGATGGATGTGAGCACCAGCTGCTCCACACCACCAGTACTTTTGTTGTAGGCAACATCTCTTTGAGTTTCCTCCCCTCTCTCCATGCTCCAGACCTTCTCCCCAGGTCAGGTGTGTCCCATGGGAGATGGATTCTGGAGGATTTTTGAGCTCAGCTGTGCAGAAGTTGACTGCTCTGTGTTTGAGAGAAGGGGAAGTGAGCACCTTTGATGGGAGATTAAAAGCACCTTGATAAGATCAGTGGGAGAGAAGAAATTCTGCTGGAAAGCACAAGATGGGTATTTCTTGCTGGATGCTGAAAGCCACAGCAGCTCTCCCCAGCTTTCCCTGCAGGTACTGCTGGTGGACACTGGGAGAGAGCTGGAGACCAGATGCTCTCAGGATTTGCATGCTCTCAAAAAGTTCTGTGCCCTTTTGGAGCTGTATTTTGGAAGAGCTTGTTTCTTTTTGAACTCCTCTGCCAGCTTGCCTCATTTCAATGCTTTAGAGAGGAGCCAGCCCTTCAAAAGAAATCAAATTTTAAATGAGAATCAATGTTTCATTTCGAAATTATTATGCTCCATGAAGTGCAAATTGAAGCCATGTGGTCCAGATGAGATGTTTTTCCTTCGGGATCACACGGCAATCATGTGAAGAGGCTTTTTGTTTGGTGTCTCCCTGTTGAATCTCATCTTTCCCAACCTTTTCCAGAGGTCTCACATCCCCTGAGGAGGCTGTTCTGACAGCACAGGATGGAAAAGAGCAGAAGCTGTGGCTGGTGGAGAAGGTGGAGATGCTGCCTGAGCATCTCCAAGGAGTGTTGAAGGTTTGGGGGAGGAAGCAGTATCCTAGCTCTGCCAGCGATGGAGATGGAGGCTGGCTCTGCTCCACAGCACCCTCTCCACTGCTATTGGTGTCATCTTATGCCAGACCTGCAGCTGATTACCCCAACCCTACTGTACCCATGCCCTGGCTGCTGACAGCCTCCATGGGTGCCTGCTTGTTGGCACTCAGGCTCCAGGTGTAAATACATCCCAGAGATGCTTTGATTCCAAGTTTGTTTTGAATTAAAATGTGCCAGTCCATCAGGGGAAATGCTTTTGCATGTTGATGGTTTGCTGCAGAGCAAAATGTCCCAGATCAGCAGTTGCATGGGAAATTTCTTTAGATTCCAGATTGGTTTGGCTTTGAACTTGGTGTTCAGGTTCACCAAGAAACCAAACAAAGAAGGTTTTGAAGGTTTGTTTGGTTCAAGAAAACAAATATGGGTGCTTTGATGGCATTTCAGGTGTTTTGGGAAGGTTTGCCTGTGTCTTTCATCAAATTGTTTTGGCTTTGAACTTGGTGTTCAAGTTCACCAAGAAACCAAACAAAGAAACCAAACAAAGAAGGTTTTGAAGGTTTGTTTGGTTCAAGAAACTAAACAAACCTTCAAAACATTTCAGTGGTGAAGGGAGAATTTCTGCCATGGAGAAAATTAAATGTATGGCCAGGTATGGGATAGTTTGAGGTTCTTCCTCATTTCCAGCATTCAGAGGATCTTCTCCCTTTGGATCAGGGCTGAGATGGGGCAGGCAGTACTCACTGCTGGGATGTGAATTACACAGCACATGGGAGCTCTGTCAGACCTCAGGGAGCTGCAGGAGCTGGAGATGGTGGCAGAAGTGGGGTGCACCAGCACATGGGAGCTGCTGTGAGCTTTTCTGTGATTTTTTTTTTTGATTTTTTTTTTTTAATTTTTTTTTTTTTTTATTGTGAGCTGGCACAAAAACATGCCTTGAAAATCATCCTTTTGCTGGTGGCTGAGCTTGGATTGAGTTTTTTCAGTGATAATCAGCAGATAAAGGACCACGCTGGGGACATCCCTGGAAGCCTCTGTCCTCATTCCTGTTCCCTGAACCACTAGTTCTGTGTGAGTCCCATGAAGCTCGAGGTCCCACAAGTAGGGCAGCAGGAGGTTTCATGCCAGCTGCACCCAGGGGTGCTGCCTTGAAGGCATCCAGTACTGAAGCATGAGGCAGCTCCTGAATCAGCCTGGGAAGGTCATGGCAGTGACCTGGGAGCCGAGACCTCTCAGGTGTCACCAGGAGTGCCACGGCCACCAGCTCTTGATCTGCTTCCAAGCTGCCAAAGGTGGAAGGGAGAAAACAAATATGGGTGCTTTGATGGCATTTCAGGTGTTTTGGGAAGGTTTGCCTGTGTCTTTCATCAAACCTGGAAGGCAGCAGAGCAGACAGAGCACCCCAGTGGTGTGGCTGGAAGCCAACTCCAGCTCTGCCAGGCTGTAACCAGAAGCCTCCAAGCTTTGTTGGGTGGTGTTCTCCAGCCTGGGCAGCCCAGAAGCGCTCAGCCCTCGTCTGTGCTTTGCATCTCTGCCTCACATCTGGGCAGGAGTGAGGTTTCCCAGAAATGAGATCAAGCAGGAGAGAGAATCTCTTGGAGAAAGCCTCAGGCTTCCTTTCAGGCAAGCTGGGCATGGCTCTGTAAATGGGCTCTGTGCCAGTTCCCACTGATGGTCTCATCTTCCTCCATGCTGGGTCCATGGGCATCCAGTAGCTGCATGAGCAGCCCTGGGGTGAGGAGGAGGAGGAGGAGGGGGAGACTCCTGGCTTGCCCATTCCACACTAATTTAGTTTCCACTTGCAGCTACAGCTCCAAAGGATGGCAACTGCATGGATCAGCCCAGAGCCCCAGAAGGGGACAGATGGACGGAGCCACAGGCTGACAGGGAGCTGTTTCCTGAGGGGGAGCTGCTGCTCCAGGTATTGTGCTGTGGTTTGGTCATTCGGGGTCTCCCCAAGCAACTCTGGAGCATGTGATCCCATCTGTGGAGCAAGATGAGACCCTGCTTTGCCCAGAGCTGCTTTGCTGTGATTCCTGCAGACTCTGAATTCCTGGGGACAGAGACACTGCTTGGCTGGGATGGGTCCAGATCCTCATTCCCACCATTCCCCCTTATCCCACTGCAATTTGCTGCCCCTTTCATTATGTTAAATCTCATGGACACAAGCTCCATTCTAACTGTCCTGGTTTTGAAAGACAGGTGTCTGCTAAGGAAGGCAAGAGCCTCCCTTGAAGATGTAAACCCCCTCCCTCCAAATTATTAAATTTTGAAATTAAGGAGCTCTCAGTAAAAGATATGGGAATAGGAATAACAGTTCTTTACTAGGAAAATTAAAATTAAAATGTAGTAGTACAAAAACAAACCAAACAAACAAAAAGAAAACACTGACAGAGTCAGAATGCAACCTGGAACCCTGTTGGTCAGGATGCTGGTAGCAGTCCAATTAAATCGTGGCTGCAGTCCTCCTGGAGTGACAGATGTGGTTCTGTTGAAGCAATGATTCTGTAGAAGGGTGTAATTTTCCTCTGAAGGTCCAGTGGTGGTGAGATGAGTCCAGTCTAACTCTGGGAATCCAGTTGAAACAGGCTGCACTGGTGTTCTGACTCTCAGATTTTTATCCAAGTAGGAATGCTGGGCTCCTCCCCTTGGGTGGAGCATTTCACAGTGGGATGATGTAATTTTATCAGTCACGGCATTGAGACTCAATGGCCCATTAACACCATCTCTGGGTGGAGGATTGGTCATGGAAGAGATAAAAAACCTTGCCCCGCCTGATTTTAACAGATGGTAATAGAATACATACTTCTGGTTACATCTTGCATAGCAACCTAGGACACCTACCAAGAGGTTCAGGGATGTCATACGGTGGTGTAAGGATTGATCCCTGAGTAATTCCCAACCCTGGGTTGGTTCATTATCTTCAGCAAAGGCCAAGAGGAGGCTGTTGAGAGCTGTGGGACAGAACATCCCCCAGGAACTCCTTGCCCTACCCGGGGCATTGCGTGAGCTCCATAGGGATGAATTCACAACCTGCCTGGGATGGGAAAAGCCCAGCTTCAGTTTGTAGGTTGTGGGGGAGAAAAGAAGAGCAGTTGCATGTTGGAAAACAGTGGTGGAAAAAAACAATGGGAAATGAGAGCTTTGCTTTGTAGAAAGGCCACGTGTGTCTCATGAAACAGCTTCCAGTGAAGCTCAGAGCATGAGGAGCTGGTGAATCAGCCTCCCACAATGCTGCTGGTTTGGGCTGCCATCTATAAATGTGAGCTGGAAAGGCCTGGCATGGAAAGGTCACATGGAAAGGTTGACTGCTGAAGCAGCATCTGGGCACATCAGCTGAGGAACATGCTGCTCCCTGGGGCTGCAGGGCGAGTTAGTGCAAGACCTTCAATCATTCCGTGTCCTTGGCATCTCCTGTGCCTGCGCTTTCACAGAATCCCAGAATGGTTTGGGTGGGAAGGGACCTTAAAGCTCATCTTGTGATGAGCTGCCATGGCAGGGACACTTTCCACTATCCCAGGCTGCTCCAAGCCCCACCCAAGCTGCCCTTGGTCACTTCCTGGGATCCTGGGGCAGCCACAGATTCTCTGGGCACCCTGTTCCAGGGCCTCCCCATCCTCACAGGGAAGGATTCCTTCCCAATACCCCATCTAACCCTGCTCTCTGGCAGCATGAAGCCCTCTTGTCCTGTCTCTCCATGCCCTCTCCAGCTCTCTTGTAGGCTTTCTGGGCCTTCAGTCCTCCCACCTCTCCAAACACCAGCAGATGGATGCGTCAGGCTTTGGTCGCTTCAGCCCTGCTCGTGCAGAGCCCTCCAGGCAGCAGGCAGTGTGAGCAGACCCCCAGCAGGAGCCTCCATGTGGGATTTTGGCAAGGCAGTGATTCCTGGGAGCTCAGTGTGACTTTTGGCAGTGAATCCTGCACCACACGAGGTCCCCCACAGTCCCAGCTGTGTGGGAGTGTGACCGTCACAGAGGAGCAGCTGGATACCAGGAGGGAGCCCTGGGCTGCACCAGCCCCAGCATGGAGCTGCTCCTCAGCACTCTCCAGGGCTTTGGACTCGGACCATATGATGGCAATTCATTGAGCCAGCAGAGCACTGGCAGGCTGGGGTGATTGAAGGCATCTGGAGAACTTATGAGGTGTTACTGTGACAGAAATCCCCCCGCTGAGCTGTCTGCTGGCTTTTATTGCTCCCTACAAAGATCATTTTAAGGATATACTGTGATCTGCAGAAAACTGCCTCGGGGTCCCTCTGGGGGCTGTAGCACACAAAGGGAAGGGACTGGTCCTCAGCAAGCTGGATCTGTACACTAGGTTTCCATTTAGGGTGTTCTTTCCCTAATTTCTCTCCTTCTATTCACTTACAAATTAAACCTATCACAGTCAAGAGCAGGGGGCATGAATCACTGTCTAGTGCAGTGCTTTGCTTTTGGGGGAAATCAGCCTGAAATGGTCACCAGAATCATAAATATCCAGAGCTGGAAGGGACCCATAAGGATCATCATGTCCAAAGCAGAGCCCCAGAAGAATGTAGCTATTTCCAGCTGTAGAGGAGGAAACCAGTTCCAGGTCCTCCATGAAACCTGTCCTTACTGGTCCCTCCTAATGCAGGAGCTGCCCTGCAGTGAAAGAGGGTTCCGTGGGGGTTTTGGAGAAAGTGGTTGGTCCAGCTTGAATCATTGCTTGTGCTGGGAACAAAAAACTCCACAGAACTGAATCTTGTAAGTGCTGTCCTTCTTTGTGGGGCTCCTTGTTGAGGAAGAAGGTCCCTTCCTGTCTCTGGATGCTAAAGAAACAGCTGGGGGATTTCAGCGTTCAGCAGCTGGATTGAAGCTGGGGAGAATAACTTTGGACTGAACTTTTGCTTTTAGGCACTCAATGGATTTGTCATCGCCGTGACCGGAGATGGCTACATCTTCTACATCTCCCCTACTGTGCAGGACTACCTGGGCTTCCACCAGGTAAGCACCGTGTTTTCCTGGCTGGAAACAGATGCATGAAGTCCTGGTGTGGGAAGAAGGTGCAGATGGGGAGCAAAGCTTCCCAGAGGGCAGCAGCTCCTGTGGCAGGGGAAGGAGCTGGAGTTTGCCTGTTCTTTACACTCAATCCCTGCACTTTTAGTGCCCAGGAAGGGAAACTTTCTGCCATGTCCTCCTCCTGACACCTCTGCCAGGCTGTCGAGGAGCAGACGCTATTCTGTTGTGTCATTCCAGTCAGATCTCATCTACCAGAGCGTGTATGAGCTGATCCATGCAGACGACAGGGCCACCTTCCGCCACCAGCTGCACAGGACCCCACTGCATGCTGCTGACAGTGAGTGGCAGGGTGATCCCTGCGGGGCTTCGCTTGAGCAGCTCTGAGCCATGAGCTCAGGGGGTGCAGCACAGCTCGGAAAGCTTCCTTTTCTCTTTGCTTTTCCAGCCTTTCCCCCTGAGCAGCAGCTGCCATCCAGATGCAGCACCATGTCCGTCTCCCAGCACCTCTGTGCTGAGAAGCAATCCTTCGTGGAGAGGAGCTTCACCTGCCGCTTCCGCTGCCTGCTGGATAACTCCTCAGGATTCCTGGTAATGTTGGGACACTCCTCTGCTCCTCCTGTTCCCCCAGAGCCACTTGTGTCCCATAAGGATGAGAGCACAGCCAGTTCCTACCACCCTGTTTGCTTCACACTCACATTTTCTAATCCCTGTAAGGCCTTGAATTTCCATGGACGCCTGAAGTTCCTTCTTGGGCAGCAAAAGTCAGCAGCAGAAGACAAGTCCCCAGTTGCTCTCTTTGCCATTGCCACACTCCTCCAGCCTCTCCCCATCCTGGAGCTCCGGACCAAAACGCTGATCTTCCAGACAAAGCACAAGCTGGACTTCACTCCCATGGCCTGTGACTCCAGGTAAGGCATCTCTCTCTTTGCCCGTGGCAAAAACCCTGGTTCTGGATGGAAAACTAGACCAGGTGGGGACAAGGAACACCTGACCCAGCTCCCATGGCCTGATGCTTTTGTCCCTCTGCTGCAGGCCCCCAGTAACACGAAGAGCAGGTTAACAGGGCACCAGCACTTCTTGTCTGCTGTGGTTTGTGTGGTTTGTGGAACAGGGGATGCAGCTCAGCCTGGGGTGGAGCATCGCTCCAAAGCAGGGGTCTGGCCAGTGGGGTGCTTGTGGAGGCAGATAAGCTTGCCAAGCCCCTCACCTGGGGAGATGTCCCTTGAATGGAATGTGATAAGCTCATCTCAGCCCTCCTCCAGGGAGATACCCCTTAGCTGAGGCTGTTCTCCCTGGTCAGTGACATCCCATCATGCTCTGATATACCTATGTAGATTCTTTCTAACCCATTGGTCTTCTCCCCTTGGTACCACCCTCAGTTTCCCCTATAAATACCCCAGCTTCTGCTCAGTTCAGGAGGCAGCTGTTGTCCCTGGACCCCTTTGCAGGGTGCTGGACAATAAAAGCTACCCTGTGGAGTGGCCACATGACTCTCGTGTCTCTCTGTCCCTGATTCAGCCTGGGATCACCTCGCAAGGCAGAGCTGAAATCGCTGCTGAGAGCTGAATCACTTGCAGCCACAGGCTGTGCCTTGCAGAGATAACCTGGTGGCCAGAGGACTGTCCGAGACCCCCAGAAGGCTGTCTCCTGTGAGACCTCTCTCTCTGGGAAGATTGCGGCATTCCGGGTGGGACCAACAGACTCCCACGGCCGTTCATAGGGTGCAGCTGTGGGGGATGCATCCCTGGTGTCACTGCGTTCCTGTGCTGTTTCCAGGGGCAAGGTTGTCCTGGGATACACAGAGGTGGAGCTGTGCAGGAGGGGGTCTGGATATCAGTTTGTGCACGCTGCCGACATGATGCACTGCGCAGAGCACCACGTGAGAAGTGAGTGCCGGGGGGCTGCCTGGGGGGTGTTTGTGGGGTCCCTCAAGGCTCTGGCATGGCTGTATTATTGCTCCTTGGTGCTGTCTGTCCCGGAGCTGGAGTAGCTGTGATAAAGGCTCTTCCTCCTGGATGAGCTTGGCGAGCTGGCAGAGAGACAGCATCCTGCATCTCCTGCCCCCATAGCACGGCTATGAGGTGATGCTCAACCTCGTGGCATCTTGCCCGTGTCCTGTGTCTGCCTGCGTGGAGGCACTCTGTTTGTGACACTTCTCTTGTGTCCCTGCCCCAGTGATGAAGACAGGGGAGAGCGGGCTGACGGTGTTCCGGCTGCTGACCAAGAGGGGCGGCTGGGTGTGGGTGCAGGCCAACGCACGCCTGGTGTACAAAGGGGACAGGCCCGACTGCATCATTGCCCGCCAGCGAGCCCTATCGTGAGTATTGCTGGCCCCCTTCAGCTGCTCTGGGTGTGGGGGGCTGCCTGAGGCATGCAGAGGCCATGAGGGTGGAGGAAGGGGTAGGTGGGGTTGGCACTTCTGCAGCATTTGTCCTCCTGCAGTGTGAGTGAAACGGCTCTGAGGAGGTGGTTGAGGACATGCTCCTGCCTAGGAGCAGCAGCCCTTCCTTGAGCCATGCAGACCTCCCCAAAGGCTCTCCCGAGCCCTCTTATAGCCAGCACAATCCAGCCCCCTTTTCCTCTAGCAAAGCCAGGGCAAGGCTGTGAGTTCCCCCCTTGCTGTCAGAAGCGTGGTTTTGCCTGGCCTGGAGGAGCTGCTCACGCTGTTTCCATCCCTTTTTGCCTCCACACTGAAGGAATGAAGAAGGGGAGGAACATCTCCGGAAGAGAAATCTGCAGCTGCCTTTCAGCTTTGCCACGGGGGAAGCAGTCCTGTATGGGAATGACCTTCCTGGGTTCTTGGACTCATTCCAAGGCAAGGAGGAGTTGCAGGTGCAAGCAAACTCCAAGGCAGAGTTGGGCTTGGTAGACCCCAACTCTCTCCTTGGGGCCATGATGAAGCAGGATGCATCCATATACAATTCCCACACTGATAACGTGCCTCAGTTCTCCCTGCCAGGTTTCATCCCTGAGCCTGATGGACTGAGCCAGAATGAGAACGTCAGCAGTGCCAAGGAGGACAGCAACTCCCTCCTGGTGGTCATCGAAACCCTTTTTGAGAAAAGCGGGGTGGGTGGAAACGTCTGCCAGAGCCTCAGCATGGACAGCACAGAGCTGCAGCAATGGGAGGAGGCTCTGCTCAGCCTGGGGGCAGAGGAGGAGCTGCAAGCTCAGGGACTTGGCCAGAGGCCAGGCACCAAGGTGACATCCTGTGTGGAGCAGATGCTCCCCAGGGAGGGTGCTAGGAAGAGCCTGGACTTCACACACTGCCATGAGAAAAACAACGCTGTGGCTCACTTCCAGCACTGCTGGGCAGCTGGTTCAGCATTCCCAGCCCCAGCACAGCCCAGGGCAGCAGGCACATGGGCAGGCCAGGGGGCTGTGGGCTCTGTAGCCTCTGTTACCTCTGAGGGCAGCTCTGCCCAGCCAGAGCAGCAGGTCCTGTTTAACCCAGCCAGGCCGGTGGCGGGGACTGTGCTGGGTGTCCCTGTCTCCAGCAGCAAATCCTCTGCAGCACTTCAGCTGGCAAACCAAGCATTTCAGGCAGAAGTTACCCCCTCTGCTCCTGAAGGTAACAGTGTTCCCACTGCTCAGAGCCAGCTGGGGTGCCAGCTGGTGGGCTCAAACTCCCCACCCCCACTGCACTCAAACACATTGGTGACTCTGTGGCACAATGTCCCCCTCCAGGCAAACCCAGGCAGTTGTCCATCGGAGGCTTGGCTGGCCATAGCTCCAAAACAGCAGGAAGCTGCAGGAATGAATGTGGAGCCCCAAACTCTGCCAGGTGGCAGCCCTGAGAGGCCCCCAGGGGCTGGGCTGTGGTTGCCACCCCGCTCCCAATCCATTCCTTGCCCTGCCCAGGGCTTGCATGAGTTCTTGTTTTCCAGGGATGGGAACCTCTGTGATGTGGAGGCTGCTGTCCCTGCACCCTTAGGAGCCAGGCAGCTGGCAGGGCATGGCAGCTTCCCCAAACAGCCCTTGGTAGCCCATGCAGAGCCCAGTTTTTCCTGGGAAGGGGAGCAGGCAGTGCTCCGAGAGGACAAGGGGTTCTCACAGCTGTGGCTCCCGCAGGCTGGGGCAGCTCCTCAGAGGAGCCATGGGGCAGGGCCAGTGCACCACAGTGGGCTCCTGCTGGGCTCCAGCACGGATCCCAGCACCCACCAGATGGACTGCCTTGTGCTGCCTGAGTGCCAGTATGGAAACAGCCCTTTTAGGCACGAGAGGAGCTTCCTGAGGGATGCTGCTGAAGTACCCCTTCCCCAGCAGCCAGGTGCTTTGCCTTGCCCTGCTGAGAACCACCCTGGAGCACCCTGCTCCTCACTGGGCTCGGTTTCAAGGTGCTTGACAGCTCTTCCTGTGAAGATGGGTGCAGGAGAACCCCCGTGCTCTGGGCAGGACCCTGGCTGCCCATCAGTTCCATTCTCACCTGGGCAGCCTCCCTGTGCCTGTGAGATCCAGTTCAAAGTGAGGTGTGAGGGCTGCAGGACCTGAGGTGCCCGGCTCCTGTGGAGGGAGCAAGGAGTCTGCCAGGGGTGCAGCCAGACCATCCTTTGTGGGCAGCCTGGTTTGGAGCTCACTGTGAACCAGGAGCGCTGTCTTGGAAAGCCACCAGCAGCTGTGAGCTGCTCATGCCTGCCAATGGTACCCTGTGCTCCCTGGTCTCTCAGGATTTTGTCTTCCAATGCTGTCAGGCAGTCTAAGATGAAATGCTTTGGACTTTTTTTCCCATGAGAAATCTTTCAGGGAGATGCAGCTGTGCAACTGCAGAGGCTTACAGGCTCCTGGGGTCCAAGGAAGGACATTGCTTGCTGGCACATCCACATGCTTGGAGCAGCCTCTTGCAGATGGAGCTGCTGCCTCACAGGCAGGTAGCACTGAACTGCTGTTTCTCAACAGAATAGCATGGTCTCCTCGTCTCCTGTGTTGGACCACTCTTGTCATGTTGCTGTTTGGTCCCCTGTATCATCTCTGCCTGCCTGAGCCTCATTTCCTCCTGTGCTCTCCATCTCCAGAGACCACCCAAATCCTTTGGAAAAGATGTTACCAAGCACTTCAAGAAGCTCAGCAGCATTGAAGGATCTCAGTGGGAAGTGAAGTTGGTGGGAGTGGAGGCACCTTGGGGGTTTGGGCTCTCCAGCAGCCTTCCAGGGGAATTTGGGAGAGGTGGGTACCAGGCCACTGTGACCTTTCTGGGATGCAGAGTGGGGAAAGGCTAGCCAGGCTCCCCTTGGGTTTGTCACTGGTTTGTCCTTGCCTTCCTCTCCTCTGCTCCACACTGCCATGGGACAGAGGAACAGTGGGGGTTCCCCTGTGGTTTTGCCAAAGCAGTGAGAAGGAAAGGCAGAGAGGGATGCAGTGACCACTGGCTGCCTCTCCTGACCCACTTGGTGCCCCTCAAACCATTGTCCTGCAGTCCGCACAACCACTTGGTTGAATTCTCTTCCTTTTATATATATGTAACCTAAGATGTGAATGAATTGTTTTTCCCCACCATGGAGCAAAGTCTTGCAGATCCATCAGGAAAGCCACAAAATAAGCACTGAGGGGCGAGGGTGGGGATGATTTGAGACCATACTGGCTTGCAACATTGGGTCAGAGAGATCAGAGTGCTCAGGGACATTCATACCTTCCTCTCATGCACCCATCACCCTGAGCATCACATCTGCCTTGCACACCAGTGATAAGCATTTGCTGAGCAAATTATACCAGGTAATTAGTGCAGGGCCAACAGCAAGCCCACATGTCCTGGTGTGGAGTGGCCTCATCTCCCTGGGTCTCTTCCCTCATGCCCAGCTTTGCCTTGGCTGATGGGGAAAGGTCAAGCTCCTGTCTGCAGGCTGAGAGCAAAGCAACGCCAGAACATCCTGGAGCACTCTAAGGTGGCTTCGAGAAGCACCTAGGACAGAGCCAGGAATTGACTGGCCATGATCCAGATCCAAAAAGCAGAAGGGACTCTGCTCACCAGCCTCTGTTCTGGCACCTGTGAGACAGTGTTGAGGTGTGCCAGGGCTCCCAGTGCTGCAGGAGATGGGCCTTAGGGTGGGGGCATTGCTGCTTGGGGCTGTGACAGACCCCCCCTGTGCTGTCACTGGTGTCTGATCTTTCTGTACCTCGTGGCTGTGCAGATAAAGTCTGTTCTGGTGGCAGCGTCTCATTTTCCGCTCCGTGATTCCTTTGTGCTGCTGGTTGCAGCCGGAAGATGCTGAGGAGAAAAGAGCTGTCCGGAGCCTCACCCCTGTGTTTGGTGATGTATTAAAAGGCGATTTGCTTTGTATGGTGCTGATATTTGTTTTGACCTGAAACCATGCCTCTCCATTTCCTCCTTGACTGAGCAAGTGCTGGGAAAAGCCTGGCCCTGGTGTTGGGTGCGTGACACTCTCGTTTTCACTGTCCCCAGCTACTGTGGGCATGCACGGCAGCAGAGGCATGACAGTGTCTTGCCTCTGAAACCCCAAACTGCCCTGTGGGGTTGTGGGACTCACAGGAAAGGCTACACTCAGCATTGACACACGTGGTTGTTAGTATCTGACTATTAAAAATTATTACAGAGATCCCTCTGCCCGAAATAAGGTGTAAACGACAGCATATGCCAATAGTATGGATTTCTATTTAACAGTAAATGTGAGAGGGAAAGTGGGGAAAGATAGGAGGGTGGAGAGAAAGTGACAGTGAAACAGACTGCGCAGAGAAAATACCACTACTTCTTCGCGTCCTTTCGGTGTCTTGCCGAGGTGGTGACTGCAGACTACATCCATCGAGTGGTGAAGGGAAAGAGTCCAACAAACACCACGTCCGTGGGGTTTATGTTCTGCTGAGCTACGTGGGAACATCCCCTGTACCTCCGCTGGGGCGGGGAGCTTCACCCCGGATAATATTGTGGATCACGGGACACTTGGGGACCCTTGACACCCTCTGAGATGTTGCAGCTGTCTTCAAGTGAGCGCAGTTGAATCAATAATAGCCCATCAGTTGAGATGGGTGCCTTCAGTTTACGGGTGAACGTCGAGGTACTTGGGAACAGAGTTTTCGCAACTGAGCCATTACACGAGGGAGGACGTTGGCATGATAAAGACCTGCTCCACATCGCAGGATTTGCCTCTTACCAGCCTCTTCCCTTATCTGTAAGCCCTTGTGCGCCGGCAGGCCGCCGCTCTGTGCTTTGCCAGGGCAAAGTGGATTGTTGGAGCCATTAGCGCACCGCCGGGGCAGTCCCCACCTCCCCATCCACCCTCACATCCCCACCCACCCATGGCTCCCTGCTCACCCCCACCCACAGCCCTGTCACACCGCAAGTCCCCCTTCAGCGCCCCCATTCCTCATCACCCCCTACTCCTTCCACTCGCCTTTCACACCCCAAACCCCCTTCAGCACCTTTCACGTCCTCCTTAACCCCCTCCATCCCTCCCACCCATCACCCCTTCTCTTCAGCAGCTCCCACTCCCCGCTCAGCCGCAAATCTTTTCTCAGCTCCCTCGTACGTCAATCCCCCGCCGCCCCAAATCCCCGTCCATCCCCCGTCTCCCCCTGGCCGGGGGCGGGCCGTTCCCGTTCCCGCTCTCGCTGCCTCTCTCCCTGAGGGCGCGGCGCTCGGGCGCTGCCGGCCCGGCCATGTACGCGGGACGCAGGCGGAGGAAGCCGGTGCCGCGGGCGTGAGTGAGGGCCGGGGGGCTGAGGGCGCCGGGGTAGCGCTGACAGGGGCTCCCCTTCCCTGGTAACGCGGCTGTGCCCGGCAGGACGCGGCCGGGCCCGGCCGAAGGCGGCGGCGGCGGCTCCAACCCGTCCAAGCGGCACCGGGAGCGGCTGAACCAGGAGCTGGAGCGGCTGGCGGGGCTGCTGCCCTTCCCGCCCGACGTGGTGGCCGGGCTGGACAAGCTGTCGGTGCTCCGCCTCAGCGCCGGCTTCCTGCGCGCCAGGCGCTTCTTCGGCGGTAAGGGATGTTCCCAGCGCTTGCCGCTGCTCGCAATTCCTGCCTGGAATTGTGCGCTGTCCCCCTCCTTCCCTCGCCGCTGCATCCTCCTGCAGCTGTGTTACCCCCTCCCGGGATGTTGTTGCACCCCTCGGCAATTCTCCCCCCACCCCAAAAATACTTCGTGACTTTGTTTTCCTCCACAGAGTATTTTTCACTTAGTATTTTTAGTGGCTTGGGTTTTTTTCTTCCCTAGTTTTTACGGAGTTTCCCTCACCAAAAACTTGTTTTCTTTCCCTGCCAGAATCGTACTTTTTTCCCCCCTAGAATTTTTTGGGGGAAAACTCCCCATTTTCAGGAATTTCGAATAGATCCCTCCTCGAATTTGTGGGATTTCCCCTCCTTCCCCCGCATCTTGTATGTCTCTCCTTGATTTTGACAGGTTTTCCCCCACTTGAATTGTGTGGGTTTTCCGCCCTCGAATGTTTGTGTGTCTAACAGCTTCGATTTTTTTGTTTGTTCGTTTTGTTTTTTTTTTCCTGAAATTGATTCCTTCTTTCTGCCTCGAATTTTGTGGGATTTCTGTTTCCCCCTCGAATTTTGCTGTTGGTTTTGGGTTTTTTTTCCCTTGAATTTTGGGTTTGGTTTCTCCACCACCTGCCCTCCTTGGATTTTGGGGCTCCTTCTCACCCTAATTTTTCCTTTATTCCACCTCAGAGTCTGGTGGGTTTTACACCCTCGAATTTTGTGTCTTTCCTCTCTTTACATTTCTGGAATTTTGCCATGCCTGCCTGGAATTCTGTTTCCCTATACCCCCGAATATTTTGTTCTTTAACTGCCCTAGAATTTAATCTTTTTACCCCTCAGAATGTTGGTTTCTTTCCCCTAGGATTGCTTTTCCCGCTTTTCTAGCCCACATTTCCTGGCTGTGCTGTCTCCAGCTGCCAGGCTGGGGCTGCGTCCGGCACTGCTGTGGGATCGCAGGGATCTGGAGGGATGAAGTTGATTTCTTTTGTGGGTTCCGCTGAAGTAGAAAATTCTGGTTTGTGCAGGAGGATGAGGCAGAGCCTTGTGCGTCCCTCCTGGGGAGTTTCCCCATGGAAGTGACTTTTTTCCCCTCCTGTTACTATAGACTCGCTGTGCTGGCAGTGAGCGCTAATTCCGTGTGATGTGCTTACAATTTATCTGGGAGCCTTTTATTTTTGGGAATCTTTTATTTTTGTGAACTGTTCCGCCGCACTGTAATTATGATTAAGAGGAGCCCTCGGGAGGGCATTGAGGCATCCCTGGATTTTCCTGGTGGAGTAGCAATGGCTCGAAAATGCTGTGTTTTCAGGCCACAGAACCACCACAGTTTCACATTAAATATATTCAGTGTGTGCTCTTTTTTTGCCTTTTTTTTTTCCCTTTTCCAGTCTGTTTTAACCGTGCTTAAAGGATTGGCAAGTGGGTGAGCTGGTAAAGGAATGGCCTAGGAGAGTTGTTTGCCTTGCTGCACCAGGTCATCAGGAAATTTACTGTTCTGAGATTGTCTCTTTTGTTCTGGGTGTCTTTTTCCCCCCTGTCGTTCCACCTAGTTTAATTCCGTGGCACTGATTTCCCGTTTGTCTGAGGCTTTGAGGCAGGTGTGGTAGGGAAGGAGGAACAATTCAGTTTTTCAGATGAAGGTAGCGATTGCAGACCGAGCTGAGCCATTCGTGATGCTTAATAGCAATTTAAAAAGAATCCTTAAATGGAACTCTGGGGAAGCTTATCAACAAAATAATTGGTTTTAAATGACTTTATTTATTTATTTATCTGTCTATCTATCCACCGTGCTTGAGTGGTCCCTGAAAGAAGATAGAGGGAAAGAAAGGACAAAACCTGGGATGTGCTGCCATGGAGTGTGAGGAGAAACAGCTGGAGCAGGTCTCAGGTGTTGCCCATGATCGCTGACAGCAATTTACCCAGCAGGTTTATGCCAGCCCATCCCCTGCCAGAATAAATAAATAATTATTGATTTATTAATTATTAATTGGTTTTAATGTTACTTCACCATCTTGGTTTACGCATAGCTGATACATGGGGAAGTTTGTACGGGCTTAAAGATCTTTGATTTTTATAAGGATGCGTTTTTCCTGGGGACATGAGGATTTTTATTCTTTATATAGCCACAAGGGAAGCTGTCCCTGCTGCCTCTGCCTGTGTGGGGGCACCAGTAAAGGCCTGCAGTAGAGTGACAGGAATGAAGGCTGCTCAGTGTTCTGTTGTTTAATCTTTGGAGTGGTTTAGAGATCATCAAGCGCTGCCTTTGTTGAGCAGGGTTATTTACCCAAGCAAACCCTTCCTCAGGCTGATGTGCTGGGTTGGTGGCTTTCTGCAGGGCTTTGGAAGAGCAAAGGACAAGACCATCCTGTGTGTGTTTGTGGAGTGATTCCGCTCAGTTTTTACCACTCACATCTCTCCAGTTTAACAAAGCAGGAAGCAGCTCAGTGCCAGGTGTGTTCAGCAGCTCTGCGGGAGGAGGGATCTCAGCCAAGGTCTCCTCTTGATCCACAGCAGATGGAAGAGGCTTTTTTTGTTATGAGGCACCACTGTCCTCTGTGAGATTCCCAGATGCCTTTCCCTTCCTCCATCGCCTGACACTGCAATCCCAGGTTCACACAAGGGCTCCCTTACCACAAAAGAGCTCACCTCTTTTGTAGGAGGGAGCAGGATCCTAGGAGGGATGGAAACATCAGGAGAGGTGTCCTGCCAGGGAGCAGGATATCCAGCCCATCCGACATCCATCCTGCTGGAGAAGCAGCACCCACTAGAAGCAGCACTGGGACCAGGAGGCCAAAAGGAGCAGAGGTTGGCTTCCAAGCTGAGGGTCCTATCCAGACATCAGTGCCAGCTGATTTAAAGGCTTGTACCTCCTCCTTTCCCATCCAGGTCTTTTCCCCTTCAACAGTCCTCCAAATGCCTTATTTCTTACCTGCCTTGGTAAACAAATATTTTTAATTCCCATTCACTACCCTGATCTTCCTCCCTGCTCTGCTGGAGCCTGTTTCAGCTCCTGGGGTCTGATAGAGGTGAGTATGTGCTGCAGGGCACCTGCCTGTCCCCCAGCCTGTGTGCTGCTGCTGGCCAGCCCTGCTGGGGCCTGCACAGCATGTCACACCAGCTGTGTGCCAGCAGCTTATCCCGGTGGTGCCTGGCAGGGCTGCTCCCCTCTAATCCTGCCCTGTTCCGCTCAGCCCAGCACATGCTGCTGGGAAGGGAGGAGGGGTCCCTGTCTCTTCCATCTCGCTCACCTTCTGGAAAGGGGGAGAGAAGGAAAGATGCTCCAGGTTTGCTGTTTTGCTCTGCATGAGGATTTCTTATCAAAAAAAGAAGATGCCTCAAAGGCACCTTGTTATATGGCTGTCAGGTGCCATATGTGTATCCTGGGCCACTTAAACTCCTGGTGGGAGGTCAACTGGCAGATGTCACAATGGCCAAGAGCTCACTTTGGAGAAGTGTCTCTTGCAGTTTGTTCCTGCAGTGTGTTGGAAGTTCATCCAGGCTGTGCTTCCCATCCTACAGCAAGCCTGGCCCTTCTGGTGTGTGTGTAGCCCCTCCTGGGCACTCACTTGTCCTTGGGGGCCACCTGGGTGTCCCCAGGCCTTCCTATGGCTGTCACAGACCTGTGCCTGATGTTCAGTGATTGACCTGTGGGATTTCTCTTGATGCTCTGAATCAAGTCTAGGGTTTATGAGCTGTAGGAAGAGCAGTAGGAAAAGGTCAGTCCGTGGTGCCAGGAGCCGCATGCCTGAGCCCCATAGCAATGGGCTAACCCTGCCTTGAAGGGGGCATCCTCAGAGATGCAGATGCACCTCTGCTTGTGTGCAGCATCCTGCCTGGCTCTCTGGGCAGCTCAGGTGCATCACTGGCTGGGAGGAGAGGGTGAAATACCCTGGCACGTGTTGTGGCCTTAGAAACTTCTGGCTCCAGAGGGGCTTGTTGGCTGCAAAAGTCTGTGGCTGTGGCCAGTTGGTCGGGGCTCTGTGTGGGTTTGAGCTCTGCATGGGTCTGTTCTATATGAAAGCTTAAGGTCATGTATCCAAAACTTAAGCAGATTTTCTCTCCCATGTATCTTTGAAAGATAACACTCCTGTGGAATGTGGGGGCTCGGGAATTTTCCCAGAGTCCTCTTAAAATCTTGGTGGCTGTTGTAGGATCGATGTGCGGCCTCAGGGCTGCGCCTCACCCTTTGAACTGTGGTATGAACCCAGGATGTTATTGCTAGAGCTGTGGTGGCCCAGAAAGTGCCTGAGCTGCAGTTGGGTCAGGCTGGAAAAGTGCTTTTAATTACATAATTATTATAAACTATATAACTGTGCCCCTGAAATCTCTGCTTAGGGATGAAGGCTCGAGATGGGCTGTGTGGGACTAAGGATGCTCCTCCCAAGCTGTTTGTCAAGCACTGCAGAGAGCTGTAGCAGTGAAGCCTAAGGACTGTTTTAAGAAAAACAAAGCCTGGTCCTGTGATCACCTTGTGCTCTTAATTGCCTAGGTAATGAGCTGACCTCGGAGGAGCAATTTAAGGCGGAGAAGTCTTGTGACTTCCCTTAGGCAGGCAGTTTTCCTGGTGTGTGCTTTCCTTGCCAAGTGTTTTTCCCTGACTCTCGGGAAAGCAGCTGGTGGGAAGCTGTTGGAGCTCCCTGGGGCTCACAGCGGGCTCTGGGGACTGCCTGCTCTGCTACCTGCGAGCAACTGGGCTGTCTCAAGGGCTCCTGCAAAGGCAGGCAGGGGAGCAGGGCTGGGAAGAAACTCCAGGCTGAGGCTTTGTGTGGGGATAATCCTTCCTGGTCTAGTGCAAGGTATCCAACAGTAGAGGAGTGGAACCAAGTGGTGTTTAAGGTCCCTTCCAACCCAAACCGATGCTAAAGCTCCTGAGGGAGGAGCAGTGGGAGTGGGAGGGTTCAAACAGTTGATGATGCTGAAGGAAGAAGGAAAATCTGGCAGGTCCTTGTCATCTTTGTCCTTGTTTAAACTCCTGCACATGCTTCTCCCTTTGAGACCCAAGTGACACAACCAAAAGCTACATGTAGTCAAGGCCTCCTTGCTTCTAAAAGTGCAGTAAGATCTTTTAAGAGGCCATCCATTATTAACCACAAGTGTTCTTGGAAAGCAGAGTATCCACATCATTCAGGCAGGGATAAATAATTCATTTCTTTAATGAATTTTTTGCCAACAGGGAGCTCTGGCAGGTACAAAGTTAAGTAAAACCGTGGTATCCATTATGAATTAACAAATGGAAAGTCAGGAAGTATTTGCCAGTGGCTGGAAAATGGGCTTTGAGCAGCGCTGATGAGAACTCAAGTGATGGTTCAGCAAGGCAGGGAAAAGACGGCTCTGTGGCCTGGTGTTGGCAAATCTATGCCCACTTCCCTCACCACTTACATGTTTTCTAAATTTCCAATATTTTCTCTCTTACTAGCAATAAAAGGTAGGTAAAAAACAATGTTGAGGGATTATTTGATGTGAGGGGGGTGTACCAAGCAGCAGAGCTGTGGATCCCTCTGCCAGTGAGAAAGGAGAAGCTGGAGAAGTGGGTGGGAAAGGGCAATCTGGAGATCCACTCATGGGAGTAGAGACTTTCCCGTGAGGTAAGACCAGCTCTTCAGGGGATTGGCACAAATGACAGAAAGAGAGATGTGGATAAAAGGCAGTTTTGTTACAAAATCAATCAATCAATCCTTCCCCTAGAGTGGCTGGTACATCCTGGCGTGTTTGGCAGAAGGCTTGTAGGGAGCACCATTACCAAAATCCTTCTCTTTCCCCTCTCCACAACCTGCTTAGACTGACAGTGGCCATGCAGGGCAGCCCAGCCCTCTCCTGCAGCTCTTAAAGAGTCAGGAAGCAGTTTGGTTTCCTTCTCCTTCTTTGACACCTGGAGCAGGTTTCAGATGGAGTTGTTTAATTTTTCTCCTTTGCAGTCAGTGGCTGATGGAAACCCTGCTCCCACCAGCTTTTGCTGTGTGCAGAGAAGGTGGCTGGGAGATATCCTCTCTCAGGTGTTAATTCCTGCTTGGTGGTGCAGAGATTTCCCAGGTCTACAAAGCCCTGTCAGGTTCAGGAGTTCACTAGCAAACCTAGTAGGCAGTAAGGTGTCCCTGCAGCACCACGTGAAACAGATTCCCAGGCTGGGAAGCACCTGGAGATGGAGGGAGGAAACCCACCCCTGGTGGCCCCTTCCTGCTCTCCTGATGACAGCACAGGGAGCTGGTGAACACCATGTGTGAGGATACCACGAGGCAGGGAGCATCCTTCTCCTGTGGAGAGGCAGGTGTAGGCAGGGAGCTCGTTCCCCAGAGATGGGAGAGATTTTCTTCCTCTCAGCTAAAAGGCTTTTTGTGGCCAAATAGCCTGCAGGGCCTGGCAGGAGCTTTGCCTTGGAAGAAGTAGCAGTGAAGTTGTGAAAGCCTCACTGCTTTCAGGTGACCAGTTTCTGTCTCCTTGCCTTTCTCCCTCCAGCAACAAAGGTGACACCAGTGGCCACAGGGAGGGAGCCCAGGAAAAACTAGTTCTCTCCTTTTTATTCTCCTCTTTTTTACCTGCAAGTGCCTGTCCCCAGTTATGCAGCAAGGACAAAGGCTGCACTTGGTATTGCTGCCCTAGGTGAAGGAGAGTGCTGTGCCTGAAGCGTGTCCCACCTTTCCCAGTGCCCAGGTCTGGGTGGGATGCATGCAGCAGAGAGGATGTGGCCGTTCCCTGGCTCATTCTGCTCTGTCAGCCTGATGTGCTGTGACAGTTCTGCTGAATTGCTGCCCCCAGGGGCTGCACGGGGCTATTTATGGACACACAAAGCTGGGGGACACCGGGCAGGATGCCAGCCTGGTGTGGCCAGAGCCAAGAGCCTGCCCTCTTCGGGGATCCTTGGGTGACTCGGACGGAAAAGATGCTGTTTGGTGAAGTTTATGGGGAAACCTCCATGGGAATTCTGTTTTTTCCCTCACACCCCAGTGGCTGGCTCCTGTTTGGCAGACATGGGTGGCAGACATCCCCATGGAGGACAGTGGGCTGTCCTCTGCTGTTAATGTGTCTCCTCTGGCCCCACAGCCCAGATGCTGATAGCAAAGCCTGTTTGTAGGCAGCAATTGGGATCAAGATTTCCATTTGCAGGGGCGATATCAAACCAGCAAACCAGAGCCCTGAGCAGAGGGCAGCACCTTTAGTTGCTCTCCTGTCAGCCAGGTTTATTTTTGTCTTTCACCTCCAGCACAGTGGGCTGGGAGCTCATGGAGGAGGACTGGAGACTTTGAATAATTCATAGTTCCTGCATTTTGCTCCTAGCGATCAGAAAAGCAAGATGCTGGGAGGGTGCTGGCACAAACCTGCTCTTTGTCCCCAAAGCCTGGCTCTGGAACATCCACCTTTTGCAGCATCTGAGATCCTTCAGGATCAGCTCCATGCAGATGGAGGAGCTGAGTTTCAGCAGCTGTTTTGGCAAAGCACAGGGAGCACAGAGCCTGTTACAGAGCCTGGCTTTGTTCATGTGCGGGTGGCTGTTGCCTTCTGACTCACTGTCCAATTGCATCCAGAGTCTACTTGATGCTCCCATCACCTCTGAGCCTGGAAGCCCTGCAGTCCAGGAGCTGGGAAAGGCAGATCCATGACAGCTCTTGCTCCCTCTGTGCACTGGCAGGCCACAGTGGTGCTGCAGCTGGTGTTTCACACCTTTCCTCCCAGATCCCAGTGGGAGCAGCTGGTTTACCAGCTGCCAAATGTTGTCCTCTGTTCTTGTGGTGCTGGCAAGAGGCTTCCCAGCTCTCTTGTGAGCTCCTCTGGACAGGCCTGTCGTGCACAGGCTTGTTTGTTATCTTACCTTTAATTACTATCCATGTCAAAATATCCCCAGGAATCATTCTCTTGGGTAGTACAGAACAAAATTTACAGGCCCATCCTTCAGTTCAGCTGAGTGACAGATTCTCTCATGCGTGTGGATCATGCATCGACCACTGTTAGATCTCGGGTGTCTGTGTCTGGATCCATGTGTTTTCCTTGTTGTTTTTCTCCCACTGTGAGCTGTGGCTTGCCTTAATTTGGTTGAGTAAACCCACTGTGTTGCTGAACTGTAACGAGGCATCATTGACTGAGCCGTATCCTTCAAAATGGCACATTCCTCATCCTGGGTTTTGCTGCAATGCCTCCTGTGTAGGGCAGGGTTCTGCTGCTGTTGGCCAGCCTCTGTCAGGTGGTCAGGAAGGCCATGGTGTGGCCACAAGGCTGGGGCAGTGACTGTCCCCTGTGCTGGGCATTGCTGGGGCCACACCTTGAATCCCGTGTTCAACTGTGGCCCCTCACAACAAGAAAGACATTGAGGGGCTGGAGCATGTCCAGTGAAGGAAACTGAGCTGGGGAAGGGTCTGGAGCACAAATGTGATGAAGAACAGCTGAGGGAGCTGGAAAGGAGGTCAGCCTGGAGAAAAGGAGGCTCAGAAGGGATGTTCTTGTTCTGCCCAACTCCCTGACAGGAGGGAGCTTGACTCTACTTCCAGGGACCAAGGGATAGGACAAGAGGAAATGGCCTCAAGTTGTGCCAGGGCAGGTTTAGTTGGGTATTGGGAAAAATTTCGTCACAAAAATAGCCAGGCGTGTGACTGGGCTCCCCAGGGCAGTGATGGATTCATGGTCCTGGGAAGTGTTCAGAAGACCTGTGGCAGTTGGAGACATGGTTTGGTGCTGAGACATGGTTTGGTGCCAAGACATGGTCTTGGCAGTGCTGAGGAATGGTTGGGCTCTATGATCTTTCTGCAACTTTAACAATTCCATAATTCTATTATTCTGAGGCCTATCTAATTTAAGGATCCCTGGCTTTAACTGCTTTTTACTTGTAGGTTGTTAAAAGGGGGGCGAAATGAGTGAGACTGAAACAGTTGAGGGTGTTTGAGGGGTGGGGAAACATCCTGTTAAAATCATCTCTTGTGAGGGGTGAAGCAAAGGGCTGTGACTGCGTGGTGGCTTCCCCTGCACTGTCCAGCTTTGCAGCATTCCAGCTGTTGTGGCAGTGTGTTCCTGCAGCACTCATGTCCCTTCCCTTGCCTTGGTGCAGTTGCCCTGAAGAATCCTGCAGCCAAAGAAGCCCAGAGGGATGGAGCCTGTGGCACCGGGCCGGCTCCAGACTCGGCAGCAGTTCCAGAGGGTGAGCTGCTCCTACAGGTTAGTGCTCCTCACAAATGCCTTCATGGGGTTTTCCTCTTGTCCCTCTTCCAGCTCCATTGAGTTTTACCCCCAAACCAGGCTGTTCTGATGCTGATGGCAGGTGATTTGTGATTTCATGTGGTGTAGCTCACTGGGCAAAGGTTTAAGACTTCCAAAGGTCCCTGGGCAGAAATTGTGTTTCTTCTTCCCTGCTTTTCCCATTATTCGTGGAAAAAATTGCCATCTGTAAGTAGTCCATATGTAGGGAACATCTTGCTGGGTTCCTGAGCATGGTGATTCATCTTCTCTGCTTCTCTGCTCTCGTATGTAAATGTGCTAGAGGTGTAACATAGGAACCGAGCAGGTGTTTGAGTGCTGTTTTCAGCATGGGCACACTGATCCTGACTCGAGGATATTGTCCAAATGCTGGTGAAAACAGAGAAGAGAATGTCCTGGAAGTCTCCTCCGATTATGAGGAAGTAATGTTCACTGAGCACACAGATAGATGCTGATAGGCTGTGTGCACTTTCCTTAAACACAGGGTGGGTGGGTGTATTCCAGGAGCTCTGTTTTTCCCAGGTTGTCTCCTTTGGGGATGCTGGAGACAAGGCTGGTGATGCAGCTGCCATGATTTATTCAGAGATACCAGGAGGTCACCTTCTGTCCCCAAACTTTGTGCAGAGAACGGGAAGAGGTCAGGCTCTGGCAGCATGAGGTCCTGCAAGGACACAAGTCTGCCATCCCCTGCCCAGCACCCAGCACAGGCTGTGGCACTGTTCCCTGCCTGCCTGGCTGTCCTCCAGCACGGGCTGAGCGTGCTGGGCAGCTCCAGCTCCCATCCAAACGCTCACTCAGCACAAAGTGTAATTACTGTCCTGCCTGAGAGTTGAGGATCTCTGTGTCTGCTGGGAGAAGGGCTAAGGGCAGCCTACTTAATAACCAGAAACCTGAGGATTTTCCCTCAGGATGTAACAAAACTGCTCAGCAGGGCTTGCTGAGGGTTGATGTCCTGCTCATCAGCCCCTCCCACAGTTGGGTACCATCCTTTTAGAGGTACCAAACTGGGTATGAGAAGCTGGTTCAGCTCTCTCAGTGTCTTATCTGTGTGACCCTGGACGTGGCAGGAGCTCAGAATCTGTCTCTGTGCCCCCAAAGAAACATTCCTCCATACTTATAAACACACTTCAACCTCGTCTGTCACCTCTGATAGCCAAACTTCCTTTGTCTCTTGATCTGCTCTGATTCTTCCCTCTCCTCCTCTGAAGCTGCTCAAAGGGTTAAAGTGCATTTGGCAGCACTAATTAACCTCTGCAGCAGATTCCCACACACTGAGATCAACCCCAGTAAATAGAGAGAGCGTTTGTGCCTGGAATAAAGGGAAGGAGAGGGGGGAGAAACTCTGACCTGGACAATGAAACAGGACTTGGCAGCAACAATAGCTGGACTTGGCTGAGACTACATGCCAGGCCCTAATTAATGCTGATGTCTGTGCATTATGAAGTGGAGGAAGCAAGCCAGGGCTGGCTACTGTGGCTTCCCCACCAGGTTAGTGGTGCAGGATGGTTTTGGCTCTGAAAAGCCACAGGACCCAAACTGCACAAAAGCCACAGAGCTCTGCCTTCCAGAGAGGTCCTGCTTTGTGCTGCCATAGTGTCCCCTTGGGGATCTGTTGCCCTTAGGGAGGGGTGGCCACCTGATGGTGTCAGGGCAGTGAAAGCTCTTCAGCTTCTGGGAAGATAAACCAATGCTTTTCATGGGCTTTCACTGCCTTTGCTCTTGGGCAGCACCACAGGCTTGAAAGTGTCTACTAGGTGACTCTGGGGATTTTCAGAACTGGGGACACTAAGCCACAGAATGAAGTCTGCCAGCTGGGCTCAGGGAGTACTGCTGTGGGGCTCCTCTCATCCCTGGCAGGGGGCTGACGAGGTCTCCAAAGCACTGGGCTCTGTGCCACAGAGGCTTGCAAGGGCTGGTGCTGTGCCTGCAGCACTTCAGGGTAATTCCCTGGATCCTGCCAGTGCCTGTGTCAGCGGTGTTCTGCCAGTGGGCTCCTGCCTGCTGCCAAAGAGCAGGGATGGAAAGCCAGGGCTCCTGGAAAGGAGCTGCACTCCCAAACTGCTAGGGAACTCCTCTGCCCCTTCTAGTCTTCCCCGTGTGTAAAGGATACTGTCAGCCAGCACCCTGGTCCCTTCTTATGTGTCCTGTCCTGCCAGCTGTGGGGTTTTTAGCTCGGGGAAAACATTCAAATTACTTGCCAAATTTATTAAACTGGTAGCAGTGAGCCCCTCTTGAGTAAGACAGAGGCTCTGATCAGCTCAGCCCGTTCCTGCCAGGAGGCCCAGTGCTCCTTTGAATATTGACTTTGCAATCCTGGAGCTTGAGGAGTGGATGGAAGGGCCAGTGAACTGTGAAATGTCTAAGTGTGTAACATTAAAAATGCAATGGACACTTCACATTGATGGCTGCATTTGCTCTTCTCTCTGGGGAGGGCTTGGGGCTTCAAACCCACATGGGCACAGCAGCTTTGGGCATTTGTTTTGTGAAAACAGAGCACAGCCTTCAGCCCTAAGGGGTGTGGGTTGTGCATGAACCAGGTAGTGCTCCAGAAAAAGTGATCATGGAGGGATTCCCCAACCTAAATGATTCTGCGATGTATTGGCAGAAAGGAAAAGGTGCTCTGAGGTCACCCAGGCATTCTGTGGTTTTCCCCCAAGTTCAGGCACCAGACTCAGCTTGAATTCCCTGCTGCTTTAGAAAAAATTGGCTTTTCGGAAATCAGATTGGTTTTGCCCCAGTTTCAAATCCAAACCCTTATGCTTTAGCTTTTGGCTTTTCCATTTCCGCTGATTAAGGCCCTCTCAACACTGGCTACTTTGAGGAGGGAGCCGGCAGTGGAGATAACACCTTCCTTGGCCTTGCTCCTTGCCCATGGACAGTCCAGGCACACCATGGTCCTTCTCCAGGCCACTCCTCTGGAGCCTGGGATGGCCACACACAGCTGCCAAGGCCCTCAAGACTGTTGGAAAGGCTCATTTCCACCAGAATGGACCAAATCATGGTGTCCACTTCCATCCTGCAAGCAGTTCAGAGGTTTTTATCTGCTCCCTGCACAGGATGAGGATAAATGTCCAAAGCTGAGTCTGAGTGAACGCTCCCAGGATGGCAGCACAGTTTTCCATCAGTCTGGATTAGGATATTCTCAGGCAGCTATATGGAAGAGCTGCATGACCTCAGAGAGGCCCTCTGTGGCAGCTCAGCTACCTGCTAGCCAGGCTTTGGGTGACCAGTGTCCTGCTGGAGAAGTGACATGATTGTGGCCTGTACCTGCTGATCTCTCTCCTACAGGCTCTCAATGGCTTCGTGCTGGTGGTGACATCAGAAGGACTGATATTTTACTCCTCGCATACAATCCAGGACTATCTAGGATTTCATCAGGTTGGTGGGACTCTGACTTGTTGTGAAGAGTCAATTTTTCCTTGGTGGTGCAGAATAGCCCCAAGTTCCCTGCAGGGAAGAGACTCTGCAGGGATTGCAGGGTCTCAGGGAGCTGTTTGGGGCTTTTTCTTGGTCTTGGGAATTTGGACCCCATGTTGCCAGGTGTGGTCACTGGTAGGTGCCAAGGGACTTCATCAGCCCATAGACACTTTCCAGTTGCCATGTTGATGTGCCTTCATGTTGTTCATGTCTGTGGTGAGGTGTCTGGAGTTCCTTGCCCAGTTTGCCTGAGGCACTCACTCAAATCCTGGTAAATCCCACAAGGCTCCAGCACTCTGGGCACCCAGGTAACCTGGAGGGCACTAGATCAGATTTACAGGGAAGTGGGACTTACCTGCAGTCCTTCAGCTACTATGGTTTGGTGTTATCTACACACTGCTGGCTGTCCCCAACACCTGGGGTAGATGAGACCTGTCCACCTGGGCACAGGGGAACAAGTCCCAGGGTGTTGTTCTCTTGGGAATAGTCTAGAGATGGGGTGGCCTTCCTGCTGTTTTGTTCCCAAATCCATGTTTTCATCTCATTTCTTAAGTCAGCACTAGGATTTTGAGTTATGGGGATGTCAGAGGGAAGCTATGTTGGCTCTTTAGGCTTCTCGCAGGGAGGAAGTCAGGCCCAACATGAGCAAGGGGTCCTTAAAGCCAGATGTGCTGTCTGTTCCCCCAACATGAGTTCTGGGGGAAAGTTCCAACCTCATTTAACCAGGGACACATTTGAGCCCCAGCGAAACTGGGTAAGATAAAACCAATTGGGGCCGTGATGGCTGTTCCCAGGTGGGATGTGAAAACTGGCACTGGGGACAGGCTGCAGAGCTCACAGGTGGCATGTCCCCTCTAGACAGATGTCATGCACCAGAGTGTCTTCGAGCTGATCCACACCGAGGACCAGCCAGAGTTCAGGCGCAACCTCCACTGGGCCCTGGACCCACCGCTCACTCCTGAGGGTCAGCCTTCTCCAGCAGGTAAAGGCAGGCTGCCATCCTGGGTGGCACAAGGTGTGTGGCTCCCCAGGGATGCCGCGAGCCCAGCTCACTGTCACCACTTGAGCCCATGTGGCTCAGGCCACGGCTTCATCCAAATGTTGTGGCCTTCCCCTAAGTTTCTGTGCTCTGCAAACTGCTGCAGTGCCCAGTGCTGGGGACATCCAACCCTCACTGGGGTGAATCCTTGCTCAGTCCTCTCAGTCCCTCTCTTCCACAGTGGGGAAGAGTCAAGACTCTTCTGCTGTCATCTATAAGCCAGATCAGCTGCCCCCAGAAAACTCCTCCTTCCTGGAGAGGAGCTTTGTGTGCCGCTTTCGCTGCCTCCTGGATAATTCCTCCGGCTTCCTGGTGAGTACAGACCCTCCCCAGCAGGAGAGAGGCAGGCTCACCACAGAGGTTCATACCACCACTGAAACCATCCCCTGGAATGATCCCATGCTCCTTTCTGCCATGTGCAGCACCTGCCTGTCTCAGCAAGAGACTTTCCCCGTTTTTCATGGGTTTGGCCTGTACCTACAGCCTTTCCCTGTGAGTTTTGTTCCTCTCCTCTCAGAAATGCTGAATCTTGAACAAAAGTGCTTTTCTTCCCCCTGTTTTACTTGGATTTTCTGTTAAAAGCATGTCTTAAGATCAAGTAGATGGTGGTCATCCCTCCTGCACGGGAGAGCACAGGTTGCCCAGAGAAGCTGTGGTTGCTCCTAGATCCCTGGAAGTGTCCAAGGCCAGATTGGATAGGGCTTGGAGAAACCTGGGATAGTGGAAGGTGTCCCTGCCCATGGCAGGGGGATTGGAACGAGATGATGCTTAAAGCCATTCCAAACCCAAACCCTGCTGTGATTCGATGATTCTATTTACACCAACGCTGCACACAGATGTCTTGCTTTCCATGCAGCGCTCTTCCTTCTCACTTTTCTGCATGACACTGAGCTTTTCTTTTCTTCCTAGGCTTTAAACCTTCAAGGCAGGCTGAAATTCCTTCATGGGCAGAACAAAAGATCTGAAGATGGCTCTGTACTGCCCCCCCAGCTCGCTCTGTTCGCCATCTCTACACCCCTGCAGCCCCCATCCATCCTGCAGATCCGAACCAAGAACATGATCTTCAGAACCAAGCACAAGCTGGACTTCACCCCCTTGGCGTGTGATGCCAAGTAAGCAGCAGAGCTTCCAGTGCGCCATTCCTGACACCCCACCCCAGCCCTGCCTCTCAGCTGGGTGTGCTCTCTGTCTCTCCCAGGGGGAAGATCGTCCTGGGCTACACCGAGGCGGAGCTGCGGATGTACGGCACCGGGTACCAGTTTGTCCATGCTGCTGACACGCTGTACTGTGCTGAGAACCACGTCAGGAGTAAGAGTCCCCTCCCTGGTCACTTGTGCTGATGAGTGGGCTGGGACTGGGGCAGTTCTGTTGGCTGCTCTGTTAAGCCCAGTGGCTCTTTCCCCACCGGATGCTTTGCTGTGCTGCTCCTGTCACTGCAGGAAGCTTGGGGTGGAGTGGAGGGAGGGGTGTCCACCTGCATGGTGTCCCCTCTGCCTGCCAGCCATGCTGCTGCTGTTTCCAGCTGGGAGGGGCAGTGTGCCACGGTGACAGCCCTTGTACTTCCTCCTGGCAGTGATGAAGACAGGGGAGAGTGGCCTGACAGTGTTCCGGCTGCTGACCAAGGACAACCGCTGGAAGTGGGTGCAGGCCAACGCGCGGCTCGTCTACAAGAACGGCAAACCCGAGTACATCGTGGCCACACAGAGGCCCCTCGTGTACGTGCCAGGGCTGGCATGGCACAGCCTGCCTTTTTCCATGGCTCTGGGATGTCCTGAGCAGGGCAGGATGTTGGATTTTCCATTGCTGCTTGTGTCTTTTAAAGGAGCAGCTGTGGGATTCTGTGCTTGGTGCTGTTCATCCACATCCCTGTCTGCAAGGCCACCCCTCAGTAGGGGGTGCTTGGTTATGCTGCAGATGTTTGGGGGTTTTGTGTGTGTTTGTGTGAATGCATGCTGGCTGTAGCCAAGGGGCTTTGCAGGGATCACAGCTGCTCATTGCAGAAGCACTCATGGGGTGGGTTTGTGCACGTATCAGTCACAGTGTCCTCTTCTTGCCCTGCAGAGATGAAGAAGGAGGAGAGCACCTTCGGAAGCGGCCCCTGCATCTTCCCTTTACCTTTGCTACAGGAGAGGCGCTTCTATACCAAAGCACTCACCCTCTTCCAGGCTTCCCTGACCTTTTCCAGAGTAAAGGGAAACCCAGCAAGTTCAAGAAGCCCTCCTGCAGCCACGGTGGGCACTCCCAGGAGAATGGCATTGATCCCTGGTCTCTGCTGGGCACTGGGATGCGACAGGACAAGGCGGTGTGTGCCTCACACCCAGCTCTCACTCAGAACCTTTCCTTTAGCAGCACTTTCCAGCTCGAGGGTGTGTCCTTGCCGGGTGCAGGAGAGGATGCCTGGAGTAGGGGAACAGCTCCAGTTTCTTCAAGGGGCAGCAGTCTCCAAGAGAAGCTGCTGGATTTGCAGCAGGAGAACTCTCTCTTGGCCACCATGGACTCGCTCTCAGTTATGAGTGACGAGAGCGTCAGTGCTTTGGAGGGCCTGGGCTTGAATGCTGAGGACCTGGAGCTCCTGCTGCTGGATGAGAAAATGATGATGGTCAGTATGGACCCAGACCAGTCCCCGTCTCTGAACAACATCCTGGCCAGTGACCAGATTCTCTCCTGTGTCCCCAGCCATCCAGTGGATGAGCATGAGGGAGGGCAGCAGCTCTGTCCTCTGCCAGGCACGCCCCCCAACCCACAGGGAGGCACTGCTCCGTGCCACATGGAGAGCAAGGATTCCAGGTGCCACCTGGCACAGCGTGCAGGGCAGCCCAGCACTGCCCAGGGCCAGCCCCCCATCCTTCTGTGGGAGCAGCCCCTCAGCGCTGTGCCAGGGCTGCTCCCAGAGCTGGCTGAGCAGGAAGAGCTGTCCAGTGGCTCCCAGTGGGGACCAGCTGGAGAGGAGACTGTGCTCCGCTTCCTCCAGCCAGCACAGGGCACCCCATGGGGCAGGGCCCCCAGCTCAGCCCCGGGAGCCCCCTGCCTGCAGGAGCCACCTGGGGCCCAGTGGCTACAGGGAGACTTCCCAGCTGTGCAGCTCCCCCAAGAGAATGCCCACCAGTCCTTCTCCCTGCCCAGCCAGTGCCAGGACCGTGTGGCACCGCCAGGCCGGCAGAAGCACCATCACTTGCTGATGAATGGGACGTGTGGCACCAGCCCCAGCTCCTCTCCACACCCCAGCTCATGGCAGGACGATGTTTGCCCACTCCTGGGGTCTCCAGCTCAGCCTGACATTTATGACCTCAGCCAAGATGTGATCTCCCAGCCCCAGGACTGTTTGGGCCCTGGGCCCAGCGTGCCCCCACAGCACATTAACCTGAATGGATTGTGCAGCATGGAATCTGCCAGCACTGAGGACTCCTGGGAAGAGATGGCTCCATACCCGAGGTGTTTTCCCCCTTCCTACCACCATATTCCCAAGAAGCAGCTGAGCCCTGTTCCCTCCGTGTCCCAGCACCCTTTCCCCAGCTCAACTGCAGGGCACTTTGGGAGCATCGGCCACTCTCTGGAGACACTGAATTCCTGTGGGGGACACGCCTCTGCACTGAGCCAGGAGGGCAGGCACAGGGTAAGGGCCTTGCTCTGCTCTGGGGCTCAGTGTTTCTGTGCTGGGAATCTGCCCAGCTAGTGCTAATAACTCCCTGCCAAGTGCCTCACCACTGTTCTCTCTCTCTCCTAGCCCCGCAGTGGCTGTGGTTTGCCCAGCTCTCCCATGGGACTGCCCCAAGACCGCCCAGTGCTGGGGGAAAGCCTGGCTCTGCCCTGCCAGCCTCAGCTGCCAGATCCCCCTCATGCCTCCAGGGGGGACGTCTGTCTCTAGGAGACACAGGAATGGACAAAGCAGGACTATTCCCTGGGGAAGGAGCTACCTTCAAACTGCAGATAACAAACCTTCCCCACTGCTGTGCACATCCTGCTGGTGCTATTGATGTTGGTTGCTTTGGCTCACCTGGGGGCTTTTGCCCTTTTCTCAACTTCCCACCATCCTGCTCCCTGCACTGTTCCTGTGCTAGTGTCCCTGGCCTGGGCAGGGACAGCAGCAGGGTTACAGGACAGATTTCCCAGGGCGCTGGAGCAAGCTGAGCTGTGGTTGCAGGTCAGCCCATGAGGGCAACCAAAGCTTTGTATTTACATGCATGATCCAGCACGGATACCAGCCTCACGAATGCCTGTCCTAAAGAGAGAAACAGAAGATGTTTTCACTTCTGGTATTAAATTTCCTGCCATCCCAGCCAGGCACCCGTGGCTGTGGCCATGTTGTACCAATACTGCTTGTTTTATAAGAAAATGAGCCCTGTATGGTGTTCTTATGTTGCTCTGGTCCTTCCCCACCCCAGATTTCTCCGTGTCCCAGGTGTTCCCAGTGTTTGGGATCCAGGTTAGAGCTCCTGTAGCAAACACTCTGGGCTTTGCTGTACTGTACAAGACATGCCCAGATTGGCTGCTAAACTGGTTTTCTCTGGATGCTGGCCTCTCAGGTATTCTCAGACTTCAAGTCTCCATTTTTTACAGTTAAAAATCAGAAATTGCAGTAAGATAAAGAAGTTAAGTATAATGGTACTTAATTGTAAGTACTGAGAGAGTGATATCTTCCCACAGAAAAAAAGCCACAGCCCATATGTGTGCATACAATATGAGTTGACAGATTTATTTTTATGCCACTCCAGTGGAAGGAAAAAACAACTTCTTACCATCCCAAAGTAGCATTCTGTGGAATGGGATTAAGAGGTTATTTAAAAGATCAGACACCCAAGAAACCTGATAAAGCTCATACCTCCTCCTGCTTGCCCAGCTTTAAATTCATGTGAATTCCTATTGGTTTTGTTCCAATAAATGGTTTTGGAGCTCGTCCCTGATGTTTCCCTTGCTGGTTGTGTCTCTTCCCAATCCAGAACATGCCAGGGTTTGCTGGCTGCAGCATTGGACCCAGGCCTTGCCACTGGTGACCTGGGACGCAGTGGGTTGGGTTGGAAGGGTTCCTAAGGAGCACTTGGAGCCTTTGGGATGTACACAGTCCATCTGCCAGCTCCTTCCATGGATGTTTGAAAGGAGCTGGGAAATCTGACGGAGAAGGGTGAGTTTATAAAAAAAGTACAATATTTATATATTATAATGAAATATGTATTATATGTATATAAAGTTGCATGTAGATCTGTTGAAATATAAAGTATGTGTATTTATAAAATGTCTGTATATAGTTTCTAGTATGTAATAGAAAACATCTTTTAAGAGAAATGAGCTGATTCTTTTCCCCTGCACTGTGGTTTTTCAACCTGAAAATTAGAAAAAACATGTTTGTTTTCTCTAAATGCTGAATTTTCCAGCATTCCCACCCCTACCTGGCACTTGCTTTTCCTGAACAAAACAAGGCAGTTTTGTAACATTTCTGAATTTTTGATGGAGATATGCTGGGAGCGTTTGATCTTTTATAGTTTCTGTGCCCTACTCTGCTTTTCCCTCCCTGTTCCTTCAGAGAGGTTGGCTCTGGGCAGCACCACCTGCACTGAGGGACGGCCCCAGGGCATCCCTGGGGCTGCAGCTCGGTGACTTCCAACTGAGACCAGGTGCTGAGCACAATGTGACCACTGCCAAAGTTCCTCCTTGAGCCAGGCACTGGATGTGTGGGCAACCATTCCATGACCTGCTGCCCTGATGGGTTTCTCCTCTTCCTTGCCACACATCTCCACAGCACCACGAGCTTCCCTGCAGCCGGGGTGACCTCAGGGAGACTGCAGCCCTGCTGGCTGTGTCACCAGGGCTCAGCTCAGCTCTGTGTTTTAGCGAGCACAGCGTGGATTTGTCCTGTGCTGTGTCTGTGAGGCCTGTGGAGCACAAGCCATCATTTCTGTGGACGGAGGTGCCCTCTGCTCCCAAAGCAGGCCAGCACATCCATAATTCATGCCCACCCTCACGCCAGCTCCTGCGTGTCCTCCCCTGGGCCTTGTTGTGCTGATTCTTGACACACCAGGCTGGCCCAGAGAGCCTGGGTGGAGAAAAAACTTCCTGCTGCAGCAAGAGAGATGCCTCTGTTCATCACTGCAGCATCTGCAGCCTGCCCTGAGCCGTGGTGGTAAAAAAGGAGAATTGGGCAGCTGTGCTGTTGTGTTCTGGTTTGCACATCTGGAGAGAGCACGGTCCCATGGGCCACATTGATCCTCGAGAGCTGGTTGAGGAAAGGAAGGTATGAGGAAAGAGTTTGGAGAGATACAGAACCACAGAATATCCTGAGTTGGAAGGATCACTGATGTCCTGGCCCTGCACAGCTCCACGAATCCCATTGTGTGCTTGGGTTTGGGGATATTTGCACAACTGCAGCCTCAGCTCCTTACGGGAAAGGGCAGGAAGAGCTGTGGTGCTCCTTGCAACGATGGAGGGGCAGGAGGAGGAGAGCAGGGGGCACTGTTTGCCTCTTTTCCCTTTCCCTTCCTGCCCAATGTTTTCCCAAATGCTAGCCAGAACAAGGACCTGTGAGACACAGCCTGCAGTAAAAGGGGGCTCTGTCTCAAGGCAGCTGGAGGAGGTGATGTCTGAGAGGCTGCATCCGTGAGGATGAAAGCACCAGTCCCCAGCTGGCATCACAGAGGCCAGGATGTCTCCCTGGGCCCCAGGGCAGCAGAGAGCAAGATAAATATTTCTCTAGAAGCTCAGCCTGGTGTTTGCCCACACAACCTTCATGCACCATCCATTATAGATGGGGGCAGGAGCCGTGGGCAGTAGAGCAGAACACGCTGTGATGGCTCCTGAATTAAATACAGATGAAGGAGCTCATGGGGAGGTGGTGTTTGTTCACACCCAGCCCATGTCCTGTTTGCTGACTGCTGCTCAGTGCCAGAGCCGTGCTGAGCTCCTGCTGTGGGCCAAAGGAGAGCCATGGAATGGTGCTGCAGCCTGGCTGGGGATACCTGGGACAGCAGGTATAGAGTTAATCAGTGTGTTCCTGAAGAACAGCTAGGACACGTTTCACCTCGCTTAAAATAATTTTTAAAAAACCAATTTGGACAAATTATAAAGTCTCTTAATAGGGGGCACTTCAAAACATCACTATTGGAACTCCCACTGCAGAGTTGAGTGGCCAGCCATCTACACAGCCTGCTGTGCCCATGGTTTTCAAGTACAATGGACTTTAAATAGCAGTCATCTGCCCAAAAAAATATATTTGTGTATCTTTTTGATAGGCCCAAAGACTGTCCAAGCCTGCCTGGAAAGATCTAAAGAATGATGGAGCCCATCAACCATCATCCTGGGGTGAAGGACCAGCACGTGGCTAGCAGGTACTTTGGAATAATGGCACTGTTGGTGGTGTTACCATCATAATCAGATATCGTCATCATCATTTTCTGGATCTAGGAGAGTTTGATATGAATGGGTCAAAACATTCTGTATTATTTGATAAACATGTGTGCCTCAAAAAAATAACCTCAAATCTAATGTGAAATCTCAGAATCACAGAATGGTTTAGGCTGGAACCTTAAAGCTCATCCTGCTCTGCCCCCTGCCATGGGCAGGGACACCTTCCACATCCCAGGGTGCTCCAAGCCCCAGTGTCCAGCCTGGCCTTGGACACTTCCAGGGATCCAGGGGCAGCCACAGCTTCTCTGGGCACCCTGTGCCAAGGCCTCCCCACCCTCACAGGGAGGATTCCTTCCCAATATCCCATCCAGCCCTGCCCTCTGGTAGTGTGAAGCCGTTCCCCCTTGTCCTGTAACTCCAGGCCCTTGTCCAAAGTCCCTCTCCAGGTCTCTTGGAGCCCTTTTAGGCACTGGAGGGCTCTAAAAGAAATGTTTTTAGCTCCCATTTAATTATTTTACACTGAAACTTAGTTCAGTTTCTTTGATGGGTTTAGAAATGTTTACATTCTATATTCCTTACCTTCTGCTGACATATCCCTGCCCCTTCTCCTGACACGGGGGCTGTTGCTCGCATCTGTGAGGACTCCTGCCCTTGCTAACAGATGTACCATTGTTATTACATTGCTGATGTCTCCCACATGTCTTTCCACTGAGCAAAGGAGTGTTCCAGGGCTGTTTGGTGTCATGGTGTCCCATCTCTGCTTTAAATTTCGCCATCCTTCCCAGTCCTTAATTCCCCTTTTCCTGGCCAGCTGTGGCTGCTAAAACCTCTAGTGGTTGCTAAACCCTCAAATGCATCCAGGAAGATTTCCAAGCTGAACAGGTGGACCAAGTGTCACATCTACCTTGCACAGTGCTCTGTACTGTTGCTGCGTTCCAGCCCCATCTGTTGCAGCCATCTCTGCTGGGTTTGGCTCTCCAGAGAAGGAAATGTCTTTTCTAAGCTTGCCCAAGAACAGCTTGCACCTCTGAGCTTGCTACCCCCTCACAGGATGTTTCACGCCAGAAACCCCCTTGGCTTGGGTTTGAAATATATTCAATATTAAAAATCCCATCTGAGGCTGATGGTGGCCTGGCCACACAAGGGGAAGGGAGCTCTCAAGAGAGGAGAAAACCCATTTGCACCTTGGCCCTCTGCATTGTCAATAGCTGCAATTACTCTGCAGAGAGCAGAGCTTGGCAGGGAAGGATCAGACAAACAAGCAATAGGAGTTCTGCACACAAAGTGGAGGAGCTCAAAGGTGGATTGAACTGGGCAGCCTGGCATGGAGGGGGCCTTTGGGGGCTGCCTGCAGACCAGCCCCTGTAAGACAGGGGAAGCTCAGCTTTCTTCTCCTCAGCAGGACTGAAGTTCCTGCAGCGAAGGAAGCTTTGAAGTAACATTGAGGAGGGGGCCAGACAAAGGTGTGGCAAGCAGGGAGAGGAACAGGCCGAGCGTTATCCATGCTGGCTGAGCTCCCGTGGAGGTAATCTCATAGTTATTTTAGTCTCCAGCTGGGATGCAGTTCTGATCCCAGCTTTTGCAATATCCTGCCAAGCCCAGGCTCCAAATCTGCCTTTGCTGTCTCTAAGCAAGGCGAGACCACGTAGTGAGAACCTGCCAGCATTAATCGAGGGAAAAGACCTTTACACTGCTCCCTTTTTGTCCCTTGCTGTCCATTATGGGGCTCCAGGGAAGGGGCTTTAAACCTTGGGCTTGGTTGTTTGGTTTGGGGATTTCACCCCCCCATAATACTCAGATTTAAAGAATCTGGAGCATTTGGGTCCATGCCTCCCTCTGCTGAGGAGTTCCTTGCTCCCTAGAACCATCCCATACAAACCTGGGAGCTCTCTCTTGGGAGCTGCTTGGTTTGGGCCTGTGTCCTGGAAATACATGAGAAGGCTGTAGAGAAGCTCAAATCTGAGCTCCTCCCTGTTCATCAGCAGGACTCCTCCAGCTCCTCCAGCAGTATTTCTGTACCTTCCTTTGGTCTGGAGTAAGTTACAAGGATCATATCTCCTGGACACACTGGCTACTTGCTCTGGATGGCTTCAACCTCCCAGATAAGCTCAGCAATGCTCCTCAAGCAGCAAGGCTGGGTTGAATCAGCTGCAGCTGCTTTTGGTCTTCATACCCACAAGGATTTGCACCCTTGCCCAGTTTCAACTGGACAGTGCTTTGCTTTGTTGGGTTCTCGGAGCTAAATCAACAGACTCTTTGGGGTTTGGTTTGCTTCTTTGTTTTCAGGCTGGAAAAGCAAAACCCAGCTGGTTTGGGGGAAAGGGAGGATGGAAAGGCCTCTGTTTAAAGCAAGCTTTGCTTTCCTGGCCAGGTTGTTTTAAGAAGTCTCCAAATGCCTTGAAATAGATTAAGTGTGGCTCCAGGGGCCATTGTGGAGAGTGAGCACTGTAAAAATGCAGATTTCAGGGAAAGCCTTATGTACTGTGACAATTTAAAGTACCCCCAAAGGGCATTCACTCAGGCAGAAACACACTTTATTTGGAGCACATTATGAATGAGACAGAGGAACAATTTTTTGCTGGAGATGGGCAGAGGATCAATTAAGCAGAGCAGAGGGCACAGAGCAAGCCAATTTGCAAAAGGGCAAAACACAGAGAAGGTGGCTACATCCTGTCTGGCTTCCAGGGTGTTCTCTCCACTGGGATGGGGTTGGGGAACCCAAGTGCCTGTGGGATCCCTGCAGGAGGAGATTTGCCTGCCCTGAGAAAGAGGCTCAGTGTGGTGAATTGTGGACACTCTTCCAGAGGCATTGGGTATCCTCTTGGCTCTGCTCTTCCTCCTGGTTGTCCTGATCATCAGGGTTGGGGGCATTTCCCAGTGCATTGGGACAGTTGCTGGGACTCAGCTGTGCTGCTCCAGGATCAGCTCCCCAGGTGCTAACAGCTCACTTGGCTGCATGGAAATACTGGGAAACCAAACCCTGAGCATTTTTGGAGACAGAAAAAGAAACTATGCCAAGTCCATTTGTGGTTTTTGGGTCAAAGGGGAGGGCTGACTGCTTTGGAATTAAATTGATCTTCTTTTTGAAGGGAAGGGACTTTACTTAGGTAGAAGGCAAAGTGCTCAGAACTACAAAACCTTACTGGACATCAAAGCCAAATTTTTAAATGGGAAAAGGAGATATTTTAAAGAATAAAGGATTTTTTTCCCCAGAGCCTATCTGAAAGTGGCTGGGGAAAAAAAGCAAGATGGAGGCCTTAGAACTCCTTGGGTGTACATGTTTTTGTGCTCCATGGGATATGCATGAGATAACATCACAACTATGAGGACCACATATGTCCTTCTGAACTTCAAATTTAATGACTCCAAAGCATATCCTTAATGACAAAAAGCATCCTTCTGAATTTTGAGAAACCATGAATCCTGCTGAGTACTCAGAAGTTAATTGGAGTGTGAGAAGAGAAGATCATTCCCTGTCAAGTGGGTGGTGGGCAACCTGGAATGGCCATGGTACTCTTTGTGGACACAGTTTAGCTTGGCAGTGCTGGAGGAGTGGTTGTGCTCAAGGACCTCAGAGGGTTTTTCCAACCTCAGTAATTCCTTGATTCTGTGATTCTACTGCCATCCTGTGTCACTTGGTGCAGGCCCTGTAACAAGCACAGCCATTCTGCTGCTCCTTATCTTCAAGGAGTGTCCAGAGGGAACTGAGGGTTTCATTCAACATCAAAAGCCCTCAGTTTCTCCCTGTGGCACCAGCCCCTTGTAACAAACTGCTCACAGTTCTGGGCAAGACAGTGGGATTTTTGTAAAAGGACAGCTCTTCCCACTCCCTGGGAGTCCAGGTCCTGTGATGATCTTTCATCAGTGAAAACCTAACTATCATATTATGCTTTATTGTGTGTTTGCTTTGGCCACACTGAGATTTCAGTCCCTAAAATCCCTGCTGTTTCCCACAGCGGCTGAGTATGCCCAGACCCAGTAAGGGTCCCACAAGCTTCCCCTCCATCCTGGCCCCTGTGTGCTTAGAAGCAGCGACCCACAGGCTTCAGCTGGAATCACAGAGAGCAGCACAGCAGTTTGGAGCAGCCTTCTCTCTGGAAGGCACCCAGCTAATGAGCTGTGACACGGGCAGGTTTACTGCAGGTTTCCTGCCTGCAGTAAACCCTGGGCAAGCCACTTCCAGAGGCTATTCCAGACTCTGGGGTTTGTGGATAACCTTGAGAGCAGGTTGGTTGTTCTGCTTGTGTGGGTTTTGTCACTGTGTGTCCTGACACATGGCGACCTTCACAGCAGCAACGCCAGACATTTCCCTGTGAGGTGTGTGAGGGAGATGGATGTGCCTCGCCACCCTTGCAGCAAAGAATCTCTTCCTAATACCTGATCCAAACCTGCCCTCTGTCACTTGGGAAAGCTGCTTGGATTTCATGGGAATGAAGAGTTTTGGTGCATTTGAACAACAACAAAAAAAGCATTTCTGGGGGTGGCAGGTGCATTCTGTCTCTGTGTTTGCATTATCTCAGATGATCTCTAAGGTCTGTTCCAACCCCAACCATTCCATGTTTCTGAGGTCCCTTTAGCAGGGAAAAATTCTGATTTGCAGCCAACACTTAACTCGCTGTGTTTGGAAGATGTGTGTATTATACACAGGACTGGCAGAGCTAGCCAACATGTTCCTTTAAAAAACACGAGTGGAGAGGAAACTGTGTTTCAAATGCAATCAGTGTTCAAGTGTTTGTTGTTTCCAGGAAAAATGGAAATCATTCAACAATCATTTTGGTTGAAATACTCATTTAAAATGTGCTTTGTATTGCAAAGGAAGCTGGTTTGGGTTTCTATGCAGAATTAGGTATTTATTTATAATATCTTCTAAATCCTGTGTCCTAAACATGGCATTTTCCTAAGATGCAGTCAAAGTCCTTTTTTCTCCCACCTCACATAAGGTCCCAAAACTCTTCCTGCAATTCCCTTGTACTGTTTCCTAGAGTTAATTTTGTACTAGATGTGTTTGAAATCCCCAGGAATGCATCGTTCCACCTTAGCAGGCAGACCTGAGTCCCAGGGATTTATAGCAGAGACTGGCAGAGCTCTCTGGCTTTCTGGAGTTGGGGTGTCAACATGTTGGTGCCTACAGGAAGGTCACTCTCCTGTGTTCCAGTGGAGGCAGGAGGCAGGGGGTGCCCATGGTATACCCACATAATCTCTCATACTCCATTAAATATGTGCAGGGGCCTAAGAGAGTGGCACCAGAGTTTGATACTGACTGTTTTTTTCCCCATGAGCTGTTCCCCTGAGGCAAAGCTCCCTCAGCCCCAAGAGGGAGCTGCAGTTTCTCTGGGAATGTAGTCATCTCTCCAGGGTTAAATACCACACATGTGGCTTGGCCTGAAAATCTGTCTTGGTTTGGAAAGACAGATATCTGTCAGGGAAAAAATGGAGTTTCCCTTGGAATGGAGAACGTAAAAACTCCTCCCTCCAGATTATTAAAATTTTGCAATTAGGAGCTTTCAGGAAAAAAATATGGGAATAGAAGTTAACAGTCCTTTACCAGGAATATTAAAAAAATGCAAATGCAGTGATTAAAAAAAAAAAAAAAAAGGCAACCAAGCAAACAAACAAAAGTCTTAGAAAACTCTGACGGAGTCAGGAATATGACCTGACACCCTGTCGGCCAGGGTGTTGGAAGCAGTCCAGATAAATCCTCCTGGAGTGACAGATGTGGTTCTGTTGGAACAGAGATGATGACAGATGCGGTTCTGTTGGAGTAGAGATGATCCTGTAGTAGCAGTGAGATGGGTCCAGCCTTCCTCTGAGAATCCAGTGGAAAAGTGGATGCTTGGTGTTGCTACATCTCAGTTTTTATCTTGGTAGGAATGGTTGGCTCCCCCCCACTGGGTGGAGCATCTCACAGTGGATGATGTAATGTGTGATGTCACTGGTGAGCCTTGATGGCCCATTAACAGAAGATATCCCCCGAGGGTGGACAGTGGTGGAAGAGATAAGAAACACTGCCCCACCTGGTTTAACAGCTGGTCTGTTATCAGAAGGCATCCGCCCCCCTCCCCCCTGGAGTTATAAGAGATAAAGGAAAAAAAACCCCATGTCCCCAACTGGTTTCAACAGATGAAATAGAATACACTGGTTTTTTTGTTACATAACCCAAGACAAAATCTCACCAAAGGCATCACCTTAACTGTGGGGGGTTATTAATTGATTTGATAGCACCTACCCCTCTGTGTGGAAATAGCTAAGTCCTCCCTAATGTTGCTTTGGAAGAGCCTCTACAAAGGCTCTTCCAATGCTTCCCAGAGCAACAGCAGAGGAAGAAAAGAGGGTGAAGGAAAGCTTAGCAAGTATTTAGAAAAGTCACCTCCAGCCATGTTCACTTGGCTGAGCTAGAGCTCGGCATTCCCACCACATGGCTCAATCACTGGAGATCCAGGGCTGAGCTTCAGTAGCTGGGGCTGAGTAGAGGTCAGAGTGGAGGGACTGGTCAGGGCCACCAAGGTTTAGTAGTGCCCTCAGCGCCCTGACGGGGATGAGGAGAGACTCCTTGACAGCAGTTTTGGGATTAGCAGCTCCCTGACTGGAAACTTTAGGTGAGGAGGGAGGATTGTGAGGTAAGATGAGGTATGAGCTGATCTTTCCCACAGGGAACAAGGAGGAACCTGTGAGTTTGGATGTTCAACCCAAGTCATTTCACTGGAGAAGCTGCTTCTTCTTTTCCAAAAATACACCCTTGAAAAGCTTTCCAAGTGGGGCAGCCAAGAGTAAAGCCACCCAGAGCCACCAGTTGCTTTGGAAAGCTGGCACCATTGGTGGAAAATGCTGCACTCACCTGGCGAGTCACACTGGGCAGTAAAAGGTGCTCCCTGGAGCTGCTGTTTGTGTATGGTCCTATGTGCTCATATGGGTTTCCTCAGTTATTCTTGCATGACCCTTATGACTGTTGCTATTAATTACTGAAAAGAGAAAGAGCCTGATAACACCAGGACAGAGAGGTGAAGGACAGCTCCAAGCTGTATGAAGCCCTTCTCCCTTCTCTTGAAGGCACACTGTAAAGACTAGGTGGCCTTTTCCAAACTTCTGTGTCTTCCTTATATCTGTAGCTGAGGAGAACCTTAAAAAGTGAATATAAGAGAAGACAGTACATGGCCCTCTTGGAAAAAAGGGAATCAATCATGGCATCTCCCTCTGATTTGACGTGAGAGCAGAGCACTCTAAGCACTGTCGCAGGAAACCAAGTATAGGCAAAATGTCTGCTTCCATCTCCCGCAGGCCATTCACTCCAGCTACAGCTGAGATATGCCTGCAATTCACCAAGTGTGTCGTGTCTGGCAGAAGGGTCCGTTCTAAAGTGTCTAAGACAGCTGGAAATTAATTTCAGTAATGGCTCCAAAAGTGAAAACGGCTCTTCTGCCTCCTTATTTCAGGATGGCGGAACAAGAGAAAGGCATTGTGGTCAAATCTGCTGAAGCCTTTTGCAAATCCATTTGGCATCCTGGCTGGTACAGATGGCTTGTTGTGCAGGTGCCGGTGTTGCGCACGTGCTGCTGTTCCTGTGCACACTCTGATGCTGTTTCTGTGGGCTCCAGAGCCACTTGGACAGCAGTGACTGTGTAGTCCTGCTGGAGGAGATGTCGCTGCCCTCGCCATGGTGGCAGCAGCTCGGCGGGCTCAGAGCTCTGTACCAGGGGAGCCTCGGTCACAGCACTGTGGCCTGTGCAGCTGCCAGGGTCCAGGCTGGTTGCCAGCCCTGCCTCTGCCCAGTGCGCCATTCTTGGCAGCACCCAGTGGCTGTGCCCTGGCAGTGTCCCCCTGCCCTCCCTGTCCCCACTCATTCCAGCCTGGGCACCTCAGGGGAGTCCCCACCCTCCTGGTGTGGTGGTGTCCCTGCCTGGAAGGCCTCTGCCGCAGGCCTGGGAGATGCTTTGGGGAAACGCCAGAGCAGCCAGGTGGCAGGAACAAGGTGGCTGCCTGGGGACTACTTATGGCCTCTGACATGCAATTCCTCAGGGCTTCCCAGCAGCCCAGCCCTTCAGGGACCTCCTGTTGCCTTGGAGCCTCCTGCCACCCACTCCCTCACACATCCCCCTGGTGCCTTCCCACTGCCTTGTCCTGTCAGGGTCTCTGCAGCCCCTCATCCCTTCACAGCCTCCCACTGCCCTGTCCCTTCAGAGTCTACCCCAGCGTGGCCAACCTGCCCGGCAGCAACGGTGCAGCCCCACAGGAGCTCCAGACAAGCCCCATCAAGAGGCACCTCGGAGCCCTCAGCAATCCAGCCAGCAGCACACGGGCAGGAGGACACAGATGGCCGTTCCCGGCTGGCACAGGGCTTGTGGCCATCTCCAGGCACCGGTGTCACAGGGATCCCCACAGCTCCAGCCCCTGCCCACCCGCCCTGTCGGCAGTACAAAGGCTTCAGCACAACCGCCAAAGACCGAGGGGTTTGTGGCCATTTTCCCTGCAAGACTGCATGCCTGGGCAGCTTGCTGCCAAGCACCCTTTTCCCCCTCTTCCCCTCTGCCCTGCACACCCTAAGCAGCAAAAGAAAGATGTTGGACCTGTATGCATGACAACAGCTATTTCTTATTTCTGTGCTGAGATGAGGTCTTCTATACAGGCTCAGGTTTCCTGAGCAAATGGAGCTCCTGGGATTAGTCGTTCATGGACTTACAGAAAAGAGGCTTCCTACCCGCCCCCCTTCTGCAAGTAGTCTTACACCTTCTGAAACCTGGAGAATATGGAGCTCTCTGTGCAGCTCTTAAGAGTTGCAGGGTTTGAAGTGCCAAGCTTGAGATGGCGGGGCTGATGTCATCAGTCAGGTCCTGAAGGGCTGAAACAGAGGGCAACAGAGCCATGCTCAGATCCTGGAGCTGCGGGGACCCAAGGAGAGGCACCTGCCAGGGCCATCCCAGCCCACTCTTCTTGCCATGGCCAGGAGGGAGCAGGCACCAACGGGATCAGCCCAAAGCTGCTGGCCACGAAGTTCTCACATGTCCCTGAAATCTCTGTGTGCTCTACCCACACCACACCTCGTCCGCACAGGGAGCAGAGCCCTCTGCAGTCGGGCCAGGCCTTGCAGCTTCCCTGGTCAGCCCTGCTGACACCCACTGCCCTCGCTCACCCTCACAGATGAGCTGGAGGTGTTCCCGCTGCCTCCTCATCTGGCGCCTGGCGACCCCTGGGAACACAGAGCCTGTCATGTACCCTGGCCCAGATCCTGCTGTGGCAGAACAGGGAGGGAGCCCGGGCTCGTGGCTCACCCAGGAACCTGATGGCCGCCGCTCGCAGGGGCTCCTGTGCGTTCTGCAGGTACGGCAGTGCCCGGCGCAGGTGCTCGGCCGCTCGGCTCCTGTCCTCTGACAGCTGCAGAGAGCGGCAGGAGGGAAGAGTTGGCGCGGGCTCAGCCCCTCGGCCGGGCTCTCCCTGTGCCCACTTCCGGCCTCCCCTGCCCGCACAGCCCTGAGGCCCGGCCAGCAGCCGCTGTTGGCGGGCTCTGGAGGGGGCAGAGGGCCGGCTGCTGTCCGGGCAGCCGCCCCGCAGCCCCGCTGTGCCGGGGCTCCTCCTGGGCGGGGGCCACAGCTGCCAGCCCCCCCACAGTGAGCACCATGCTCAGGGGGCTTCTCCCGGCTGAGACTGGTGCTTCCAGGCCGTCCTTACCAGGCACTCGCTGAACCTCCATGGTTGCTCCTTCTTCACCAGCTGCTTCAGATGCCTCTTCTTCAGGAACTTGGCTGCACAAAGCAGTGTTGTCCGAGAGGCCTGGCAAGCAGCAGAGACATGGAGGTGGCCCCACAGCCCAGGTCACAGGACCCCCATCCCTGTGCCAGCACCTGGACGAGGCTGCATCCTGTGAAGCACCAGAGCAGAAAGCAGCTGAGCCCCCTCCCGGGTGAACACCAGCAGCCCCTGAGTCCTCACCTCTGCCACACACTGGTTCTCATTGTGGCAGTGGAAGAACAGTGGAAGCAGGCTCTGGTGTATGTGTGTTTTCAGGGGCTTTTTTCCCTTGTCCATTACCAGCTCCATCACCTCTCGGAAGAGGCAAATGGAGAGCAGCTCGACATGGCCATTGTCCTGTTGGAAAGGAAGTGAGAAAGAACCAGTAATGGTTTCTCCAGGCCTACCTGGGCACAAGTGTGGAAATCCACAGTGAAAATCCTGCACCAAGTGTCTGGGCAGCACCCATTGGCCGTGGCTGGGGACACAGAGCCTTACATGGTCAAAGAGTGGCTGGAGCACCTCAGCCAGCTGCAGGGCAGTGGGACTGGATATTAGGGTGGCTCTGTCCTGGAGCTCATTCAGGAATACAGAGAGGATCAATGCAACCCCCTCTCCATCTGCATCCTGCAGTAGGCCGATGAGGCTCTGTGTCAGACTCCGCATACCTTCGGCCTGTGGGAGACACAATGCTGCACTGTGAAACCATGAATCATGGCATATCCTGAGTTAGAAGGGGCTCCCAAGGATCATCCAGTCCAACCCCTGACCTTGTACAGACACCCAACAATCCCAGCCTGTGCCTGAAAGCGTTGTCCAAACACTTCTTGAGCTCTGGCAGCCTTGGGGCTCCTCAGTTACCATTCCCTGGGGAGCCTGGTCAGTGCCCCAGTACCCTCCAGGGGAAGAACCTCTGTCTAATATCCAACCTAAACATCTCCTGACACCTCTTCAGCTGTTCCCTTGAATACTGTCACTGGTCACCAGAAAGCAGAGATTGGAGCTGCCTTTCCACTTCCCTTGCAAGGAAGCTGCAGATCATGAGGTCTCCCCTCAGTCTTCTTCAGATGGAACAAGTCAAGTGCCCTCAGCCACTCCTTCGATGGCTTCTCTTCTATATCCTTTACTATTTTCATATCCTCCTTTGGACAATCTCTAATAGTTTCATAAGTTTTTTACATTATGGTGCCGAATATTGCACATAGCATTTGAGGAGAGGCCATGCCAGCCCAGAGTAGAGCAGGACATTCCCATCCCTTGCCCAGCTGGTGATGCTGTGCCTGATGCATCCCAGACATCCCTCCTGGCTGCCAGGGCACTGTTGACTCCTACTTGCCATCACAGAATCCCTATGGGTCCCTTTCCACAGCACAACTTTCACGTCTCTCATTCCTTGCTCTAGACACATAGCCAGGCTGCCCATGCCAGGTGCAGTGTCTGGCACCTGCCCTTGTTGAACTTCGTATGGTTGGTGATTGCTCAGCCCTCAAATCTGTCTCTGCAGGGCCTCTGCACATGAAGGAGTCAACAGCACCTCCCAGCGTAGTATCATCAACAAACTTATTTAGTATTTCTTCAAGTGCTGTGTCCAAATCCTTCATGAATGGTGGTTGCACCACCAATGCCACTCTGGCACTGCAACCCCATCCTGAGCCCAGCGGCCAAAGGCCTGTCCCAGAGCACTCGGGCAGCTGAAGCAGAAGGCAGGAGAGCTGGGAGCAGCAGCCTCAGCACCCCAAGCCCAGCCCAGCCCAAGAGACTGCGTTCCCCAGCCCCACGCTGCCCACACGGCTTCAGCCGCTGCCCCCTTCTCACCACTGAGGGATCTTTGCTGAGAACCACGAGGCCTCTGAGTGCCAAGCGACACTTTTCCCTCGATTTGCTCTGCAGGCACCTTGAAATGATCTCCAGGGCACTGTCACTCCATGCTCTCATCTCATGGCACTCGAGGACCTGAAAGGCACAGGGCAGTGACAGGGTCCCTGCCAGCAGGAGCCCAGACCCGCATAGGGCTAGGCCCAGGCAGCAGCAGAGGGCACGGGCACCGTGCCAGGCAGCAGAAGGCAGAGAGCTGGGAGGCAGCTCAGCGAGGCAGTGCTGGCCTTCAGGCTCACCTCCACAAGGAACGCCAGGGCAGGCAGATCCCAGCGTGGCTTCTGTGAGCTGAGCAACCCCAGCAGACGGAGTGCAATGCAGGAACACAAGGGGCTCAAGGTATTGCGCATCTCCCTGGAAGGCAGAAAAAGGCACCAAGACCCTGAGCCAGCAAGGGCAAACCTCTCCCAGGACTGACTCACAGAGGTCTGGTCTTTCCCCACCACCATCCTGCAAGGGGAGCTGGGCCCTTTGGGAGGCAGCTGCTCTTGTGCACCCTCCTCTCCCAGCCTTTTTGTGTCTCCTTGGCTGTCCCTCATTAACAAAACCCTCTGGCCCACAACCACGGGGTCAGGGTGTGGGGCACTTTGGGCACAGGGCACAAATGCCAGAGGCAGTGGGGAGAAGGGGGTCTCACCTGGCCAGGAGACCCACAGCATAATGGTGGGTGTGTGCACAGAGCAGCGTGTCCCAGCCATGCTTGTGTTCCATTGCCACCAGTAAATCCAGGCACCGCAGATGGTGGAACAGCGCCCTCACAGTCTGCACTGCAAACCTGTGTGCAGAGCAAAGCCAGTCCATGTCCCCAGGTCATGCTGGGAACACTGGCTCCTGCCCTGGGGACATGGGAGAAATGGTATGGAGCACCTGTTTATGCTGGTGGGAAGGCTGAGTTGCTCCTGGCATTCCTTCCAGAAGGTATTGACCTCCTCTGGCCTATCCAAAGTGCTGACAAAAACTTGGAAGAGCAGAGCCACAAGGAGGCGGGGGGAATATTCCATAAATGGTGCTGGGCACCAGGGCAGGCGGAGAATCTCCCAAACCACCCTGGTTGCCTGCAAAGGGCAAAGCATCCCGAGACAGCGCTCAGTGTCCTTGTGTCTGTGTGGCAGGGCCCCAGCGTGGCAGGGAGAGGCCAGGGGAGACACAGGGGGAGCACCGGGCCTGGTGCCCCTGGAGCTGCCCCTAGGCCAGGTTTCATCCCAGCCCCTGAGGCAGGGAGATGCAGTGGGGGAAGGAGGGTGGAGAGCTGCTGGAGAGGCAGCCCCGGGGTGAGCAGAGGCCAGTCCCAGTAACTCACAGCCAGGGCAAAGACTCTCGTTTTGTCCCCATCTGAAGTGTCCACTCTGTGCAGTGGCCAGTCCTCCAGCACACAGAGCAGTGTTGGCAGCACCTTGTCCAGTACTGTTCCTGATGAGGCTATGTTCCTCCACATGATTGTAGCAGCTCTGTGAGACCAGAGCTCTGTATCAGGGGGGTCTCAGCCACAGCACCATGACCTGGGCAGCTGTGGGGGCCCAGGTGACAGAGCCCTGGTGCCCTGAGGGGCAGGGAGGGAGCATTGGCAGCAGGCTGGGAGGCTGACATGCCAGGGCTGGGAAACAGGGCTTGGTGGCTCCTGGAACTCTCCACCTGTCTGTCAGACCCCACTAGACTGTGTGTACAGGGTGATGGGCCCTAAAGGCCACAAGGAAGGTGGCTCCAGTACCTGTCACATGATGGGGCACAGCGGAGGAGGGTGACCGCAACGTCAGTGGGGTGTGCCTCAGTCAGCCTCAGGATGTCCATTAACATCCTATTATCTGGAGGGGCATTGGATACAAGCCTCTGGTGCATGTTCCTCACAAAATCTGGCACCTGGAGGAGGCACGGGGAGAGCTGGAGAGCTGCCAGAACAGCAACTTCCCCAGCTTCCTCTGAGAAGTGCTTCCCTTCCTACCACACTCTAATGGCTTCAAAGGCTGAGGGGGCCCAGTGGAGCCAGATTGAGGAGCCACACAATTCCTGGGGTGATCCAGCCCTGGTCACAGGCTGCTTACTTCATTTGAGTGGGAAACAACTCTCTCCCCAAAAGAATCCAGGTTGGGAGCAGAAGCCTTCATGTTTGTAATGCTCTGAGTGGGTGTAGTGTCAGTGTTGGCCATGTGGTCAGTGTGATGTCAGGGTTTGCATCCTCCTTCTCCAGGCCATGCTGCAAGGTCTCTCCCTTCTCCCACTGAGATCTGTCCCTAAGGGCACATGGGAAAAAAAAACAATTGAAGCCTGGGGACAGCAAGGAACAAGGTGGCTGCACAGGACCTCCGTGTAGCACCACCCTGTCCCATTGCTTCCTCTGGACGTTGTGGCCACACAGTGGCCAGCACCTTGTGATGCGTCACAAAGGGCCCTGTGACACAGGGCCACATCCCTTCCCACTGTGCCCACCATCAAAAAGGGCCCCTGCACACAGTGCCAAGTGCCCTGGGGCCTCCCCCAGCCCAGCCAAGCTGCCGTGCTGTGGGGCAGCTGTGAAAGAGCTCAACAGGAATAAAAGACACGCTGATATCTCCTGACCCCGCTGGGACGCATGACTGGCACAGACAGTTCTTACCCTCCATAACCATTGGGGAGCATTTGGGAACCCCAAAATCAGAGTGTTCTGCCTTAGCAGATTCCAAAGGGTGATGATCTTGCAGCAAGCAATGAAAAGGATCCACTGCCACTGAGGTTGCCCACAAGCCAACCCATCTTGGTGGTGTGCCTATGACCTAGACAGGTGTAGTGTTGATTACCTGCTTGTTTGCCCTTATTTTTGATTGATATATCTCTTTGTCTCTTTCTCCTGTAGGATGAGAAGCCTATGTGGAGGTTGCAGTCTGACCCTTTGGGATACAAAAACAAAAACAAACCAAAAAACAAACAAACAAACAACCCCCCCAAAAAACCAAAAACAAACAAACAAACAAAACCCCCACAACAACAACAACAAAAAAAGAAAACCCCAAAAAACCACAAAACACCACCCAAAGAAAACACCAAAAAAACCTGAAGGAGGAGACTGAGGGGAGGCCTCAACAGGTCTGCATCCTCTCCTCATGAGGTGCAGTGGAGGGACAACTCTCTGTGACTAGCAACAACATCCAAGTGAATGCCTGGAGCTGTGCCAGGGGAGGTCGAGGCTGGAGATCAGGAAAAGGTTCTTCCCCCTGGGGCACTGAACAGGCTCCCCAGGGAATGGACATAGCCCGAAGGCTGCCAGAGCTCCAGCAGTGTTTGGACAGCACTCTCAGACACAGGGTGGGATTGCTGGAGTGTCTGTGCAGGGCCATCCTCAAACAACACATCCCCACAATCCACATTCCTTTGGATGAACATGATCTCTCCATCAACAAACTCATGTTCATGGCCACTGCCTCTCCAGGAACAGACCCTGGATTTTCAGTCTTATTAAAATTCACAGACAGTTTTACTATTTTTTTCTCCTCCTTTTAAATCACAAACGGGCACTTCCCAGTGTGCCTCAGTGCTGGCTCCGGGTGAGCACTGACGACACTACAGGTGCAGCTCACTTAGTGCATGAGCAGCAGGGTAATGATCTCGCCGTGTTCCGCTGGGAAAATCTCCTATTTTACAGCTTAGGCTGCCTTTCAAACAGGCGGGCCATCCTCTGGATCCAGTCCTGACTCCAGACTGTGCAAACGTGGTTGTCTGTGTGAGCATCCCTGGGAAGCTCGTCCCTAGAAATGGCCACAAACATTTTCCCAGCCAGGAACTGCCGTCTGTGTCCTGCCCATGTGTGGGAAGATCGGCAGAGGGCAGGGCAATCCCACCGAAGGATGGATGAGGACAATTCCCAGGATCCGGTATCCCACTGCAGTGCCGTGGGTGGCACATACGATGAAGAAGAGGCCAGAGTCCTCAGTCGACCTCCTCCCCGGGGAGGGTGCAGCCAGCTGGGCAGGGTCTCTGGCAGAAAATAGACAGGGTGCCAGTGAAAGTGCTCTAGGAGGTGTTGGAGTTCTTTCTATCAGTATCCTTTGGGAGACAGGGAGCAAGCCTCTACCACAGCAGTGTGGGGTGCAACCAGAAAGCAGCAGGTGAGATAAGCTCTGTTGCACAGGTGCAAGGTCCATCTGGACACGGAGGCATCAATAAACACACCCTCCCAGAGCTCAGCCAGGCTGAGCTCAGGTGCCTGGGGCTGTGACTGAGGGATGTGCGGGAGGGGACCCCAGGTGAGGCCAGGAGACCCCTCAGTGCCCTCAGAGACTCAGCACTTGGGGTGGCCCAAGGTTTGAGAGGGGAGCAATGAGTGCCTCGAGGGCACAGCTCTGCTTGGGGCTGCTCCTTGTCATGGGGGCTGAGGGGGGCTGCATGGTGGTGGTGCCCAGCTCCCTGCAACCTTTTCCTGTGTGGACAGGACTTTATGGATTTTTTGGGGGGTGACCTGCTGGTTCAGGAAAGGAGGAAGAGCTCGGCACTGTTTGCAAAGAGGTTCTGCCAGAGCTCAGAGTACCTCCAATGCTTGGTACCTTCACTTCTGTGAAATCCCAGGAGCACCTGGGTCACTGAGCTTTGGAAAGGGTCATTGGATGCCCAGAGCTGACTCACTCATGCTCTCCTGGGTGCTTGGCTTTCAGGAGTCCTTGGTACTTGTAATATAAATGTTCACAGAAGGGTCTCATGCCCTGGAGATGCTCTTTGCCCTTCCCAGTGGATGGGCAGCAGAGAAAAGCCCCAACTTTCCTGCCCATGAATTGTAGCCAGAGAAATGAAGCAGATGAACATCCAGCTGTGCTGCTGGGGTGATGTGCCAGAAAGCTAATTTCTGCCTGGGGCTGGGGGCCAGGCAGGGCCTGCTGGGGAAGCCGCACCTTCTGCAGAGGCCTTGGGGAGGGAGAGTGGAAGGCAGAAAAATTGTGAATTCGCAGCCCAGATCAGCAGCCCCCTTCCTGTAGCAACAGCCATGCTCATATACAACAGGAAGTATGGAGAAGCAATTGGAGATGAAAAAAAAATAAATCACAGGAGGCAACTGCCCAAGCCCTGTGAAGTATGTCAGGAGCAGAGAGGTGCCCATGGCCCAGCAAGGCATTGTGAGGGGAGCACAGGGAGCTGCAAAACCACATCTGTGTCTTCTACCTGCTGCATCTGGGGAGAGCTCTGACACCTCAAGTTCTCTCTGGGACAGAACCAGCCCTTTCCCTGGGACACTCAACCCTGGCATGGTAGAGGAGTGGAGAGGGCCCCTTCCCACCTCCAGCAGACATCAAAAGCAGAAGTGGAAGCGAACAGAAAGCCTCCAGGGGGCAAATTTGCACCTTGTTTTGCTGCCGAAAACTGGGGGGTGGGAATTTGGCAGCTCTCCTCCTTTGGAAAGGGTCCAGCTGCCTTAGGAGAGAAATTCCTTGCATAGCTTTGCTGTGAAGAAAGTGCTGACCTGTTTGGGGGCGTTTGCTGAGCAAGTGAAGACTGAAGACGAGCCAAAGGTAGCTTGTAAGTGCTGGGAGAAAATGGCAGTTTGCTCATCACCGGGGTTAGGCAGTAGGTCAGGCTCTCTGGGGGAAGCGATGCCTGGGGACAGTGGCTTTGTGTGCCATAAGGGAGCCCGTGAGGATGTCCTGATGCTCCCTGGCTTCACACACCTCCAGAGAGATGACCCAACTACAGCACAGAGGCTGCTGTGGCCACGCCATGTGAGCATCAGAGATGACCAGGCAGCTACATCCAGACAGTGGTGCCCAGGAAAGCCCCACCATTCCCAGGGATGAGACCCAGGGGACACCTGGAGAACTGGAATCTCAGGGTGGCAATGGGACAGTGGATCAGGGAGGGGGCATTTAGCTATGGTTTGACTCGGAGCACATCTTGGGATGCAAAGGACACCCACTGATCACCTCAGTATCAAAGGGGGTTTAAACCAGCAGCAGGTGGCTGGGGGGAGGGTATGGTGGGAGTGAGGTGGGACATACACCTCACATTCACTTCTGGAAATGCCAGCAGGGGAACAAACAGCGTAACTGCAATAAATATGGGAGGCAGATTCGACCTCCTGCAGTGCCAGGAGAGCAGCCAGTGCGTGACTAAAAGAGTGTTGATTTAGATTAGATATAAGGCAGCATTTTTTTAGGATGAGGATGGTGGAACCCTGGCACAGCTTGCCCAGGGAGGTGGTGGATGCTTCATCCCTGGGAACATTCAAGGTCAGGATGGACAGGACTCTGAGCAACCTGGTCTAGTGAAAGATGCCCCTGCCCATGAGATGGTGTTTAAGTGTCCCTTCCAACCCAAACCATTCTGGAATTCTGTGATTCCATTACTCCATGTTCCTTTGCATGGACAACAGAGCAAGGGCAAACCTAAATGTGCTCCCACATCAACACCAGACACCTAAACCAGTGGATTTTAGGGGAGACTGTAATAAGGGGACACTTCAACTTGCAGACTGGATTGAAGTGTCGGGGGTTAAGACATAAGGATAAAACTTCTGAATGCAGTACACGGTGCCATTCCCCCTGAAACAGTCTGAGAACCACCAGGAAAAGCTGCTACTCTGGATCTGCTCTGAAAATGAGGAAATGTGTAAAAAAACCCCCCAAAACAAACACAAACAACCAGGCCAATCCTAGACAAAAAAAAAAAAAAAAAAGGAGTCTGAGTAAAACATGGAGCAAAGAGCAAACAGGGCAATCCTGCAAAGCCCTCACACAGCTGAAGGGAAAGAAGGGGGAGTACAAAGAAAAGTGATGCTGAGGAGTAGAAGGTCTCCCAGAAGAACAGGGAAGTGAAAAATACATCAAGTCAGATATAAATATGGAAGCAAGATGACTAGGAGCAAGCTGGAGGCTTGTCCTGCTAAATGTGCTCAAACCAGCTCAGCCAGTCTTCTGCAAGGACTGGGAGGTGAGAAGGGTGCACAGGGATGGGATGGACAAAGTGACAGGGCTTTCCCCTGGGGGCATTCACACTTCCACCAATTTTTTTCCCTCGAAGTGGGAAAGTCTCTTAAATTGGAATAGAAATCCTGGTGTGGTTATCCTGGACAGACAAGGTAAGTGTCCTAGATAGTTTGGAAGTGGAAAACACCAGGATGGGGACACTGCTGGTCAGCAGGACCATGGTCGGGTCCTGTCCTAGGGGATTACAAGGATCCTCAAGCGTGGATTACAGGAGTAATCCTTCCTTGGGACCATCTCCCCTCCCCAGAAGGGAGCCTGTGCATCCTGGCACAGGGAACTGGGGCAGAACCTTGGGGTATCCAGCTGCTGAGAATCCTGGATCAGTCCAGTCCTCAGTGGGGAGCTGGGGATTTCCTTTTCCCAGGGAGGAAACAGCTCCTATTTTGAGTCTTGCTGGAGGAAAGGACATCGATTTCTTTTTTTATCTTTTTTTTTTTTTTTCCCCAGATGAGTCAAAATTGACCATTCCTCTGCAGAGGAGATGCCAAGTGCCACCTGGGAGAGAAGAGGTGACAGCCTTGAGGGTGCTAGGACAATCCCCAAGGAACCAGCGGGAACATGCCAGGATCTTCCATTTTGGGTCTGTTTCCTCCGTGTTACCTGCACACAGGGAAAGCCCAGGTGTGTTCCACCACCCACAGCATCTCCAGGGCAGTGCTGCTCCCTCATGCAGCCACCACCCTGCACTGCAGCCTGCGTCCTGTTCCACATCCAGCTCCCCGTGAGGCCAGAGACAGCCACTGTCAGCCTGTGCCTGCCAAGGTGACAGGGATGCTTTCAGGACCATCCCCCAAGTGACAGCCTGGGCTCAGCCTCGTTATTTCTTGCTGGAGCTCTTTGTCTTGCCTGGCTGGATTTCAAAGCTCTCCCTTGAGCAAGCACCTGTCTGACAATGCAGGAAGGAGGAGGAGGATGTTCTTTTTCTCCAGTTAAAAATGAACTGCTTTTCAAGTGGTCCCGGAACAGTCTGGAAGGGCTGCTGAGGGGAAGCAGAAATCCAGATGAGTTTCCTTGCTTTGTGGCTGCTGGCCCCGGCTCACATCCAGCAGGGAAGGCAGTTGGTGATGATTTGAATTGAATTGAATTGAATTGAATTGAATTGAATTGAATTGAACTGAATTGAACTGAATTGAACTGAACTGCACTTAGGGGGGGAAACAGGAAGGTGGCAGGGGCACAGTGCATGGAAAGGAGGGAGATCCTGGCATACCCATCCCAGCCAGGACTTGGAGGCTGTGGATAGCCCCAGCTGGCCATAGGAGGGATATGGAGAGGCTGGAGCTGGCAGCCGGGGTGTTCTAGTGTGGGAGGAGAAGGACTCCTCCCTTGCATGAGCAATTCAGGCACCACAGAAGGTTTTGGGAGCTCTCCCAACCTTCATGAGTTTGGCAGAGGTGAGGAACAGCTCTTGTTCCCAGCGAGCCCCTGCCCTGCAGTGGGATGGGGCTTTTGGACAGGATGTGCAGTGGGATGGGGGAAAGGAGTGGTCTCTCCATCCTCTCCAATGGATCCCTCTCGGAAGCTTTGGGGGAACAAACCCGCACCCCGCACCTGAGGTCCAAGGATCCCCCGAGGTCTGAGGTGGCTGCAGAGCTCTGCCCTCCTCTTGCAGTGCTGGCCCGTGGCTGCAGAGCGGGAAGGGAAACAAGTGCCATTTCCCACAGCCAGCAGAGAGGCAGGGACCCGAGGGCGAGCCGCTGGGATGAGGCATGCGAGAGGCATCCGCCGCGTCCCCTTTCCCATGGAATGCTTCTCCCGCTCCTTTCTCTGATGTGTGCTGAAGTATTGGTTTTCCTCTGGAGTGGATGAGTCACGGAGAAAGTCGGGAGGGAGCGGGGGCTGCCCGGACATCCCAGGTGTCCTGTCCGCCGGGAGGGCTGTGTGGGAGGGAGTAGGCACTGCCCAGGGGTGCGGGCAGAGGGCAGGAAAGGTGCGTGTGAACCGGAGAGCTGGGGCTGGCTCTGTCCCTCCCGACACCGCACGGGGCTTCCCAGTTCTGGGAAAAGAAGGGAGCGTCCCTCCTTTGGTCCCCCTTACCCTTCCCCAGGGAGGAGGTCACTGTGCGTAGGGGTGAGCTCCCAGCTGTCCCTCTGCTGATCGAGTGGCTGTGTCTCTGCTGGCTCTGCAGAGCTCTCACTTGCCCTTCTCTCTCGGCAATTTCATTGACAGTGTCCAGCTTGGGAACACGCCAGGCCAGCTCTGTCACGTCAGGATTCTGCCAGATGGGATCTCTCCACAGCAGCAGCTGCGGGATGTGGCCAGGGCTGGGGTCCCTGCCCAGCAGCTCTATGTGTAGGGCTCAGGGCTGTGGGCTGTGCCACCTGGAACCTGTCATGCCCCTGCTGTGCCAGGAGGTGATGGTATGGTGGTTCCCCGGCCACACTCACCTCCCTGCTGACCCTCAGCAATCTGTGCTGTCCTCTCCCATTGTCTTTGCACCCATGGATGGGGTGCGGGTGGGCTCCAGATCCCACAGCGTTTCTGCTGCCAGCGAGGTCTCCAGCCGGCCCTGGAACACCTCGTGCCCTCTGCAGCCCCTTGCTAAAACATCCACCAGCTCTGGCTGCCGGGGCCAGGCGTGGTGCTGCCCCACTCCTGGCCCCAGCAGCCCGGCCTGGCTGAGCTCATCCCCCGCCTACATGGGCAGGTAAGGAGCTCCGGATTCAGCCAAGCCCTTGTGCCTGACAGCTTTCCTCACTGAGGGATTATCTGGATTTCCAATTGTTCCCACTCCCTGCCTATGCTGCCTGAGTCCTTCCCAAATGCCCACCTTTGAGGCTGTGTGTGCTTCACCTCTGAAAAGGAGGGATGGTTTTCATGTCAGCCCTCGCCACATCCATGCCAGAGGTGTCAGCTGAAGGCAGGGCATGATGCTGCCCTCTCCTCAGGACATCCTGGCAGGCCCTGGGCCATCAGCAGACACAGACCTCTGAGTCTGAGCAACAGATGTGGCAGCAAGATGCAAAACCAGCTGCTGCCAGTGGTCCCGAGCACTCACACCTGGAGGCTGCCCCGGGAGGAGGTGGCTTTAACAGGGACAAATGGCACATCAAAGTGGCAGCATCAGCCACAGCCTCCCCTTGGAGATTGGCCCAGATTGGCCAGCCTTGTCTGTCGGTAGTTTTCAGCTCCCTCTGCCTGCTTCAGCCTTTGTTTTTCTGCAGGGACACTCGCCAAATATTGTCCTCTGCCTCTCCCCAACAAGATTCCTGTGTCCCCCAGTGCTCCCCACCTCCTTTGGCGTGGTGGCAGCAGGACTAAGCAGGGCAGAGCAGCCTCCGAAGGCACAGGGCACGTTCTGGGGCCCTGGTGACAGCTCGCGGTGCCCGCTGGCACCCCGGGCGCTCCCACGGCTCCCGGGTCACGGCTCCTCGGGCAGCCAGCGCCTGGGGACACACCGCCCCTCCCAGCGCCGGCCCCGGGAGGGGGACATGGGCCCTGGCCATGTGTGCCAGCCCTGGAGCCACTGCCAGGGACGCGGCTGGGCCACAGCAGACGGAGTTTCCAACCCCTCCTCTCTGCCCGAAGGAGGGAAAACAGGCCAGTGTCCCGCAGGGTTGCCAGGGTGACATTTTTTGGCGGCCGTGCTGTCGCGGCCGCTGAGCTGGCGGGGGCTGTGTGCTGGGAGCTGGGGCAGCCCCTCTGTCCCCACACCGGGGTGCCCCTGCCCGGGGCCACCCAGCAGCGTGGGACCACCAGCCGCGGGACACAGGTGGGAGCCAGGCGCAGGGGTGGGGGGACAGCGGGACACTGGAGGAGCCACGCAGCGATGAAAAATGCCAGAGCTTTGCTGGAGCTGAGAGCCTGCGGGGTAGGAGAGCCTTTTTGGCTGGGGCTCGGGAAGTCTGGGCCGCGAGCTGCAGAGCCACCATCAGAGCACCGCTGGTTTCTATTTGGTCGTCTTTCGAAAGAGCTGCCTCCACTGGCAGCGTGGGTGTCCCCCCTCCCACAGCGGACAGTGTTTGTTTGCTTGGGAAAAGATGAGCCTCATTATCTGTCCTCCATGGCTCTCGGACTTTAAAGCTCAGCAGGAGGAGGTTTTATGATGGGAAACTGCCCTGGTGTCAGGCAGGCTTTGCACGGAGTTCTGCTGGAGGGGGAACCACAGCCCTGCTTTGGCAGTGGGGACAGCACCAGGGCTGAGATGCAGGCGAGACAGGAGGGCGGCAGAAGGTGATGCACTCAAACAAGTGCAGTCAGGTCAGGCAGAGTCCTGAGGTGCAGTGAGGAGGAAGTGTGGGATGTAATCCAGCTCCATGTTCACCTGCAGCAGCGATAACATCACTGCTCTCCGTGTGTGGGAAGGTCTGGGCAGGTGGTCAGTGTAGCCCTGGGTGTTTGCACCTCCCGGCCCCGGCAGTGCTGGTAAAACTGGAAGGGCCAGAATTCCCCCATGGAGCCGAAGCAGCCTTCCCAGAGCTGCCCACAGGCTCTCTCCCACAGCACTGGAGCACTTATCCACCCACCCTGATCCAGCCCATATAAAGCCAGGTCACTTTGAGCAGTCCTCTGCTATCAGGCAGGATCCTTCTCCATTTTCAAGGAGTTTTTTTTTTCCAAGTACCATCCTTGCCCCAGGACTCTCCTCCCCCTTGCTTCACGCAGTGCTGGCCCTGCAACCCATCCACCCCTCCAAAATCCCTTTTACGGAAGGGCATCCCGGTGATTCAGGGCTGCCACGTGTTGCCTTTTGTGCAGCTCAGGTACTCCAACCTTTACCTTGAGGGAAGGAATCCAGCTGCGGGAGAAGAAAGGGCTGGTAAATCACTCAGCATCCAGCTGGGAAAGCATAAATTTAAGAGTCCTGACCACGTGAAAACATTCTGCAGCCAAACAAGAGGCAGCTTCGGTGTGTATTCATGGCCCTCAGACCGGGGTTGTGCTGAGGGGCTGCCTGCCTTTGGCACCGTTGAAAGATTTACAGCTAAAATTCGGAGAGCGCTAGCGTGCCCCTGTGCGAGCGCAGAGCCGAGCAGCTGGATGTCATGGTTTATCCTGCTAGATCCAAACCCTGTCTTAGACTAAACACGCCTCTGCCATCATTAGTGAATCACTTCTACATCCCCTGGAAGCTTCCAGGGCTTGGATTTCAGAAGCTTTTTTGCTGCCGCCGGGCACTAAAATGCTACGGAAGACAAAGCAAGGTGTGGCAGCAGGTTTTGTGGGGATTATCCCGCTGGGATAATCCTGGGGCTGGAGGAAGATGAAAGCTGGGGTGTGTGGAGGAGTGAAAGTGGCAGCAGCCCCAGGTTTAACCCCTTTCGCGGCCCAGGCAGGGTGAGGTGCGGGGCACTGCTGCCCTGGCTCTGGCATTGCAGCCCGCAGGCAGAGCTGCCCCGGGCGTGTCCGGGAACCCTGCGGCTCCACACCCTGCCGGGCTGCGCTGCCTTCAGGGCATGATGAAGGAGGCAGGATCGCGGAGTTCCCGAGCCCCAAGCACACAATCAGGGCGAGCGAAGGGCCAGGAAAGGAGCGCCCAGCCCTGCTCCGTACCCCGGGGCTCGTATAAGTGCTAGGAGAGGGAATGAGCTCAGCTCGCTGATTCATTCCCTCGTCAAGACCAGACCTGGCCTGCGAGCCGAAGCCCAGGGCTTGGCGGAGCAGGAGGTGCCAGGGCAGGTCCTGAGGGCTGTGGGTGCCCCTTGGGGGTGAGGGTGCGACCCCGGCGCCCCGGGCAGAGGCGGGATGCTACTCGGGGTGGGATGTTCCTTGGGAGGGATGCTCCTCGGAGAGCAGAGCTGTGCCTCTCCCGCTCACCAATCTCCGGGGAGTGTCCCCGACCCCCGCCCGGCTGCAGGAGAACGAAGCCGTGCGAGCCCCGGCCTCGGGGGCTGGGGGCGGGCTGAGCCCCGGCCCCGGCTCACCCGCTCGGGGCGGGCCGGCCCTGCCGCCCCTCCCCTCCCCGCCCCTCGGACCGTGCCGATCCCGCCGCTCCGAGCCGAGCCAAGCCGAGCCGAGCCGATCTGAGCCGAGCCGAGCCGCTCCGAGCCGAGCCGCTCCGAGGCGCGCCGAGCCGAGCCGAGCCGAGCCGAGCCGAGCCGAGCCGAGCCGAGCCGAGCCGAGCCGAGCCGAGCCGAGCCGAGCCGAGCCGAGCCGAGCCGCGCTGCCGGCACCGAGCGGGCACCATGCGCACGGGGTGAGCGCCGGGGCTGTGGGGAGCGCCGGGCCCCTGGAGCCGCCGGGGATGGGAGGGGGGAACACAGGTAGTGCGGGAAACACGGAGCCGCCGTGGAAAGGCGGGACCGTGGCACAGGACGAGGGAGGGAGGACAAGGACCCTGGAGGCGAAGGGTCCTCGGTGTAATCGTAGCGGGACCCCAGGGGCGCCGGTACCGCGGGGACACCGGGGAAGCCCGGCACCAGGACCGGGAAGCCGCCGGGGTGGGGGGCAGGGGTGGCGCCGGAAGCCCGGTGCCCCGGGACACGAGGGCTGGGGGGTACCGGGACCCTGGAGCCTCCGGGGCCGTGGGTCCCCGCTGCGACCGCGGAACGACCTCGGGATGGGGCTGGGGGTCGGGGGAGCCCCGCACTCCGCAGGAGGGGGGGTGACCTCTCTTTCCCCTTCCCGCAGGTGCCCCCCGCCGCGGCTGCTGCTCGGGCTCTTTGTCCTGCTGGTCCCCGCCGCTTCCCAGGAACCGGGTAACGTGCAGGGGATGCTGTGGGATGCCGGGGAGGGGAGTGCCTGCCGCCGTGCCCAGGGTCCCATACCTCCTCCCTGTCCTGAAGCCCCATCCCCTGGGAGGCTCTGCTCAGCAGGAATGGAGGCTGGAGCCTCCCCTTGGGCCAAATGCTGCGCCCAGTCCTGATTCCCGAAGTTGAGGGTGATCCCTTCAATGGCCACAACACTCGTGGCTACCGAGCCCGGGGGGTCCCGTCTGCTCTATCCCATCAGCAGCCAGGGATGCTGAGGAAATCCCTGGCTGCAGTTCCCTGGGAGGACCTGTCAAGTCCGTGCTGGCTGTGGGACAGGCGGGATGGCGTTGCCCCAGCGAGCCCGTGCTCGGCGTGTTAGCGGTTTCTCCACGAGTCCTCCCCGTGGCTGCAATATTCTTGGAAGTGCTGTGAGTGGTCGGGAGCCTCCAGCGTGTGCCCTGGGGATGCAACACCTCCCACACCCTTCTGGGCTTTTCCCTGCCTTCGGGGCTCCCTGTAACATCTCACTTCTCAAGCTGCTGATGCACTGGGAGAGGGGAATTCAGTGCTGACTCAGCTCTCCAGCCCTTCTTTCCCCACGAGGCACACGAGCCAGTTCTCCCACTGCCTGTGTTTCTGGTGAACTTTACCTCCCCGCCAGGGTAGCTTCCTGCCGGCTGCCAGGCGGGGTGAAAGACCTCCTCCCCTTGCAGCGAGTCTCTGGATGCGTGCCCAGTGCCCAGAGGCGGGAACAGCCACGGCTGACACAGGGAGCCCCAATTTGGTTCCCAGGAACCCCGACTGCCAAAGCAGCTGAGCTGCAAGTGACAATCCAAAAACCAGGACAGAGTAGACTTTCTCTTGAGGAAGCGGTCTGGCTGTCTTTGGCTTGTACCAGCGTGGTGTGAAGCATCACTCGTGTCCCTCTCTGCTGTCACAGGCTGGGCACGATGTTTCTGTTAGTGGCATCCCCAGGTACAGATGAGCTGGAAGTGGGCCGTGAAATTCGTGGATAATTTAATGGAGCGAGGGTTTTTGTCATCTAGGAACAGCTCTGGCACTTCTCCGTGGGCAGAGGGGTCAGCTGTGGAGACAAAGAGGCCGGCTGGGGCAGCGGGGATGCCCAGCACTCCCAGAGCACATCTGGGAACACTGGGAGAAGCTCTCCAAGTGCCCCAGGCTGCATTTATGATGCTGGTTCCCGTGACGTGGGTGCTTCCCCAGGGACCGCGGGAACAAAGCTCCCCTTGGAGATCTGCATAGACGGGAACATCATTCCCATGTGAAATCCTGAACTGGCTATTTTAGGTCCCTGGAGACTGTCCAGCGTGGCTGAACCGAGCTGGAGGGCTGGGCGCTGCATTAATAGTGGGTACTCAGGGTTATCTGTGCCCTTCCTATCCTCTCTCCATCAGCAGCGTTGGGCACTCAGGGCTGGCCAGGACCCTTTGCTGAGCTGCAGGTGCATCCCTCAGCTTTGAGCATCCACGCTGGGGGGGCCCAGGAGGTCTCCCAGGGCGTGCAGAGGGGATGGCTGCCGGGGGAGTGCGACCGGCGCCGGTCGCCACTGGCAGGGAGGTGCCCGTCTCACCCAGCTGACTTGGCTGTCTCCCAAAGGCAGGCTGCGGATCGGGTTTTAAAGGAATTCAGTGGGCTGGTGTGGTTTTTTTTCCTTCTTTTCTTTTTTTCTTCTCCCCCTTTCCTTGGTTCAATGTCCAAGGACTGCAGGGCCTGTTCTGCAAGCCTGCTTTTGTGGTGGCTCCTGGGGAATGTTTGCTCCGAAGGCTGTCCTGGCATGGAGATAACCTTTCTGTTTATCTGCCTACCTTGCAAATCTGGGGGCTTAGCTGCCCCAAACTGGGCTGGCCTCTTATCACTGTATCTCTGGGATTCCTCGGGAAGGGCATGTAGCCATGAGGAATAGCGTGGGGATACTGCCATGGGTCTGGTCTGGAGAGCATGGGGGGAATCACAAGTTGGGCTATGAGTGATCCCAAGCATGGGCTGGGTCAGACACTGGGGAAATCCCCATTCCCAGGGGGGCTATGCTGTGCCAGGTCCCTGGATAGGGGTGATCAGCTGGCCAGGCCACCCCAGTCTGGTGATAGAAGCACCAAGCATTGGAACAGACTGGCCAGGGAAGGGATGGAATTACCATCCCTGGAAGTGTTTGAAAAATGTGTAGATGTGGCTCTCTCTGGGGACATGGTTTAATGGTGGGACTGGCTGTGCTGCGTTAGTGGTTGGACCTGATGGCCTTGGAGGTCTTTTCTAACTGTAATGCTTCCACATTTCTGTTGTCTTCTCTCACACTGAATTTCTGTGCATCAGTTTGGGACTGGGAGGAGGCCCCAAAGCAGCTCCAGCCCTCTGCTGTGCTGCTGCTGATGGTGCAGGCAGTACCTGGGAATTCAAGCTGCTTCTTCTTGCTGTTATGAATAGCAGGTGCTGGAGCTGCAGGTGGAGAGGCTCGTTCCTGATCATTTCCATCCCCAGTGGGCCGTGGGTCCTGCTGGCTGGGATTCCTCACAAGCACACAGTGCTGTGCAAAGCAGTTTACAGCTTCTGACACAACTGCTCTCGCATCAGCAGCTGAGGGGGTTTGACATGTGGATCAGGGCTTTCCTACCATTATTTTAGGAATTTCTTCAAAAGACATGAGAGAATTGGCTGTGGGCAGCAGCCAGCATCACGGGCTCGGCTCTGGCAGGGTTAGCACCTCTCAGCTCTGACAGCATCCTTTGACTGCCGAGGTTCCCAGCAGGGGCTGGAAGAATTGGGGAGGATGCTGTGCTCCAAAATCTTCTCAGGCTCCTCCACCTCCTTATCAGCTCCCAGGACTGCTGTTTGCAAAACCTTTTCTGTGCCGTGGGAGCTGCTGGGGAGGAGGAGCTGCCCTGGACTGCCAACAGCTGGACAGAGCCGAGGCTGCGGGCATCTCCCTGCAGCACCTCGGGGCTCCTGGTCCATCACCCAGCAGGTGGATCCCATCCCTCCTGCCTGTCCCAAGGAGGCTGCAGCAGAGATGAAGTGGCTGTGCTTGGATGGTGCTTTGGGGCTGGAAATTAGGTTTAAAATGAGAGTATTCCTGCAGAGTGGCTGTGCTCCCTGGCAGGAGTTTGCTTCCATTGAAACACACGACATTTTCAAGCCCTAATCCTAATTTTGCCATTACTTCTCCAGCTCTCTACTGGAAGTTGGTCCATCCACAGCATCAATTCTCCCAGAGCTCTTGCCTTGATTTTAGGTTTCCATGTGGTGTCTGCTGGCCCAGTGTGGCTGTAAGCACCCAGGAGCTCCCTCCCCACTGCTGCATGTCCCTGGAGGGATGGAGAGCTGAGTTGCTCTTGCCTGTGGCCGCTAGAAAATCCTGCCCATACACTCCCATGATCTGGAGAAGCAGGGTTTTTTGCTCTGAAGAGCAGCCTCTCAGTGACACTGCTCCCTATTTATTTTGGCCTGCAGCTGGACTAACCTCTTCCAGTGTTTATGGTGACAAAACTTGGGTGCTGTTAAACAGCAAATCCAAGCCCTTGGAGAAAACATTTTGCAATCCTGCTTCAAGCGTCATCGCCTGGCTTAAAAAAATCCCTGAGCAGAAAAAACTGTTCTGCTGGGAAACTGACTTTGCTCTTGAGGGGGGAATGTCACTGCTTCTTTATAAGGAGGCAGGAGCGGGGGGCAAGGGCTCATCCAAGGCTGCATCCTCTGATAAAAAAGCGGGAGAGGGACTTTTTACATGAGCCTGGAGTGACAGGACAAGGGTAAATGGCTTCACACTGATAGAGGGGAAGGTTGGATGGGATACTGGGAAGGAATTCTTCCCAGTGAGGCCCTGGTCCAGGGTGCCCAGAGAAGCTGTGGCTGTCCCTGGATCCCTGGAAGTGTTCCAGGCTAGGTTGGATGGGCTTGGAGCAACCTGAGATAGTGCAAAGTGTCCCTGCCCATGGCGGGGGCTGGAACAAGGAGAGGTTTAGTGTCCCTTCCAACCCACCCCATATTATGTGACAGGGACACCGCATCTCTCCTGCACCACTCTGGCCTGTTGTGACTGCTAGGGATGATACTCTAAGCCCTGGAATGACAATCTCAGCAAGTGCACTGTCTTTTTTCCCAAACTCTTCATAGTTACCAAGAAAAGAATTAATTCTGGCATTTCAGTTGAGAGTTCAAAGTGCTGAAGGAGACGTCTGGGATTAAGTATCGATGTATATCAGCAGCCCAGAGGTTTGGGATTAATAAAACATTCTAACAATTCTTCTGGTGTCTCTGAAGACATTTGGAAAAGCATTGGAGAGGAATCCTTTCCAAGAGCGTGCTGCATCTCTCTGACTGAGTTTGCAGCCTGGAGGCAGTGTCTTGGATGTTAGGAAGAAATTCTTCCCTCTGAAGGTGTCGTGGCACTGGTACAGGCTGATGAGAGAAGCTGTGGCTGCCTCATTCCTGGAAATGTTCAAGGCTGGGTTGGACAGGGCTTGCAGCAACCTGGGACAGTGCATGGGCTTTAAGGTCCCTTCCCACCCAAACCACTGTGTGAGGTTCCATGTGGGCTCCACCTCACCCTAATCCTAATTTCCTCTCTGCCAGCTGTGGGGGTGCTCTCCCTGGCTCTCCTGTCCTCCAGCCACATCCCTCATCCTTTGGGTAGCAATATTTGAGGAGCAGCTGTGCTGCTGCCCTCGGGAGGATGTGCCCTGTCCTGCTGATGGGTGGGAGGTGGTGCAGGGGAAACCTGCAATGCTTTCAGCTGGTGCTAAATTCCCTTAAATCCCGGGGACTGGGAACAAGTCCCTGACTTTGTGGGCAGAGGAAGGCATGTGGTAGCAGTGTGTGTGGCTTTTAGTGTCAGGCTTGGTCAGCCTGGGGCGCTCCTTGCCAGAGATACCATTGAAGCACAAGGAGCTAAACAGAGGTTAGAAAATGGTTTGGAAATTTGTACAGCCAGCAGGGGCTCTGGCATTGCCTTAATATGGATTTGGAGCTACTGGGAGAGACAGAGGGAGAGTTGGAGCAGGCTCAAGGGCAAAGAACCTCCACACCCTCCAGTGTGAGTGCAGTTCATCAGCCCTTTGGGGGTGAAGGGTGGTTCCCACTGGCCAAAGGTGTGTGGCTTTGACCTCCTGAGGACTGCTGGGATGGAGCAGGACACTGACATCCCCTGGGCTGTGGGCTGGGGCTCCTCGAGGGTTGGGGCTCCAGAAGCTTGCTGTGCTCGTGCCTCTGACCGGCAGTGACCCCAGCACTGGGGCTTCCTCAGCAAGAAACATCTGGTCCAGAACATCCCGTGTCTTAAAAAGGTTGCTTTTGTGGAATTTTTATTGCTTTTTTTTTTGGCATCGTCTCCCAGCCCTTTTCTGAGATGGAAATTGGTCATTAGTGGATTTTATTGTAGTTTTATTTTATTCCCAAGCTCAGTCGGCTGGTTTCCTCCTCCCCTGGGGACTGCAGGATCTGGCTGTTCCTCTGACCCTGTCCCCAGGCTGTGGGAGGCTCAAACAGCCCAGGGTAGGAATAGTAGCTGGGGCACCTGGAACCCAGCATCACCATCCCCATGCTCTTCCTGCTGTCACAACTGGCATAAATCTCCCGACAGCCCAATGGTCCTTGATACTATCTCTGAGCGTATAATTAAGTTAGCCACCTGCCTTCCCTCTGGGAAACATGGTAATCAAACCTATTTATTCTTTTCTACCCTCCTCACTAGTCTGTAATTTAATTGAGTTGGACATTGTTGACTTTTGGATAAACAGCAACTTTTTGATAACCCCCAGATAAGCCTGTGGTGCTCACTTGTGGTTTGGCGGGAAGGCATCTGTACAGCTTAGTCCTTCCCATGGGGTCCCAAAATGCTTTCCAGAGGGGCCAGGACCCTTATCCTGGGTACACAGGACATGTGGGTGACATGGAGCCCCTGGACACCTCGTGTGACCCTATCAGTGATGCTGACATTTCCCCAGCTGGGTTCCAAAACGGGAGAAGTGCCCTGTCCTGCTGAGAGCTGAGGCTCAGGGGGCACTGATGGGTGGGAACAGATGGAGCAGAAACCTGCAATGATTCCAGGTGGCATTAAGTCCCCTCAGATATCAGGGAGTGAGAGAAAGTCCCAGCTCCTGGCACTGTGGATGGAGGGAGGCGTGTGGCAGCAGCACACCTGTGATTTTTGGCTTTTACTGTAGATTCTTTAAGTGGTTTGGCTTGGAAGGGACCTCAAAGCCCATCTCATTCCACCCCCTGACACTGGCAGGGTCACCTTCCACTATCCCAGGTAGCTCAGACTTCAGGACTGGATTAACCAGTTGTTACTTCTGCAGCTGCTCTGGCACCTCTTTTTGGTGGGGAGATGGTGTTGTCAGGCCATGATGGTGGAGAGTGTGTGGGGGTCCTGGCATCCCCCACGCCTGTGTGTGGTATGCAGTGGGCTCTTGGTCAGATCTAATCCCAGCAGGATTCTCCCAGTGCTGGGCTGGAGGGAGATATCAGACAGTTCCCTCCCAGCCAAGATGCAATGAAGTGGTGGGCCTGGCTCCCTCTGGGTGCCAGGGGGATGGGAATCCTCATGGCATCCTTCAAGGGATGCCAGCCCGGCTCCAGCCAGCCCCTGGCTGATGCTGACACTGATGGCTCTTTCCCACCTTCTCCTTGGGCTCAGCCGAAAGAGTTAAGGAAGCCACTGCAGAGGGGCCCCCAGAGGCAACCGCTGGAGGTAATAATCTTCCTTCGGCTCTTTTTTCTTTTCCCCTGCTAATTGCGGAGTTGACATAGTCCCCTCTCATGAAAGGCTCTTTTGTCAGCCGAGTTGCTGGGCAAAGCCCGAGCTTGGCAGCAGGTTGCAAGCCCCGGGCTGTCTCCTGCACATCCCTCTCGGTGGCAGGTAGTGAAATGACTCTTTCAGAGACAGTGATGTCCCTCCCTCCTTGGCTCCCATCTGAAACAAAACCAAACGCCTAAACAGCGACAAAATCCCTCCTTTTAGCCAACGAGGCCTGATTTTCGCTGGTTCCACCTCAGCAGCAGAGGGAAAGGTCAGCCCGTCTAGACTCTAATCCGACAAGTGTTGTATTTCTTCTCCCGTGGGTGTCCTAGCAACGGGATTAACCCGCACTCCGGGGCGGACATCGCCTGGATCCCGCTCCATCCCGGGCGCTGCTCCGGATGTGTCGCTCCGCATGGCCGGGCAGCCTCAGGGGTGGGCTGGGCTCCGGCCCTGCTCCCTGCGCCTGCCCCGGCCTCTGCCAACGCCTCCTGGTGCCAAACATCAGCCCAGCGGCAGGGGAATTGAGGATACTGCTGGTACAACAGGCTTGTGGATGTCTGATCCACTCCAGGGGTGGGCGAGCCATTGGTGAAGCCCTTCTGTCCCAAGAAGGACACCAGGCCTGGTTTTGTGATCACACTGGAGTGGGATGCTCCAGACCAGCGCTGTGGGACAACCTATGTTGCTGTAAATCTGACTCTTACAGTGGAAATGGGTATCCCAGTGCATTCCCTGATCCCAGTGCTCTGATCTCCCTCCCAGAACATCCCTTGCCTCCCAGTGCTCTGGTCTCCCACTATATCCCAGCACCTGGCTTTCCCAGGACATCCCTCCCTCTGTTTCAGCTCTGCAAGCGTGGCTGTTAAGCCCTGACATCCCTCTGGCCTGGGGGTCAGCCTCGGTGGCTGCAACACCAGTAAAAATGCATCTGTTTGGGTCGGGAGCAAAAATATTTCCCCTTTCCTTCATTCAGCTGTTTAATCTTTTTATCTCACTGCTGCTCAATCACCTGATGGCCCCAGTTTGCCTCCAGGTGTTACTGGTGGAGCCTTCCTGCCCACGTGCAGCTGGTGCCAGAGCTCAGCACCCAAACATCCGATGGGTGGTTCCCAGCGGGTGCCGTGCCTCTGGAGCCCCCCACATCCGTGGCACAGCTGCCTGATAACGCTGTCCAATTTCAATTTTTTGCAGCCTTTCCTCTGCTTTCCCAGCGGCCCCTTTCCGGGCATTCTCCTGCCTTCTTTCCTTGTGGAATGGCCAGCCAGGGTTTCTCTCACAAGCCGTGCAACCTTTGCTAACCCCCATCCCGCTGAGCTCTGATGTCCCCAAGTGCGGGTTGCAAAGGAGCCAAAGGGGCTTTGAAGAGCAAAGTCTGGGTCGAATCCTTGCTGCTGCAATGCAGAGGAGCCAGGAGCTGGCTCCCAGTGCAGCCCCAGGAGCTGCTGCAGGCTCCAGCATCCTCCAAAGCAGGGTGTTGGTCGTGGGGCAGGGCTCTCTCCGAGCTGCTGGAGCCTCTGCGCTCCGGCTCTGCGCCCTGCAAGCGGCCACACGCTTTAATGAGGAGCTGGCGAGGCTGCACGCCTGCGAGAAGGGGGGGTTCATTCCCTCAAATCCCAGCTGGGTGCTCTGGAGACAGGCTGCAGCTTGCCCAGTGTCCTGGAGCACAGCTCCTGCCTACACGGGATTTTTTTTTCCCCTGCAGCTGGAGCGGGTTAAGTGGGGTTTTAGAAGAGTTTTCTTTTCTCCTGGGTGCTTAAAACAACAATAAATAAAATCCCAGCCCAGTGAGTGACAAATGACGCTGCTGCTAGGAAAGGAAGATGTTGCGATGTTGCTCTGCTAATTTATGGGGATTTTTTTTTTCACTTTACAGGTCACTGCTAGCATTTGTGGAATTGGCTTTGCTGCAGGAAAAACTGGTTTCCAGCACTCCCGTTAGGAAGAAACTTCTGTGATCATGTTATTGAAATGCAGAAGAAAATAAAATAGCAATATATAAGTAGATGCCAGAGGAACTGGTGCTCATAGCTAGGTCCTTTGGAGGCTGTGTGTGTCCTCTGCCTTGTTCTGACCTTGGCTATGCTGCTTGAAAAAAAAAGGCTCTTTTTGCACCTTTTCTGGGCTTTCTGGCTCCTGCACCAGCCTGCAAAAGTAGAAAAAAAAAATCTGCATTTTGGCCATGGGAATGTTTTAATCCATCTTGAGGCAGTTTCCAGAGTTTTTTTATCACCTTATCAGAGCTGGGGCTGGCACCAGGATGAACTCCTATTAGGCAGGGAATGTTGAGACTCTGACTCCATCCCATAAATGAAAAATTATGGATTTGACTCATCCCCATCCTCTAGCAGTAGGACAGCAGCAGACTGCAGGGTCTTATCCTGGGGGTCCCAGCTCCCCAGAACTTTTAATCAGGGGAGGGAAACTCTGCTTCCATCAGATTTGGGGGGGGGGGGGGGTGGTTGGTTTTTTTGTGTTGCTTTTTTGTTGTTATTTGGTTGCTTTGTGGGTTTGTTTGTTTGTGGTTTTTGTTTTGTTTCCAGAAAGGATTCACTGCTTAGACTTGGGTGTTTGAGAAGTGAACATTTTTTCATCTTGGGTGGCAATGGGGGAAAAGAACCCCTGATTTTTGGGGCACCCTGAACCAAAAGCATGGCCATCAGGAGCAAAACCATCTGAAAGCCCAGAATCTCAGGTTTGGGTTGGAAGGGACCTTAAAGCCCATCCCCTGCTACGCAGGGGCACCTTCCACTATCCCAGGTGGCTCCAAGTCCCATCCAGCCCAGCTTTGGACATTTCCAGGGATCCAGGGACAGCCACAGCTTCTCTGGGCACCCTGTGCCAGGGCCTCCTCACCCTCACAGGGAGCAATTCCTTCCCAATATCCCATCCATCCCTGCCCTCTGGCAGTGGGAAGCCATTCCCTGTGTCCTGTCCCTCCACCCCTAGTCTCAAGTCCTTCTCCAGCTCTCCTGGAGCTCCTTTAAGCTCTGGAAGGGGCTCTGAGGTCTCCTTCTCTGGCAGTGCTCAAACCCCACCTGGGCATGGTCCTGCACAGCCAGCTGTAGGTGAACCTGCTTTACCAGGGCTTGGATTTGCCAATCTCCAGCGGTCCCTTCCTAGCCCCAGCCCTCGGGGACCCTGTGAATGACATCCCCACAAGGCTGCCCAGCCTTCCCAGCCCGCCCCCCCTTTGAACCCTCTGGTATGTGAATTTTTGCTGGTGTCAGAGGGTCGGCGGCTGCAAAATCCCTCCCGGTTAAGGGGTGGGAATACCAGTGTGTGCAGCTTGGGATAATTACCAGTTGTCAGCAAAACAATAGTGGCATTGTAGGGCAGGAGCAAAGGGAAAGGGCCCCTGTCTTGAGCGTAATGTTACTTTTCTATTTACGTTGCCATAGTCTTTGCTGAGAAATGGCCCTATTCTCTCTAATCCTCCCCTTCAGGCATGCCTGCTGGGCTTTTTTGTGTGGTTTGGGGTTTTTTTTTTAACCCCTTATCATCCCAGGAAACAGCTTGTGGGTACCCATCTCGCTGGCTCTGTGCTGCCGGGATGCCCTTGGCCCATTGCGTTGTGCCCATGGGCTGGGAAGCTTTGCTTTGAGATGCTGAAGCCTGGGATGGTGCCTGGCTGCAGCATCATCCCTGTGCTCAGGAGGGGGCAAACCTGATCTGGAATCTCCATCTTCACACAAGCAGGAACACAATTTACACCCCTCCTTGTTCTTGGCACCTGTCCTGTTACAGGTGGTGAACTTGAGCACATTAAAGCTGTTTATTGATGTTGTATTTTGCTTTAAAACCAAGTGACTTGTAGAAAAGGGGAATTATTAGTCAAATACTGGCTCTGGTTATTGGTTGGAAAGGGATGATGAGGTTGTGGCCTCATCCAACTCCTGCTGGCTTTCCCCAGCACTTGTGTGGAGAAGCAAAGGATCACCCGCCTGTTTAACCCCTTTACTATCCATCTCCAAGGCTTTTTGGACTTCCTCAAAAGATCTAAGTTTTCCTGCTTAAATACTTGTGGAGACATGGTAGGGAGAGAGGCATTTTAGCCTTGGCTGATGTCAGGTTGTCATCACTCAACTTGATTTCAAGGCATTCAGTTGACTGATTTCCCACTGTGGCGTTGGGACAGGCGCAGCCGGGTGGGTTCAGGGCCTTGGTGATGCTTTCCCTGTTCCAGTGGCCCCTCATCCAGGTTGTTCATGACCCCAGCATCCACCCCCAAAGGGCCTGCCAGGCATCCCTCCCCATCATGTCCCCAGTTTGGGGCCCACAAGGTCCGGCGTGGACCGCAGTGCCCTGCAGACAGCCCAGGACAGGGTGCAGTGGGATGTGACAGCAAAGCGTGATGGCCAAGGTCGGCTGCCTGGTGCAGAGGAAACTTTGGAAGGAGCCAAAACTTTGGAAATGCTGCCAAAGCCAGCAGCACAGGCGAACTATTGTCTGAGGAGTGCAAAGAGGTGGAAGGACCACGGAGCAGACACGGAGTCTTATTACGAGCACAGCCAGGGGCTTCCAAGCCAAACAAAGTCCCCTGCACTGCAGGAGGGCAGTGCTGACAAGAGCCAGGCTGGGTGGACTAGCTGGAGATTGCAGCTGAAATCCCAAAACAAGCCCCCCTCCTGGATCTCCTTTTTCCTGTCCATTCCCCAAGAAAATAATGTTCCTCACCACCTGGCCCCACAGTAAGCGCATGAGCTTGGATTCTATTTGCTGCACGCTGCGCTGAGGGCGAGGTTAATGACCTGCCGGCTGGTTTTCCCCCCTGAAAATCCATGGCAAGGCTCTGAAAAGCATCCACGAGCTGTGGCAGTTGCCTCCTGCAGCAGTGTGTACCAGCTGGCACCCAGCACCCCTGGCTGGCGTGGGTGCAGGATGGATGCTGTTCCATGGCGTGGAGGCTGTGACAAGGCTCCGTTGTAGCTTCAGGTACGACATCACTTGGTAGCTCTTCTGTATTTTGTTTGGTGAATTGGGATTTTTGAGCTGTGTTGGTATTTTCTTCACTTCTGAAGTCTTGGAAAACAGCTGGGGATGGGCAACTTCCAGTTTTTGTTGTGTAGGCTTCAAAGTTAGTGTGGGGATACCTGCAAACAGTGCTTTGCTCCATCACATTGGAGGTTAAAATCCTGGCTTGTCCCATCGTTGGCTTGGAAAGTTTTGCTTGAGCTCTGGGGACATGTACCCCACCTGGGTGCCTTGTCCTCCTCTGATTTTCCAGTTGGGATGTCATCAAGTCTGATCATAAACCCTCCATCCCATCCCTCATCTCCCCTCATCCTGCTACACAGCATCTGTCCACAATGCTAGCTGGGGTGCCAGGTGCACTGATCTCCCTGAATCCCCAGGAAAGAAGTACCTGGAAATGGGAATGCACTTCCTCCCTGTCCCTCAGGGAGACAGCAACCAACCCCCCTCCACTAACTGCGTGTCCCAAGGGTGATCACAGTGCTGCGGGAGCCCCTTGATGCTGCTGGAGCCCCTCGGCTTCATGCTGAGGCAGGAATGCCAGGAACTCGATTGAAATTTGGGGCTCACCGGCTGAGCCAGAACCTTGGTGGGGGGTGAGGAGTGGAGTCTTCCCCTGTCCAGGGAGCAATTACTCTGCAAGGTGATTTATTAACGTGGAGAAGGATGATCAAGGGGGTCGCATTCCTTCCCTCGCCTTGCCTTCCCTGCCTTATCTCCGGGCTGTCAGTTTGCCCAGGGGGGAGGTGAGTGATTGGAAGCAGAGACATGGCTCCGGTGGAGGGAGGATGCGGGGGGACTGGGGGCTACAGCTCACTCCAAGCTCATCTTGTATTTTATACACCTCTCTTGGGTTTGGCTGTGCCCAAATATTGATGGTCCCTCTCCCCCATCCATTCTCCCCAGGAAACCTCACGGGATGGCCAAAATCACTCCAGACCCAGTTGTCTGCTGCCTAGTCCCCTTGTCCATGTGGATGGGGCAGAGTGGGACACCAGCACCTCTGGGCTGTGCTCAGTTCAGGAGCAGGAGGAGGATGCAGATGATGACAGGGGTTTGGATATGGCTGCCCTTCTTTCCCTCCTGGGGCTATTTGATGGCTCCCCCAGGCAGTTGTGACATTTTCATGGTTTATCTTATCGAGGAATTTGCCAGGAGGATGTTTCTGGCTCTGCATGAGTAAATGTTTAGGAACGCTGTGGTTTCGGGGGGCTCTGTGGTGTTTCACAGCCAGAGGCAGGGGGGAAACACTGTCCCGGAGGCAGAGCCTGGCAGAGTGGCACTTGTGTCATTTTTGGGGCTGTGCTGGCTGCTTTCAACTCCCGCCAGCTCGGTTCCCGTGCATATTTGTCTCCCACCTCCCCGTCTCCCTGGCTCTGCGCCCACCCATGGACTGCGTGCCCCTGCCTCTCTCTGGGGACTGTCTCAGCAGGGGAGATCAGCAGCTCAGATGTGGCAACATCCTCCGCCTGAGTCTCCAGGAGGGCCTTTCAACTGCTGTTTGGGGCTTTTAGATGGGGATTAGAATCCCAAATGTCAATAGGATTTATAGATACCATCTGCTACTGACAGTCCCTGAATTTTTCTGCTCAGTCCAAAAGTGCTCCCGCCTCTGGCTCTCTGTCTGTGCTGATGTCAGTTTCCTTCCTTCCTTCCTTCCTTCCTTCCTTCCTTCCTTCCTTCCTTCCTTCCTTCCTTCCTTCCTTCCTTCCTTCCTTCCTTCCTTCCTTCCTGCCTGCCTGCCTGCCTTCCTGCCTTCCTTCTGCACTTTCCTTCCGTGCCTTCCTCTCTGCCTTCCTTCCTCCCTCTCTTCCTCCCTTCCTCTCTCCCTTTCTCCCTCCCTTCCTTCCTCCCTCTCTCCCTCCTTCCCTCTCTCCCTCCTTCCCTCTCTCCCTCCTTCCCTCTCTCCCTCCTTCCCTCTCTCCCTCCTTCCCTTCCTTTCCTTAGTGGTTCCAGGAGGGCTGTGCGCACCCGTTCTCCCGGAGCTCTGTGATCTCAAGGCTGGGTCCACAAAAGTGGGGTCTCCTGAGGAAGCGTCCGCGCTCTGCTCAGCCTGAGGCTCCCTCTGCTGTCCGTCCATCCGTCCCTCTGCCTGTCCGTCCATCGCCCGGCTCTTGCTGGGGAATCCTTCGGCTGTGCAGGAGGAATTGCTGAGCTGGGCTGGGGCAGGCTCCCTGTTCTCCCCCAAAATCCTGCAGGGAGAGCAACCCCGCAGAAAAAAATCGGTGTGCTTTGACCACGGATGAAAGGCTGCAGGTTTGAATGACAGGCTCTTTTTTCTTACTTTTTATATATTTTTTCCTCTTTTTTTCCCTCTTCCCTTCCTCCCCCTCTTTTTACCCCCGTTTTCTCTTTTCAGTTTCCTTTCTTCTCCTTTTTTCCTCTCCTTTTGTCTTTTTTCTTCCATCTCTTTTTCCCTTTCTCTTCCCCTTCCCCCTCTTGCCTTGTCCTCCCCTCTTGTCCTCCTTCTCTTCCCCCTCTTCTCTTTTTTCTGTTACTTTCTTTGTTCTTTTCCCCCGCTTTTTTCCTCTCTTTTATCCTTTCTCCCCTCTTTTCTCTCTCCTTCTTTTGCCTTTCCTCCTCTCGTTCTCCACTTCTTCCACTTCCCCCACCCCCTTTCCTCCACTTCCCACTGTTTTCTTGACTTCCCCAATCTCCTTTTTTCTCTTTTCTCCTTTCCCTCCTGTCTCATTTTCCCCTTTCTCTTCTCCCCACTCTTTCCCCCCAATCTTTTTTCTTCCCATCTTCACTCTTCTCCCCAAACTCTAGTTTTTCCTCTGTTTTTCCTTTTCCTTTCCCCCCCTCTCTATTCTTCTGGCCCAGGACTGAGCCCTCAGTGCCTTCTTAGGGCAATCCAATCCCCCTTTTCCTGAGGAACCATGCTGCAGCACCAGATGCCAGACAGTTTTGGGAAGATGCAGCCAAAGTCTTTGGGAGGGAATTGGGACCAGGATGAGGGTCCAGATTTGCTTTTCAAGAAGTCCAAGGTTATGGTAAGCTGGCAGCAGCATCTCATGGGGTGTGCAAAGTGCTTTTTGGGGCCTTTAGGCTGGAAGAGGCTAAAACAAGGGGTTTTCCCTGCTCTGCCAGCCAGCCAGCTGCCATAGCTTCTCCCTGGGGGAATACTTCTCCAAAATATTTTACCAGCTGGTGCCTTCCCAGTATTTGCCTGGCTGCTTGGTCAGTGGCAGAGCTTGTTGCACTGGGCCAAGATGCTCTGGTGCCCCCTGTGCCACCAGCCTACCCTCAGGTAGGAAAATTTGGAAATCCCTTTGGAAAATTTGGAAATCCCTTTTTTTGGTGATGCTCCAGCCCTATCTCGTTCCCGGGGAGCTGCCAGCGAGGATGTGTGCAGTGAAATGAAGATCATTGGCTTAACGAGGGTGTCCCACGGGACTGCTGCTCCACTCTGCTGTCATGAGCTGCCTAATCCCAGCAGAAGGGAGAAGTGGGAATTTCTCTGGCTGGGCATCCTGTCTGCACACGCTTGGGGTACCCCAGCAGGGAACCCAAATCCTCCTGGCAAGGACCAGGCAGCTCATGGGGGCATGTGATGATCCCCACCCTAGGAGCTGCACAGATCTGAGTGGGGGAGGCTGTGGGAGCACCAAGGTTTTCCATCCCACTGGTGTGAATGGAAGCAGCAGTCACTGCTATCCCTCTGGGACGTGCCAAGGAGTCCTGCACTGCACAGTGCCACCGCACCCCGGCCCCAGGGCAGCCGAGCCCGTCAGGACAAGCCAGAGAAGGTTGGCAGACACCTGGCTCCTTCCCCAGGCTGATGGCAGCTCTGGGAGGGGCCGTATGGAAGCTCTGCCACCCGGACAATCCCGTGTCCTGTGCAGATTGGAGGGGGCTGTTCCACCCACAGGCACCCCTAACAGCATCGGTCATGGCAGCAGCAGCCAGCTCCCATTTTCAGGGGAAAATTTGCCCGTTTCGCTTCAAAAGTAGTGTGGGAAATGTTGCATAAAGCAAAATGGACATCTGAGCATTTGTCGCGGTGATTTTCCTGAACATTTTTAAACTGGAGTATCAGCTCTGGCATGTGGAGATCTTCACTCTGCAGAACCATGTTACGGCACACTGTGACTTTTCTGGTCACACGGCCAAGGGGAGCCGAAATTGTCTCCTCCCCATCAAAACCCTGTCTCAGGGACACTTCTTGAGCCATGGAGGTGACTTGCCTGCTGTCACCATGGCAGTGCAGGCCCTGGGAATGCTTCATCTCTGCTTGGCCATCCCTAGGAATGAGGGGCACTGTCATCAGAGCTGGATAAGTGGATTTTGGGGATAACATTTTTAAGCCAAGGCAATGAACAATTTAAATTTTTGGGGTGTGGAAGAGTGCCAGCCCTGCCCAGGGGAGATTTTCATCCTGGGCTCCTGGAAGACTTGTGATTGGGAAACTTGTGATTGCTCTGACCTGGCTTTGAGGTGTTGCTGGCGTGTGATGCTTGGGGGGAGCAGGAAAGCTGCAGTGCCCCCTGGCCATCCTACGACAGCACCTGGGGGGTCCTGGCCCTGTAACCAAGCTGGAAAAGCAGATTTAAACACTTGGCTTTGGGAACGTGTTGTGTTTGCGGCCGGTGGAAATATTGGAAATGTTTTCTGGGATTTGTTTCCCTCCTTACTCAGTTTTGCTCTGAGATTATAACCTTTTCCCGAGGCCTAAAGTGGGGTGTCCCACCAAAGCTGGGCATCCATGAGGACCATGTCCATGCACGACCCCACCACGTACAGCTCTGGATGCTGGTGATTTAACCAGAGCCACCGAGCAGGAGAGAGAGGATTTTGGATTTTCTGGACAGGAAGGAGTTAAACATCCGGCAGCAGCTGCCGGGACAGGCAGTAGGGTGCGTCTGAAGGCTGGCTTGTCTCCCGGAGGTTTTGGGGGGCTCAGGTTGGTCCCCAGACAGGCGTCGGGGTCCCGAGGGGCCGTGCCGGCAGCGGGAGGCTGGCGCTGCGGAGAGGAGGGCTTGGCAGGGCCGGCGGCGCGGCCACTCCTCCCCTGCTCCGCTCGCTTTGAAGGGTCGAGTGCCGGAGCTGGAGAGGAGAGAGCGATGTGAGTGCTCCGGGAGCCTGGCCGGGGCAGAACTCCTGCTTCTTCCCTGCTTTCCTTCCTCCAGCCTCTCCGCTCTGCTCTCGGGAGCAGCGGAGCTCGTTTTCGCTTTTCCAATGGCCCCACCTCGCTTGGGGTTTCTCCTCCTCCTGGCTTGCTGCTTCTCCTGCTCTGAAACACAGCTCCTGGACTGGGTTTGGGACAGCACCAAGACCACAGGAAGCCCAGCAGCACCCAGCGAGGGAATCCTGCCGTCGGACCCGCCAACCTCAGAGGCAGCTCCGGCTCCCAGCGCGTCCCCAGAGAGGTGGGGTGGCGAGGTGGCGGGGAATGTCACCACTCCACGGAGGCAGGAGCCAGATCCTGCTACAGCAGCACCTGTGGGTGAGGGAACTGCAGCCAAAACCACGGAGCAGTGGGATAGGAATGCCACAGGGCTGCTGGAGAGCACGGCATGGCCAAGCATCGCTCCTCCCCACAGCGTGTCACCTGCCCTGGGACAGCAGGCGACCAGCAGCTCCACCGATGACCCCCAGCTCCTGGGGACAGAGACCCACAAGGACCTGCAGCTCCTGGGGCTGGGGAACACCGAGGACCCCCAACTTCTGGGGGCAGAGACCCACAAGGACCCACAGCTTTTGGGGTCGGGGGATACTGAGGACCCTCAGCTCCCGGGGTCAGGGAACACCAGGGACCTTCAGCTCCTGTGGTTAGAGACCTCTAAGGACCCCCAGCGCTTGTGGCCAGGGACCACCGAGGACCCTCAGCTCCTGGGGACAGGGACCACTGAGCACCTGCAGCTCCTGAGGATGAGGACCACCAAAGACCCCCAGTTCCTGGGGTCAGTGACCTCCAAGGATCCACAGCTCTTGGGGACAAGAACTACTGAGGACCTGCAGCTGCTGGGGTCAGGGACCACTGAAAACCCACAGATCCTGGGGTCAGGAACTACTGAGGACCTGCAGCTGCTGGGGTTGGGCACCACTGAGGACCCACAGCTCCTCGGGATGATGAGTACCACAGACCTGGAGCTCCTGGTGACAGGGCACACTGAGGACCCACAGCTCCTGAGGACATGGACCACTGAGGACTCACAGCTCCTGGGGACAGGGACCACTGAGGACCCACAGCTCCTAGGGATGGGGACCACCAAAGACCCACAGCTCCTGGGCATGGGGACCGCTGAGAATCTGCAGCTCCTGGCAATGAGGAACACCAAGGACACACGGCTCCTGAGGGCAGTGACCACCAAGAACCCAGAGCTCCTGGGGAACTCTGAGAACCCACCACTCCTGAGGACAGTGACCACCAAGAACCCAGAGTTCCTGGGGACGGAAACTCCTACAGCAATGGAGACACAGGTGTCGTTGCAGAGACCAGCGGGTCCCCAGCCAGGTAGTGCCCCTTTTCCTTTCTCACCAGGTGACAGTACCCCCGAGCAGACGGTACCATTCGAGAGCCCCTCGGCACCACCTCCCCATCACCTCCACGGAGCATCACCGAACCTATGGCATGGCACCAACCACCTGGGGCTGGCTCTGGCCAGCAGGAATGGGAGCCAGAGCCCGCCTTGGCCAGACCAGAGGGTGGATAAGGGTGTGGATCCTCCTGCTGCTGCTAGCTCCATCCCTCTGGAGTTCAATTTACTAACCGCTACCATGCAGCTCTATGGGAGTGGCAGCGCGGGGCTCACATCCTTCTTTCCAGAACTGATGCCAGTGGCTGGCCATTGCCAGCCCATCCCGACCCACCTGCCCTTCTGCAGAATACTGGGCACCAGCCATGTCCGATTGCCAAATTACCTCCGGCACAGCAGGGAGGAGGAAATTCGGGTGGCTTTGCATGAGTGGGAGGGTCTGCTTGAGTCGCGGTGCCATCGCTACCTGGAGTGGTTCCTCTGCTTGCTGCTGCTCCCCGGCTGTAGCCCCTCGGTCCCTGTAACACCCCCACCATGCCAAGGCTTCTGCGAGGCCGTCAGAGACCTGTGTTGGACTCACTTGGCCGGTGGGCGCCTGCCTCTGCCTTGTGATGCTCTCCCTGAGGAGGACGGCGGGGTTTCTTGTGTCTTTATTAATGCCTCTGCAGGTAATGTGGCTGGGCAACCTTCCTGTGTCGTGTCTGCCCTGCCCAGACTCCCCCAGGCGCTGGGGGGTGCTTCTGCCTTGTGCCCACGGAATGCTGCTGAATCCAAAATCGCTTTCCATCCAGCCTTGGTTTTTCCAGACAGAACCAGCAGGTTTTGGCTCCCGCCACAAGGCTGAACATCGCTCCCGGTGAATCGCTGTGGCCAGCACAGGGGATGCTCCCCAAGTGCATCATGCTAGCATTCAGGGCCAGTTTCCAGGTGCCACGGGGCTTTGGGGTGTCCATCCTAGCTGGGATCAGAGCACTTGGAGAGCTGGCAGCTCCCCACAGGAACAGGGCAAGACCCCATGAGCACCCAGCCACAGCACCATGGTGGCGAGCGGGTTTCAAGGTGACCCTCAGCCATGCCCACACACTCCCCTCTCCCAGAGCAGCCCTTTGGGGTTAATGATTCACCCGATGGCGGCTAATGTTTGATCCCCGCTGCTTGGAGAAGTGGGAGAGGTTACTTCACCCCAGCTTCACCATTCCATGCCTGTGACCTTCCAGGGACCCAGACAGGGCAGGGGGGTGAGAGACGGCAGCGGGGGGTGACTCGTGCTTGGAGAAATGCAGTTGGGATGAAAGCTGGAGCTCCCCCGCTGCTCCCCGCCTGCCAAAGCCTCTGAATGAGGCTGTGTTCCCCTGCAGACCCCTGCGCCCTTGGGGGATGGCTGGGAGATGCCAAGGCAAACCAGGGTCACACACAGGGTCCCCTCGGTGTCAAAGAGGCTCTGTTCATGGGGGGATGCACTGGGATCGTGGGGATGCTTGCAGAGGAGGTGCTTTCCCATCTGGGACTGCACTGTGGTTGCTTGGTTGGGCAGTGTTGGGAATGAGTGGGAAATGTGGGGGCTGTGGTGCACCCCATGGGGTGACTTGATGTGCTGTGTGCTGAGGTCACCTGAATCCCATGCTGGCAGCCAGGGCTCAGACCAGCCAGCAAAGTCATGGCAGAGTGGGAACATGTCTTGGAGCATCCTGGGGATATTTCCAATGGCAGAGTCACTGTGTCCAGAGGCGTGCCCACAGCCATCCCATGCCAACACCAAACCCACTGCGACCCCCTTCATCTCTCCATGTTCTGTGGTGGGTGCTGCCAGTTTGCCCCAGGGATGATGGGCTGCAGTATTTGGGCTCTGGATACGCTTTGGAAAAAGCAGGCGTGGCCTGAAAGCTCTGATGATGAGAAGGGGTACTTGGCTTTTGTAGGGGAGCAGACATTTGAAGGGCTCTCCCCTTACCCCTCTGCTCCCCAGTCCCCATCCAGCCTCTGTCACACAGGAAAAAAGTCCATTTGCTTTGGGAAGTGCTAGCACCCAGCTTCCACCCTGGACTTGGGGGTGAGTGGCATGTTTGAGGAGGAGGGAGACTCCCAGAGCCAGCTGCAGCTCCAAGGGGAGAATGGTTGCAAATTGCCCTGCTAACAAAGGCCTCTTTCAGTGTGTTCCCATCATCCTGAGCCCTGGTGGGGACACAATGACTTGTCTGCAGGAATTGCAGCACTGGCTCTTACACCCATTTGGACCCCCAGGAGGAAGCTCTGGTTTCCTTTTTCCTTAAAGCTGCTGTGGATTTGACTTCCTCCAACCCCAGATAAACGCAATCCCTGCATCCTGCATCCTGGCATTTGCAGTTTGGAACAAGCTTGTGAGGTGCTGAGCACAGGATGATTCAAGGCTGGGTGGCAGGCTGAGTCTGGGGGAGCCCCATTCTCTCACCCTACCAGTTTTGGTGTAAGGCTGTGCACATCTGGGAGTGAAAGGCTGCTGGACTCCCAGATCCAGAGGTTCTCCTCTAAGCAGACTGGGAATGTCCCATGGGGAAGCCTGATCCCAGTACAGGGCAGATGAAGGGGCTAGAACTGGTGAAAGACTGGGAAGGAGATTTTCTCCCAGCCAGGTGCTCATTTTTGGGGTGCCAAGTTTGATAGGGACTGAGGGTGGACAGTTGGACAGCTGGAGCAGTTTCAGAACCAGGGTTACAGGGGATTTGTGCGCCTGGCTCTGGCAGAGCAAAAATTTGCCTCCACCTTTAGTTTATGGCACTTCTTATGTCCTCACTGCTGAGTCCCTGTCATGAGGCTGGCGCTGGCATTGGGGCTTGGCAACAGGGGAGCCTGGGAATGCTCCATGTCCCCCAGGCTTTGGAAGAGGCACCCAGGTTTTCATCACCATCCCAAGAGATGTGTTTTCCTTTTGGGCTGGGCAAGACTGGGCTGATTCCTTCTTTTTATTTTCTTTACTTCTTTTTTTTCCCTAAGAGCTCTGGAGGACAATGCCTGGCTCCAGAGCTGGGTGGAGGTTCCTGGCTGATCCTCCTGGGTTCAGCCCAGGATACCTCATGATACACCTCTGATTCCACCCCACACCCCATTGCTCACGTGAAAATCAGGGATGGAACTGAACTGTGTCAGCTCCTGCTCCTGGCACGGGATGGGGCCGAAATGCAGCACTGAGTGTCCGTTCTCAGTGCAGATCCCCCAGCCAGGGTGGTTGGGTTTCCTCCCTCCCAGGAAAGGAGAGGTTAAAAAGCCTCTCCTTTGGAGCTGGCACCGGCCCCGAGCGGTTGACATAGGAGAGGAGGAATCCAGCGCCCGGTGTGTGGGCGACGAGGATGTGCTGGCTGCCAGAACAACGGGAGCTGGCGGACACAGCGCTGGCTCGCCCTGACCAGATGTTCAGCTGCGCCGGCTAGGAGAGAGGTCTCCAGCAGAACTTCCCCAATTCCCTAATTCTCAACAGGAGTTGGGAAATGAGTCGACCTCCAAATTGAGAGCATCTGGGAAGCTGAGCTGGCTTGAGCTGCGTTCCCAGGGTGTTATGAGGGGATGGCTGTGATTTATTCCCAGCTGGGGTGACCGTAGGATTTTGTCCCAGGATGACGCGAGGGGTCACTGTGATCCTGGAATGAGTACGGATGCAACACAGTTCCCTGGGGCTCCATGGTGGCTCAGCATCCTGATGATCCAGCAGCATATCCCTACCACGGGCAAGACCCCTTTAGCTTTATCCCATCTCAGGGAATCTGAGCAACCTGGTCTAGTGGAGTGTGTCCTTGATCATGGCAGGGGGCTTGGAATGAGATGGTCTTTAAAGTCCCTTCACACCCAAGTCATGCCATGATTCCGTGATGTCTCAGCTGTGGTTGGAGGGCCAGCAGCTGGGAATGGGGGTTGTATTGGGAGATGCATCCCAGTGATGTGGTGGGAGTGGCTCAAGGTCACTGCCTTGGCCGGTGCACAAATGTTGGGGTGGGTGAGTGAAGGGAGCCGCTGAACAGCAGTGTGTTTGGGAGGCACAGGCAGGGGTGTCCTTGCTGAGTGACCACCTTTCCCTGGCTGAGACCATCCCCTGTCCTTCCTCCCTGTAGAGAACCTGAGTGCCGAGGTCAGCCTGCTGGAGCTGATCGGGGACCCACCAACGGAGGAGATCCACAGAATTTATGGCCCCGACAACAACCCTGGCTACGTCTTCGGCCCCAACGCCAACACAGGCCAGGTGGCCCGGTACCACCTGCCGAGCCCTTTCTACCGGGACTTCTCGCTGCTGTTCCACATCCAGCCCACCACGCCCCGGGCCGGCGTGCTCTTTGCCGTCACAGACTCCTCGCAGAGCATCATCTACGTGGGCGTCAAGCTCTCAGAGCTGCGGGCGGGCCAGCAGCAGATCATCTTCTACTACACGGAGCCGGGCTCGCGCAGCTCCTACCCAGCTGCCACCTTCACCGTGCCCACCCTGGTCAACCAGTGGACGCGCTTCGCCATCAGCGTGGAGGAGGAGGAAGTCATCCTCTACCTGGACTGTGAGGAGCACGAGCGCGTCCGCTTCGAGCGCTCCCCGGACGAGATGGAGCTGGAAGAGGGCTCTGGGCTCTTCGTTGCTCAGGCTGGAGGGGCTGACCCAGATAAATACCAGGTAAGAGCTCAGGTCACCCCAAGGAGTGTCTCACAGAAACCTGGAGAGAATGTGACACCACCCATGCCCAGGAGACAACCAGCTCCATATGTGTCCCTGGGGAAGGGGACACCTTAGATGGAGGGGAAGGAGGCTTGAGGTGCCACTGATTTATTGTCTTGGGGCTGACCAAGGCAAAGCTCTCAAGCTGGGCTGGCAGGAGGACGTGGGGTTTCCATGCAGCTCCCACCATTGCCTTTTCCCAGCAAATACATGGAGCCTCTTCAGATCTCCCCATTCCTAAAAATACCCAGCTTCTTTGGTGGAGAAGCTGGTTTGGCTGGGAAAATGTCTCTTACATGGAAAAAATGCTTGGGCTGGAGCATATCTTTGCTGGCTGATGTTGGGCGGTATCTCCAGGAAGGCTTTGGAGAGTGAGAAAGGATGTGATAGCTCAGTCCGTGCTTTGAGCAGGACTCGTGTTCCAGATAAGTGTTGTGGAAAGTGTGGGGAAAATGTGCAGCTGACATGGAAATCCCCTGCAGTTGAGGAGAGGAATGTTCAGGTTTATCCTGGGCCAAGCAGGATTTGCCCAGCAACAGGGGCTCTGCTGAGGGGAGCTATGTTTTCCCTGTGGAGGTCTGCAAAGCACGTTTCTGAGCTTTAACATCATCCTGATTGTACTGCCACATTCCCCCTAGAATGGCTTTGGGCAGGGAAAACTCCCCCAGGAAGGGGTTAATCATTGATGGGCTACAAACTGGTTTGCACTGGGATTCGGGTTGGTCCCTTGAAGAGCAACTCTTTGCTCTTGAAGAGCAATTTCTTTGCTCTTGAACGTGCTGGAAGGGCCAGGTCATGGCTGTGGAGTAGCTCCTCTCCCCAGCTGGAGGGGTTTGGCACCATATGGAAGGCGCAGCAGCAGCCTGGAGCAGAGCAGACCCTTTCAGCAGGTGATGGTCCCAGGCTTGCCAACCCCCAATCCACTGCCCGCCCCCAGTTTTCCCATGGGGAATAACTGGCCATGGAGGGAAGGAGGCCTTGGCTGGATGAGAAGGGAGCAGCATCTGACTGCCTCGTGGTGTTTCCATCACTGTCCAGCCCTGCCACGCGTTATCTGGAACTAACGGGGCATCAAGTGGATTAAAGCCTGGCCCCGGGTCAAGCCTCAGGATGAACTTGTTGGGAGGCAGCTGGAGGAGTGTCCTGGCGCCTCTGCTCCTTCCTGAGTCGCCTTTGTGGCTGTGACAAGAAACCTAGAGGGACAAAGCCTGTGGGTGATGAAGAAGCCCCTGGGACAGCAGTTCTCAAGGAGGCAAATGGGGTCTCAGCTGGGATCTGGCAAGAGGGTTTGTTTGCAGCTGGATGTGGCACCTGGGGACAAGGTTTAGTGGGGGACCCGGCAGCGCTTTGTTAATGGTTGGACTCGATGGTCCTAGAGGGCATTTCCAGCCTTAATGATTCCATGATTCTATGGAAAGACTGTAAGATCTGTGGTGCTGCTGCTCTATTTATCAGAGCAAGGACCCTGCAAAGGACCCCTATCACCATCCCTCGTGGGACTGCCTCGCTTCAGGGCTTGGAACTGGCTTGTTTCCCATGCCTCTGGAAAGCCCCAGGTTTCAACCTTGCAGCCCCTCCCCAGCACCACCAGCGTGGCTTGGCAAGCCATGTGCCAGAGCTTGCACCACATGGGCTGAGCAGAGGTAGTGGCCAGACACCCAGTAGAGCTTTCACAGGGATCTTTTGCCTGTGTGCTTTGGTTTTCCTCTCCCGAGGGCTCTCTGGCCACAGCCGACTGCCCTGCCCCACACGAGGACAGCTGGCAGGTTCTGCAGCCCACGTGTTGTATTTCCTGGGATAAGCTGCACTTTCTTATTATTTATTTGTGTTTTGCAAGCACTGCGTGCATCCAGGCCACTTGTTTATACAAGAAACCACCACAAATCCCTAAGGATGCTGCCTCCAGGCAAAGCCCTGTAGCATCCCGGCCTCAGCAGGAGAGGGTGTGTGGGTACCAGCCTGAACCCCACAGATCCCACTGCAAGCGGGGTCACCCAGCATATCCCAGAGCCCAGCCTGGATCCTCCCTGCTGGGTGGGAACAGGGACACAGGGATGCTGTTGGTATGGGAGTCTGCCAAGCTGGGATGCTGCCCATCTGTCTGATCCCAGTGGGGAGGAGCAGGGGACCACGCTGGGAAGCGAGCTCAGAGAAAGGAGATACCTCTCCCTTGGTGTCTCTTCTTTGGGCAAGACACCTAAAATAATATTTGGGCTGGCCTGAAAGCACAGCGCACCATGTCTGGGCAAGGAAACGCAATGGGCTTAGGAAAGCAAAGATCAGGGGCAGTTGCAGTTCAGCCAGGCTGGCTGTGACATAAGATGAATGAATTATAAGTAGATTAAGGTATATAATAAATATTATATCGTTTATATATAATTTTAAAAAAAATATATATAATATCTCACAAGCAAATGCCCCCAGTTGGGTGGCCACCTCTTCCAGCTGCTCACAGTGTTGACAGCAGATCTCATCCATGCTTTTCCTCCCACTGGAGGATGTGATGGCTGAGAGGCATGGCAGGTCACGTCACAGCAGGGTGGCTTGTCTGTGTCCCCACCTGTCCGTGGTCTCCTTGCAGGGCGTGATTGCAGATTTGAAGCTCCGAGGGGACCCACGGGCGGCCGAGCGCCAGTGCGAGGAAGAGGAGGATGATGCAGAGGTGAGCACTGGCAGCACGTCTGGGGCGGGTTCAGGGCTGCCCCCACCGTGCTCCCTGCTCAGCCCTCATGCCTTCTCCACGGGCAAACACAGGTCTCTGGGGATTTTGGCAGCGGGATGGAAGGTGGACAGCAGCCCTCGGGCAAGGTCGAGGTGAGTTGCTGCCCGCAGGTGTTGCACTCAGGGCAAGACCCCAAAATTCTAGTGATGAGAAGGGCTGAGTGCCCTGCATGGCTGAGGTCATGCAATGCTTGATGGTGTCCCAACACCTGTCCCTTACGGGAAGGCACTGGGAGGTGAACAATCCCTCGTTGTTGGCGCAGGGTGTCCCAGGGCTGGTGGATGCTGTGCCTGTGACCTCCCCCCCCGTGGCAGGGGGCAGTGGCCCGAGGAGTGGTGGGGGGTCCCCGCAGCAAGCTGAGAGGACCAGGGCGGAGGAGACGCTGCAGGTCTCCACAGGAGGTAATTCCAGCAGCTTTCCCCTTCCCCAAGGCACACCAGTGGGGACATGGTGGTGGGGCTCTCCCCAGCCACGGCTGTGTGCTTTTCCTTTTCCACAGGCACCGGCTGGAAGGGCGAAAAGGGAGAGAAGGGGGAACGTGGCTTGAAAGGTGACTCAGGGACTGGTGGCATCGTAGGGCCAGGCAGTGTCAAGGGGCAGAAGGTGGGTGAGAGCTGGTCCTCGGGGGCTCGAGGGTGCCAGTGACATGTCTGTGTTTCGACACACACTTCTTTCTGTTTCTGATCCCCAGGGGGAGAAAGGAGACCTGGGCATCAAGGTGAGCATTGCTGGGGGAGCTGCCACAGAGCTACATCCCTGCCTACTCAGGGACCTGCCACCCATCCCTGTCTGTCTCCCTCCCCTCCCCAGGGCAGTGCTGGATTTGGCTACCCTGGCTCTAAGGGCCAAAAAGGAGAACCAGGTGACCCTGGACCCCCTGGGACCCTCTCTCGGCATGCTGATGCCTCAGTGGTGGAGCAGGTCACTGGCCCCCCAGGGCCACCAGGGAAGGACGGATTCCCTGGCAGGGACGGTGAGCCTGTGAGTCAAATCCCCCCGCACAGGGTGTCCCCTGTCCCCTCATCCTACTCGCCTGCAGACTGACCTGTCCCCTCTCTGTCATCCCTAGGGAGATCCTGGTGAGGATGGCAAACCCGTAAGTGGGGTGGAGGGGGTGGCAGGGTGATGGGGGACAGCCACCCCCTTGCCTTGCCACCTGCTGAGCCCCCGCTGCTCCCCTTTGCAGGGTGAAATGGGGCCCCCGGGGTTCCCCGGGATGCCGGGGGAGCCGGGCCTGAAGGGGGAGAAGGTGAGTGCCGGTGTTGGGGGGCAGAACCCCCCTTCATCTCACCCCCAGCTTGGCTGATCCCCCAAATCGTGCTCTCTCCTCTGTGCCAGGGTGACCCAGGCATGGGGCCGAGGGGACCCCCTGGACCTCCTGGCCCTCCAGGACCGCCGGGACCCTCCTCCAAGAACGACAAGCTGGTGGGTGTTCCCTGGGACACAGGGATTTGAGGGATGGGGGGTCCCTCAAGCCGCAGAGGTGCGGAGTGCTGCCACCAGCCCCTGGGCGAGCCCCAGTGCCACTGGGTGCCCTGACGTCCCCCTCATGCTTCTCCTCCAGACCTTCATCGACATGGAGGGCTCTGGCTTTGGCGGTGACCTGGAGAGTCTGCGGGTGAGTGGGGGTGAGTGCCTGTCCTACCAGATGGGAGTGGGGACACCCTCAGCCATGGCCTCCCACATCTCTTCTAGGGTCCACGAGGGCCACCTGGACCCCCAGGGCCACCTGGTGTGCCCGGTTTGCCAGGGGAGCCAGGACGGTTTGGGATGAACCACACGGACCTACCAGGACCTCCGGGGCTGCCAGGCAGGGACGGGATCCCTGGGCCCCCAGGGCCACCGGTAGGTCTGTGGGGTGGCCAAGGGGACCCATCCCAGGTGGGGGGCTCAGTGCCCACTAGCCCTGCAGGGCTTTCCTGTGCTGGAACCAACTCCTGGGATCTTACAGGGTCCTCAGGGTCCTCCAGGAAGAGACGGGGAGGCTGGGCAGCCAGGGCCCAAAGGAGAGCGGGTGAGTGTCCCCTGTCCCATGAGCATGTCACAGCTGTCCCACAGGGCACCTGGCACCCTTGGCACATCTCTGGGAGGCCCCAGTTCCTGGGCTGGGGAGCAGCATTCTGCTTCTGCCTGGAGTTGGGCAGCTTCCTCACACCCTCTTCTCCCTCCTCCTCCTTCCCAGGGTGATGCGGGTGACTTTGGCCTCCCTGGCCTACCAGGACCCAAGGTACTGTGCCTGGGGTGGAATTTTTTGGGTTCTCCAGTGCAGACTGGAGGCAGGAATTTTGCCTGGGGGAGCCATCTTATGCAGGAATGGGGAGGGGGACACTGCTCTTCGTGTTCCTCCCAGATCAGTGCCACAGCTCAAAGCTGCACAGAGCTGCTGACCCTACAAAGGATGCTCACCGGGCTCCTACCACCCTGCCTTGGCTTTGCTCCAGGCACTGCCACATCAGGAAGTGGGCAGGAAAACCAAGTTGGGTGTTTCAAGACAGAGGAGAGCTTGCTTGGGGGCTGCCCACACCCAACTGGAAAACACCCCATCTTCTGTGCATCATTCTCTCCTGCCTGTTTGTTCCAGCATCTTTCCACCCTGCACCCCCAAGGGTGGAAATAAAGGCTTGCTGGGAGCCCCTTAGCGCTGGGATGCTGCCCCTTGGTCTGACCATCCACTGCAGCCTGAGCTGGGGGCAAAAACCTCAAAACTAAGTTTCTTAACCTTACTTCTAACTTTCTGCACTTCTGCAGCAGATAGGGTGGCAGCGGGTGTGAGGTCCAATCCTGTTGCTTCCAGACCCATTGCAATCCCAGGAATGCCTGGGAGCATTCCTTTAGGCATTGAGCTCTGCTGCAGCGCTGGAGCCAGCCACACGTGCAGAAACATTCCCATTCATGATTTTAGACGAGCCTCTGGTGGCCACTGGTGACATTACATGGGGAGCTGGTGGGATGTAGGGTGCCTGAGCTGGGCAATGCCTCCTACCACAAAGCCCCTAGACAGGGAAGCATCAGGATCAGCATTTATGTCCTCTCCCAGAGGGGATTTGGGAGGGGATGCTCTGCCTCCTGCCTGCAGGCTCCAGGCAGCAGCCACTGCCACCATCCATCTGTCCCCTTCTTGTCCCCTTTGCAGGGCAGCAAAGGAGAAACAGGACCAGCAGGACCCCCAGGAGAAATGGGCCTAGCAGGCCTTCCCGGGCCCATCGGACCTCAAGGGCAGCCAGGACCCCCTGGCCCCCCAGGACCACCGGGGCCAGGCTACGAGGCTGGATTTGTGAGTGGTCACTGCACTGATGGGGTGGGATGAGCTGGAGCTGGGGACAGACACAGCTCAGCCCCTTCTCCCTGCATTTAGGGTGACATGGAGGGCTCGGGGCTGTCATTCACCCCTGGACCACCTGGACCTGAAGGTCCACAGGTAGGGCCATTCCTGCCCTCTCCCCCTTCTCCATCCTGGGCTCCCAGGGGTATTCCCTGCCATTGTGTCCCCTGCCATCGTCCAGTGCTCATGGCCCCCTTGTTGCTTTCAGGGCGTGCCAGGACTGCCAGGGGTGAAGGTGAGGAACCCTTCCAACATGCTCCTGGCTCCATCCATGCAGGATGCCTGTCAGTAGCCTGTAGGGATGCCTCTGACACCTCTTTCCTTGCAGGGAGAGGTTGGCAGACCTGGACAGCCTGGCTTGCCGGGACCAAAGGTAGGAACCCTGGAGATTGGGATGGCTTTGTGCCAGCACCTGGGTGTGCAGGGCAGTGGGCAGGACTCCTGTGCTCCCTGACCTGGGTCTGCATCCTGCCCTTTCCCCCTCCCCCTGCAGGGAGATGCTGGCATGCCTGGCGTTGATGGCCGCCCTGGCCTGGAGGGCTTCCCTGGGCCACAGGTAGGAGCCTCAGCCCCCCAGCTCCAGAAGACCACCCCACTCCAGGCAGGGCACCCTTTATTGCAGCAGCTCCATCCCCCAGCAGCCAAAACTCCCCCTCCCTGCGGTGGGACCTGGCTCACTGTGTGCCAGGGGTGCCCACACTCTTTAGGATCCCGTCCCCTGCACCTTGCCACCTCAGTGGCCAGCACCTCCACCCAAAATCATCACAGCCTGGCTTGTTGTCTGGAGCTGGAGGCAGAGGTGGGGTTGCTGGAAGGATTTTTTTGAGCCAGAGGTGGGAGGGGGTCAGCACTTGTGAGCCAGAGTCTGTCTCCATGTGGTGCTCACTCCCTCCTGCTCCTCTTTCCAGGGACCCAAAGGTGACAAAGGTAGCACCGGTGAGAAGGTAGGTGCCACCAGGCTGGGGATGGGGACCAGCCATGGGTGGCCCTGGGCTGATGCCTTATGTTCTTCCAGGGAGAGCAAGGCCGAGATGGAGTGGGGCTGCCAGGCCCCCCTGGCCCACCGGGTCCCCCTGGACAGGTCATCACTGTTTCCAGTGAAGATGTAAGTGATGGCACCTGGCTTCTGCACAGGGCAGGGGAAGGGGTATTCCAGCAGCCATCAGAAGGGAGATCTCGCCAGCAGCTCTGACCTTCAGATCCAAACTCAGGGGGAAAAACCTCATTTTGTCTCTTTTTGCAGAAGTCCTTGGTGGCTTTTCCTGGTCCAGAGGTAGGTGCCCTCCTGCCACCTGTGCCTACTCCTCAGCAGTGCCAGGAGGGCACCCTGTTTTTGGAAAGAGGGTGTTTGCTCTTAGGAGCATTTCTGCTTCTCTCTGCAGGGCAGACCAGGCCACGCTGGCTTTCCGGTGAGTTGGTGACACATCTGGGGACCACAGGGTGGCCCTGGTGACAGCTGTGGTCGCCTGTCCTGCTGTGCTTTGCTACAGAGTGGTGGTGATGGAGGGAGGGTTTGGGGCCTGCCTTTCGTGGGTTGGGAATGATGTGGGCTCTGTGTCCTTCCTGCAGGGTCCGGTGGGACCAAAAGGTGACCAGGGATCAACTGGACCCCAGGGTGCTCCAGGGTTGAAGGTAACTGCTCCAGGCCACCTGCATCCCATGGGGTGGTCACATTCCTGGCCCCTATTCTACCTGGCCACCAGGTGACACCAGCCCTGTTACAGGAGGGAGCCTGATCCCTCCATGTCCCCTCCCATCTCCTCTTCTCTTGCAGGGGGAGAAGGGGGAGCCTGGTGTCATCATCAGCCCTGATGGGACCGTGGTCACTGCCAAGGTGAAAGGAGAAAAGGTGGGTTCCTGGCAGGAATAGGGGGCACATCCCCATGGGACAGGTGCCAGGTGGTGCCAGTGGTGATGCCCTTTCCCTCTCCATTGTTTGCAGGGGGAGCCAGGGCTGCGGGGCCCGATGGGACCATCGGTGAGTCACCATCACCATCCTCCTCCTTGTGTCCCACGGGGAGGGATGGGAATGATCCTAGGCAGAGGGGGTGCCCCCGTACTGAGAACCCTCACCCTCATCTTCTCTCCCTTCCAGGGTCCCCCAGGACGAGCAGGGATGAAGGGAGAGATCGGCTTTCCAGGCAGACCCGTAAGACCTGCTCCCGGTTTGTTTGTGTCCATCAGCTCCACCGAGTCCCCCTCCCTGTTTGCACGTCCTGCACCCTCTGAGCCCCACACCCTGCTGTGTCCCTGAGGGGTGGGACAGTGCCGGGGTGTCAGAGGTGACTCTGGAGCACCAGATGTGACACCAGGGGCTGGCAGGGGGATGGGGATGAGGCTCATTGTGCTGCTCATCTGCAGGGACGTCCCGGCATGAACGGGCTGAAGGGCGAGAAGGGTGACCCTGCGGATGTGCTGGGCTTGCGGGTGAGCACTGCTGTGACAACCCACGGGTCTCCCCGAGGACCCCAGTCTCTTAGGCAAAGGGCATGTCTCCTTCTCTCAGGGGCTGGTTGTCCCCCTCCATGGTGGGGACTGTCAGCTGTGCAGGACCTTGACAAATCTTCTCACACCCCCACAGGGTCCCCCAGGGCCCCCAGGACCCCCTGGGCCCCCTGGACCACCTGGCAGCATAGTCTACAACAATGGCAATGTGAGTATCACCACAGTCACCACTATGGACGTGCAGGTGACTGGGCCCCCAGTGTTCCCTGCCTGCCTGGAGGGCAGTGACGATGCTCTAGTGACATCCTGGCTGGGGCTGGCATGTGGGACTGTCACCAGCATTAGGGGGGGTTCCCGAGGATACTGCTGTCTCTGCAGCCACTTCCTTTGCATCTCCACAGACCTTCAGCGACTCCAGCCATCCGGCATTCCCTGGTAAGGGGGTGTCCCTCTCCCAGCCCCCTCTGGGCAGTTTGGTGAACCTTGGCAAAGCGGAGCTGGGGGGAAGCCCCCTCCCTCCCTTCAAGCTGCAGCTCTGAGATGGCATCTCTGCTGCTGCCCTCAGGTTTCCATCAGTTCCCAGGACAAAAGGGAGAGAAAGGTGACACGGGACCCCCAGGACCCCCAGGTAGGTGACTGGTCCCTGCTGGCAGAGGCAGGCAGGGACTGGCTCGTGCCCATCCCGGCTCCTCTCCCCTCCTCTCCCTCTCTCCACAGGCCAGTTCCCCTACGACACGAGTCACTTCAGTACTAGCCTGCGGGTAAGCCCTTTGCACACTGGGAGCCGGCACCCAGCATGGTTTGGCGTACCCAGTGTGTGAGCTGCTCACTTTAAGGCTGTGCCATCCCACAGGGTGACAAGGGGGATGCAGGTCCCAAGGGTGAGAAGGGTGAGCCGGGCAGCATCCCACTCTATGGTCCTGGAGTCTCTGGACTTCCAGGGCCTCCAGGGCCCCAGGGATACCCCGGGCTGCCGGTGAGTACCTCATGGGGTAGGGAGTGAAGGGGAAATAGTGAGGGTGGCATCCCTGGGGGCTTTGCTCCAACAGATGTTCTCTCACACTGCCTAGGGTCCCAAGGGGGACAGTATTGTTGGGCCACCAGGGCCTCCAGGACCTCAGGGTCCCCCTGGTATGGGATATGAGGGGCGACAGGGGCCCCCGGGCCCTCCTGGTCCGCCTGGGCCACCCTCCTTCCCAGGTCCCCACAGACAAGGTGAGTACCTGCTCTACTGCATCCCTCCCTGCACCCGCAGCATCCCTGCGTGTATCCCACGCATCCCTCCTTGCAGCTCTGCATTCCTCCCCATGCTGCACGTCTCTCCATCTCACCCTCCTTCCCCCACAGCCGTCAGCATCCCTGGACCCCCAGGACCACCAGGACCCCCCGGACCACCAGGCACTAGCGAGATGTCCTTGGGGGTGAGCTGGGGCTCTGGGCAGGGGTTGCCTGTAGTGCAGGCAGCCGATCCCTGACCCTGCCCTGGGCTGTGCCCGCAGCTTCGGGCTGTGCCCACATACCAGGCGATGCTGAGTGCTGCGCATGAGCTGCCCGAGGGCAGCCTCGTCTTCCTGACCAACCGGCAGGAGCTCTACGTCCGCCTGCGCGGGGGCTTCCGCAGGGTGCTGGTGAGTGGGGGGCCGGAGGGGCACCCGGCCAGGGCTGCACTGCCCAGCTCGAGGGGAGCGCGGGCAGCACCGCCCCGGGGGCTTGATGGGGACTCTTGGTGATGCTTGGGGTCCCCCCGCCCGTGCGCGAGGAAGAGGAGAGGGGGACAGCTGGGATCTGATGTGCCATGCCCTTGCAGCTGGAGGAGCACAACCTGATCCCCAGTTCGGCTCTGGTGAGTCTTCTGTTCCCTGTGCACATCCTCATCCCTATCCTCCTTCCCAATACCATCCCTATCCTCATCTATCCCCATCCACCCTCAAGCATCTCCATGCAAAACTATCTCTATCCATCAACAATCATCTTTATCCCCTTCTCCATTCATCCCCAACCATATCAATCCCCATGCCTAACCATCTCCATCCCTGTTCCCATCTCCATCCAGTCCCAACCATCTCCATGCCCATCTTCATCCATCCATCCCCAGCATTCTCCATCTCCATCCCCACCTGGGGCACCACGCCCCCCCCCTTATGCCTTGTCCCCCTCCCCAGGACAACGAGGTGTACGACAAGCCGCCCACCCTCCACTATGCCGGCTCCCAGCCCCGTGGGCCCCTGCACCCGCTCCGCAACCACGTTCCCCCGGCCACCGCCCGTCCCTGGCGTGGGGACGAGGTGGTGGCCAACCAGCACCGCCTGCCCGAGCAGCCCCTGCTGCACCACCAGCAGGAGCTCATCAATGGGTACTACATCCACCGCCGGCCAGACCCTGCCCCTGTGGCCGCCCACGTGCATCAGGACTTCCAGCCTGCCGTGAGTGCCACATGCTGGCCGAGGAGAGCTGATGGTGGTGGCCAAAAACGTGTCCCTCAAGTCCCTATGTCCCCTCTTGGCAGCTTCACCTGGTGGCCCTGAACACCCCGCTGAGCGGCGGCATGCGCGGCATCCGGGGCGCCGATTTCCAGTGCTTCCAGCAAGCCCGGCAGGTCGGGCTGGCCGGCACCTTCCGCGCCTTCCTGTCCTCACGCCTGCAGGATCTCTACAGCATCGTGCGCAGGGCTGACCGCGCCGCCGTCCCCATCGTCAACCTCCGGGTAGGTGTGTCCCCGTCTCCTTCCTGACACTCTATGCTCCAGGGGATCATAGAATAGGACCACAGAGTCATTACGCTTGGAAAAGGTCTCTTTAAGACTATCGAGTCCAGCTGTTAACCCAGCACCACCAAGGTCTGGGATGCAGAGCATAGCAAAGCCCCCATCCCTCATGAAGCATCCCCTTCCTAGAGGCTGCTGGGGCTTGGAGCTTCTGGCATGCTCTTGGGGTGCAGGCAGGGCTAAACCCCCTCGTCCTCCATTTTCCCACCCTTCCCACCAGGATGAAGTGCTCTTCAATAACTGGGAAGCCCTCTTCACGGGTAGCGGAGCCCCGCTGCGAGCCGGCGCCCGCATCCTCTCCTTCGACGGACGGGATGTCCTGCGGGATGCAGGATGGTGAGTGCAGGACTGAGCCATGGGGAAATGGGGTCTGGAGCATGGCAGGGCAGCAGCAGCCCCCACCTTTCACCCTTCCAGGCCACAGAAGAGTGTCTGGCACGGCTCGGATGCCAAGGGCCGGCGCCTGCCCGAGAGCTACTGCGAGACGTGGCGGACAGAGGAACGTGCGGTCACCGGCCAGGCTTCCTCCCTGGCCTCTGGAAAACTGCTGGAGCAGGAAGCCAGCAGCTGCCAGCACACCTTCATTGTCCTCTGCATCGAGAACAGCTTCATGACCGCCACCAAAAAGTGACACCTGCCCTGGCGCCCCCTGGGTACCCCCATGTCCCCAGGGAGGGTTGGGCCAGCCTGCACCCCGGCACCCCTGGGCCCCTCAGCCCCCTCCACACGCCCGCTCTCGCCCCGCAGGGTTTCCTCCCACAGACCTGAAGCCAAAGAGTATTGCCATGGCCCCTGCCCTGGGTCGGCAGGGGCTCAGGTCCCACCCGGGGCAGGGCAGCCATAGGCTGGTGGCCTTCCTCCTCCTCTTCTAACTCCTAATATTTAACCACTTCAGCTTGTTCCCCTCCCTGCTCAGATGCTCTTTTTGGGGTGGCTGGGTAGGAGGATGCTTGGCAGGGAGATTTCAGTGCTGCCATGTAGGCTGTTCCCCACAAAAACCCTGTGGGGCCTCTCTCACCAGCCCCCCAGCCCTGTGCTGTCCTCACCAGGAGCTTGGGGTTGGACACAAATCCCTGCTGCTGAAGCCATGGGGTCTTCCCCAGCCAAGACCCCAGCAGCCACTCAAGGACTGTCCTTCAGTGACAGTATCCCTGTGGTGATGCTGGGTCTCTCCCAGATGGTCTCCATCCTCCCCAGGTTAAGGACCATCATCCTCATCTCCACCTTCTAGCCAACAGAGCTCTGGTGGGGGTCCAGTCTTCCCCATCCCTTCCATGCACCCTGGGGACCTCCAGCTGTGCCCCCACAGCCCAGTTACAGCCACAGCCAGCCCAGCACAGGTACTGGGGTGACAGGGTGGCCCTGAGGCGTGGCCAGCTGTGCCCTTGGCACGTGTTTCTCTGTATGTGTGTGTGTAGAGCGTGTGTGGTACCAAGGGCAGGCACTGCCATCCCCCCTCCCCATGCCACCTTTGCTGGGCTCGAACAGTGAAGGTGCAGCAAAGCTGGTCGTAATTGGTGTGGGCAAATCCAAGGTGCTAAAAAAAAAAAACCAAAAAAAAAAAAAGACAACAAAAAAGAGAAACTTGTAATTAGCTTTTTTTTTTGTTATTGTATGGAAATTATTACCATAAAAGCTGTGCGAGTCACACAGTCTCTATTTCTTACAGTCTACTGTATTTTGTGTAATTAATGCAATTTAAAGCCTGTGGATCTTTATATTATTTTTTTGTCATTGGTTGTGTCCTATAAACCATTTTCTAAAGGCACTGAATAAAGAAACATCCTCTTGTAGCCTGGCTCCATGCCGTGATGGGGATGCAGCGGGATGGGGTCCCTTTCCATACCCCTGCATGGCACACAGCAGCGACACCATGGCAATCCTGCCCCCGCTCCGTGTGTGGGGACAGGGAAGGGGCACAGCCCTGTCCTCACGGGGCAGAAAACGTGTCCCAAGGGTTACATCCTCGACAGAACAGGACCAGCAGTGGGACAGGACACCAAGCACATAGTGACGATGACGATGCTCACTTCAGGAGCCGAGAGCTGGCCACAGTGTAGTGGTGCCAGCGCTCAGGCTCGCGTGGTGCCTGTCTCCGGGCTTTTCTCCTGCGCTGGAATCTCCGCTGGGGGCTGGCACAGCTCCTTGGCCAGGGCCAGCTCCACCGGCTGCCTCACGTGGCTGTGCTGGACAGCCACTCCGATGGCCGCCAGCAGGTAGACCACGGCCAGCAGTGTGAAGTAGCCAAAATATACATAAAACTGCAAAAGAGGAGAGAGGGGAGAACAGCACTTGGAGCCCTCCCTTCATCCCGCACCCTTCAGGGACCTCCATCCTAGGTGTCTCCCCATCCCTACCTGGGGATGCACAGATAAGCCCAAGCCCCTCTTGTCAGCCACGATGATGGTGATGATGGTCTTCAGCACGGTGGCAAAGAAGGTGTTGACACCGAAGACCAGAGCACAGAGCTCTTTGGAGAGGGAGGTAGCAATCTGGAAACTGGGAAAAACAGGAGCTCTGGTGAACCCCTGGCATCAACCCGGCCGCCAGGGTGGGAGCGGGTCCCCAGGAGCAGCACGCACATGGCAATGGGCACTAGGAACTGGTGGGAGCCACGGAAGAGGATGTAGGCAGCATAGCACAGCCAGATGTTGGTGGTGGAGTTCATGAGCAGGAGCAATCCCGCCTGGAATGCTGTCACCACTCCAATCACCAGCTCTGACCACAGCGTCCAGCGGATCTTCACGTAGCCAGCAGCGAAGGAGGCGATGGCTCCTGGGGAGGGATGAAGGATGCTGTGAGCACCTCAAGGATCCCCTGCCCTACCTAGGCTGGGACCCAGCCCAGTGACCATCACATCATACCCAATGCCAAACCACCAAAAATTCCGTAAGGACTACCACTCCTAAGGGGTGCAGCAGGACAGCAGTGACTCCCTGCCTCTCTGATATCCCCGGCTATTCCCGCAGGAGGCAGCAGGATGTGAATGTCCCCTCACACCCCCAGTGTCCCCATCCCAAGCGAGTTACCCAGCAGTGTGGAGGCAGCATCTACGCCTCCATTGTACACCCGGCGGTTGTCTGTGGTGGGAGAGATCTCATTCCAGAGGATGTGTGCGTAGTACAGCATCAGGTAGTACCCAGCCGAGTTGAAGACCCACCACAGGGACCAGAGGCGGAGCTGGGGCTGCCTGGCCAGAGCTCCCAGCTCCCGCAGCATACGGCACAGCACCATGTCCCGCCAGCCCCGTGTCCCCTCACTGCTGTCCCCCCCGGCCATCCTGTCCAGCTCGGTGGGGACAGTGGCATCACCGGCTGCCCTGGGCCGGTTGAAGAAGAGGCTGCGCCGTGGCCGCTCGAGGAAGAGGGTGAGGATGAGGCCAAAGCTGACGAAGCCCAAGGAGACGTAGTTGAGGGTGGAGAAGGGGACGCCGCCTAAGGTGACGCAGAGCTGGCCCAACACAGAGCTAGTGAAGACCCCCAGGAGCACAGCAGAGCGGGAATAACTGGCCATCCGCTGGTAGCGGGACGGGGCAACCAGGGAGAAGATGTAGGAGGAGTAGGCGATGCGGGCGGCCATGGTGATGCCATAGAAGAACTCCATCAGCTGCATGGCCAGGACAGAGGTGCCCAGCACCAGCAGCAGCCAGATGGAGATGTGGCTCAGGCTCTGCAGCACCAGCACTGGCTTGTAGCGCAGGTAGTCTGTCAGCAGGAAGATGGGCACCAGCACAGCCATGTAGGAGTAGGACAGCACTGGCGTGATCACGTTGGTCACCTGCCATGAGCACAAGGAGGGGATGAGCGCTGGGCACATCCCCGGGGACACCCCCAACCTGCAGACTGTGTGGGCACCAGCTGCTGAACCCCCATGGCAGCAGCTCCTCGGGGAGGAATGCGATCAGCAGCATGCTCAGCAGGGGTCTGGCTGAGCCCAGCCCCTTCCCATGCCGGGAATGCAGCGTTCCCACAGGCGCAGCGGCTGCCTGGGATCGGGGCCAGCATCCGTTGGTTGGGAGACAGTGACTTTGTGGCCCCACCTCGTCTAACCCCGTCGTTGCCAGTGGCCTGGCAGTGCACCGTGCCATCATGGAAAAGTCTCCCCAGTGGGGTGGGGCATGGCTTCTCCCAGACCACAGCAGGGAGCAGCCCAAGGCTGCAAAGGTGGGCAGGGGTCACACACTGCTCCCAAAATCAGTTGCCAGCCTGAGCTCAAGGTTTTATGTCAGGGCAAGTTGAGCCTTGGGGACAGGGTGACCTCAGAGCCAAGTGAGACAGGGCCCCACACCACACCATCTCCCCTGCCCAGAAAGCACCACCACAAGTCACCACATACCACCATGCCCAGGACATGACACCCCTGTGCACCCCACAAGCAGGGAGGGATGCTCAGAGCAGCCTCGGGATGCTGACTGTGGCCACCATCCACAAAGGGAGACACCAGGGTGGGGGACCAGGTGCCCACAGCTCACCTCTGCCTTTGTGAAGTTCTTGTCGGCCCCCAGCAGATAGGGGGTGATGAAGCTTTCCCCGGGCCGGATCTGTGTCATGAAGCCATAGAAGCAGAGGTAGAAAACTTGTAGCTTCCAGCGCTGGTCTGGTACCGTCTCTGATGCCGGCTTTTTGGCACCATCATTCTTGGGCACGGCTCTGCAGCAGGACAGCGGCATTATCCCGGGAACCATCAGCTACACAGGCTCTGCTGTACCACACAGCCCCTCTCTGTCTGCAGACGCTCTTGGACGCATGGAAAACCAGGGCGCTGCAGTTTCTGTGGAAAAAGCAGCATTTGGCACGGGCTCAAAATTCCTCCAGAATCGCAAGGCAAATAAATACCACTACCTTCTCCCCAGGAGATGTTCTGGGAAGAAGAAAAGCAGCCATGCGTCTCGCTGTGCAGGAGCAGGGGGGTCATGTCGGGCGGCATTCATACATCACGTGCATCCGGAGCCTGGATGCACGGAGCATCTGGATCCACAGTGGGGCATCCTCAGCTCCCATCACCTCCTTCCCCTCCCCTTTAAGACTCAGCGGGGTTTTGCCGCTTCCTGGAGCAACACTTCCCTCTGAGCTGCAGAGGCAGAGGGATGCAGGCACCCTGCACCAGGGATGCTCCGGAGGGGATGGCATAGGAATGTGCTGGCAGTGGAAATGAGTTAATGTGCACAGCGGGCACGGGGTCGCCCGTGTTACTCAGTAGCTGGGTGGTTAACAGGACCTCAGCTGAGCCACAGGCAAGCGGCTGCCCCTTGGCTCTTCCCGGTGGGACACAATGTCCAAGCCTGGAGAGAATGCAAAGTGCCACGAGGTTCACGGTCCAGAGGGGGATTAAAAGCTCAGATCCTGAGGTTTGGCTGCAGGAAAGCTGGCAGTGCCAGGAGACCTGATTAAGGGTCATGGGATGAGGGCAGAGACAGGAGAAGGCCTGGACTGGGTGTCCTCCCAGTACTCCCCACGCCCATAAGAAGTCACCAAGGTGACTTTTCATGCCATAAAATTCCACGTATGCCAATACACGCCACCAGAACAAGGTCTAGAAACCTGATTACCCTGATAACTGCAGAACAACTAATCACAGTCTTTAAAAGGTAAGTTCATGGTCCTAGTCTGTGTCCCACTGAATCCTGCATGGTGAAATGGGAGGATAATCCCCCCCTACTGCTGGATAACACAGGACAAATGGGGACACAAGCCAACACTGGTTGTGGCAGAGGAAAGCTGGTGGTGCCTAAACCTACAGGAAGCCGAATGCCCATTTGCCCCAGCAAGGACCCACTGCTCCAGCAGCATTCCCATGGGATTTCAGCACTGGTACCTGACTATCACCAAAACCCTCGTGTGCCAGAGCTCACAGCTGGACAAACAGCCCCCACCTCCTTAACAGATCCCTGGGGACTCGCTCAATCACCACCCAGCAAGCCTGTCCAGCACTGTCTGGAGCACTGGCCCCCCTGCTGTGGTGGGAAGGGCAAGGGGCAAGGGCTATCCCCCACCAAACACTGACCCCAGCACCATGTTGGGGCCACTGCCAGCTACAAGTGCCTGGACTCTGCCCTGTCGCCTTCTTGTCCCCAAGCTGGGCTGTGGATATCACCTGCAACAGCTGCTTGCCATCATGTGCACCACGACCCCTATGGGATGTTTGCCACCCTCTGCTCCCCATTTCCTGCCATGTCCATCCAGGAGGGACGCACACAAGCATCCCTGGCCCACAGGAAACCATCCACACTAAATCCAGGATGCAGCTCCAAGACACTGCTCCGTTCCCAGGAGCACTGGCTCCTAACTCCCAGCATGTGTGTCCCGACACACAAAGGGACTCCAGGCCAGAACCCATCTGGTTGCACCCAACTCCCCTTGTCCAGAACATCCATGGAGCTGCTCTGCTCGAGGGCACGAGTCCCAGGGAATGCTCCTTCATTCCTAGTGCAAGCCAGGGAGTAGAATGTAGATAGAGAGGAAGAAGAGAGAAAGAGGGAGAGGGAGCAGAATGGGTCCGTTATCACCGTGTGAACCTGTTTATCACCGGGTTATCGGGCTGTGACCTTGACATGGATCACTGTCACAACACACACCACTGTCAGCCCGGGTGACACGGGTGGCCGAGCTCAGGCTCAGCTCCCCGCAGAGCCACGGCTACCGTGGTCCAGAGGTCGGGGGGATGCTCTCTCCCCAGCCGCCTGTCGATGACATACAAGTGTCACCGTGACACTGCCAAGGCACCATGTGTTTTGTGAGGAGCTGCCACGCCGAATGGGGAGCGCGAGTCCCTGGGGCACCTTTCCTAAAACAAGGGCTGGGAAGCTCCTGAAAATATACCCTCGGGCACTTCTCTGCCTCCCACAGCTCAGCACCAAGGCGGGGCAGTGCGCGGTGCACTTGGCAGAGGAGGGTGTTGGGGGGGACGCGGCACCTGCTCACCCTGAAACAGGGGCGGGGGGAAACAACACTCGACCTGGCACACATCCCCAGCACCCGGGGGAAACAACGCTGCCGGCATCCCAGGGAGCCCGCCGGGCACGCCACCGCCCTGGCGACACTCGCATCCCGCACTCCGTACCTGGTGGGCGGCGGGCATGGGCGCAGCTGGCCGGGGCAAGGCGGGGATCCCGGGCTCCCCGCTGCCGCCCGAGCCCGACCGCGGCGAGCCGGGACAGCGGCAGCAGCAGCAGCAGCAGCAGCAGGAGCAGCAGCAGGAGGAGGAGCAGGAGGAGGAGGATGTGAAGGTACCTCGGGAAATGTAGTCGAGCCCCACGTGCGGGGCGGCGCGGGGACTACAAACCCCACAGTGCCGCGGGCGGGAGGAAAGGGAGGAGGAGGAACAACAGGAACAGCCTGGCCACCCGGGACAGAACTGCGGCAGCACCTGTGTGTTCCATACCGGGACAAATCCCCCTCCGAAAGCATCGGCAGGGCGTGAAGGACCGCTCTTTCCACTGCCCTCCGCCAGGCTCGGCTCCTCGACCATCTGCCGTGGCCTCTGGGCTGCGGGCCGTGGGGGATGCTGCCTCCGCCTTGGCTCCCTGCGCTGATGTACGATACCCATGGCTGCTTGGATTTATTTCTGCGCCCAGTCTGTTGCCTGGGGGTGGATTTGTTCCAGTCTGCGCTGTGCCGCATCCCAGAGGGTCTCGAACAGTTGCCCCGCTGTGCTCCAAGCAGAGCTCCCGAAACTTCTCACCCCCCCCGCCCAGCCTGGCAGCCCCCGAGAGCTGCTTGTGGGGTGAGTCCGGCGTCAGGACCAGCAGGGGCTGAAGCACGGCCGAGCACTTCTCCCGGAGGGAAGAGACAAGCATCCCTTGAGGAAGTGGAGCCTCCGAGAATGGAGCCCCGGAGCTGGTGCCCCATCTCCCGGGAGGTGACGCATCTTCCGAGCGCATCTTCTCTCCACGCCTTTCCTCCCCCTTTCTCAGCACTCACCCTGCCAGAAGCAAATGCAAGCTGACAGGGCTCGGCCATTCCGCTGAAATATTTATCTGTTCCCGCCTGGAAGTGCGGCAGCAGGATTCCAGACGTCCGGGGACTGTCACACACACCCGCCCCACCCAAGCCAGCCTGAAAAGTCCAGGCAGCCCTGGCTATTCTCACCCAGAGGCTTCCAGCTGTACTGAGCCCCCCAGGTGGTCCTGGGGAGGGTGGCCGGACTACAGCAGATGTGTCCGCCAGCTCCCCGTTCCCACCCTGCCCCTCCCGCGGGGAGGTGGGGTCTGTCTGTCCATCCCTGATGGCCAGGATGGGGGCAGGGTTAGGACTTGCCCTTAAACACAACCGGGTCTGGGTGCAGGAGCTCGGCAGGGTGTGGGTCCGTGCGATACTGGGCACCCGAGCAATGCCAGCACCCTGGAGCAGAGTCACCCTGGGCAGTGTCACCCTGAGCAGTGTCACCCTGGGCAGTGTCACCCTGGGCAGTGTCACCGGGGCAGTGTCACTGGGACTGCCCCAGCACAGGGCAGCGGCAGGGACTGGGTAGGGGCAGAGCTGGTTTAGGGGCAGGAGCAGGGGCTGTAGCAGGGCGAGGGCAGTGAAGGGGCGGGGGCAGGAGTAGGGACTGAGCAGGGGGAAAGCAGGAGTTAAGGGAGGAGAGGAGCAGGTAGAGAGCTGTATGAGAGAGAGGGCAGTGGAGGGGCTGAGGCAGGAGCAGGGGCTAGAGGAGGAGTTGGGTCAGGGGAGGAGCAGGTTAAGAGACAGGAACAGCGGCAGGGACTGGGTCTGGGACGGGAAGGGACGGGGCAGGGGCAGGAAGTCGTGGGGCTGGGCAGAGCCGGGGGGGTGGTGGGCAGTGCCGGGCGCTCCCGCTCGGCTCCGGCTGCCACCGCCCCTGAGTCAGCCCTGCCGCTCCCCCGCCCTGCCCCAGCCGTCCGTCCGTCCGTCCCTCCGTCCGTCCGGACACAGGTAGGGCTTTGCCGTCTCTGGGGAGTGTGTTGTGTGCGTGGGGGGCCCGGGACAGCGCTCCCGGTCCCGCAGCGGCACCGCGGCTCCTGGAGCGGGGATGGAGGGTCCCTTGCGGGGACGCGGATGGGTGCGGTGGCGGCGACGTCGGGGCGAGGCGGCTCCCGGTGCGGCATCACTCCGGGAGCGGAGGGCGTGCACCCACCGCCCCTGTCCCCGGGTACCCCCTGTGCTCAGGAGGTGCCCCCGTGTGCTGCCACCTTTCCGCCTGGGCGGCTCTGCGAGGCTGCTGGGAGTTTTCTGTCGCTGGCTCCCAGCCTTGGGAGGCTCCCGGGCTCTGCGAAGCAATCCCAAAGTGCTGTCCCCGCCTGGGGATAAGTGGGGGTCTTCAGGGGGGGCTTTGCGACCCCCCCTCTCCCCGTCACTGCAGAGAGAAGTGTGCATGGAGATGGGTGACGGCGGGGATGCTGCATGTTTTTGGGTGGGAACATCCCGAGGGGTCCCACAGTGTGTTTCTGAGCCCTGGCTGCTGGTTTTTGGGTGCCAGCACCCATGGGGTCTCACGAATGTCAGGTTGGTGGTCGCTTATGAGCCTGTGCTCCAGGTGTGGTGGTCACCAAGTGGTTCAAATGCAGCCTCAGCATCAGTGCTGGGGGGGAGAAAAAGGGCTTCCAAACTTCCCCTGTAGCTGGATAGATATCTCCTGGGAGCCCATTTCCCCCGGCTGGACTTTTCTGTCCTTCCTCTGAAATCAGAATCCTCATAGAATCACAGAACGTTTTGGGTTGGAAGGGACCTTAGAGACCATCTAATTTTAACCCCCTGCCACAGGCAGGAGTGCCACCCACTCAGTCACTGAGCTAGTTCTTCAGCATGTGCCTAAGGGAGCAGTGGGTGCCCTGTGCTCCCCACTGGAGCCACCATCTCTCATCACGTGGAGCGGGCTTGGGAGGGGTCAGTTTATTCAGCTCTGGCTCTTGGGGCAGCATTTATTGCCCACCTCCGTTCAGCAGGTCCTCCGAGGGTCTGGGTGAGACCCATCCTGGAGAGGCACATTTGTGCAGCATCCTGGCCAGTGCAGCATCCTCCAGCATGCGCTGTGCTGCAGAGCATCCCCACCCCAGGCGGGTGCTGCATGGCCACCCAGGAGCTGCTGCAGGGATCCCCCCAGTGCTGCAGGCAGCCAGGGCACATGGGCAGCTTGGGGCTGTGGTGCCCCTGTGCTGGGGGTCTGCGGGAATGCCCACTGCCTTGGGACAGGGCAGGTGTTCCAGGCTTTCCAGGCCTGCTGCCCCATGCTTTGGAGAGCAGAGAGCATTGGTGCATCCTGAGGGATGCAATACAAGGGAGCAGGTGGTCCTGGTAGGGGATACAGAACACTGTACAGGACACCCCAGGGTCTGGGGTGGGCTGGCAGGGGCACAGGGATATCCCAGGGTGGAGGGGAAGTTCAGCAGCCCCTGCTGCAGACTGTAAGGAAGCAAACTGGGGATAGAAAACCCTGCAGAAGGTGAAGATGCCACTCAAAATCTCCATGACCTAATCCATGCTTTCAAGGAGCATTTCTGTAGTGGCCTGTGGGAGGATGTAAGAGGGAAATCCCTGTCTGAGCTCACTCTAAATGCCCTGGGCAGGTCCATGCAGATACCAAAATGCTGCCAGACTGCTGGAGTGGGTTGAGTGATGCTTGGATCCATGGGGCTGTGGCAGGAGGCTCCAGCCCAGGTTAGTGGGTACCAGTATAACCCCCAGCACCTTTCCCTTCTCTTTTTGATTGCCCCAGGAGAGGCTGGGTTTGTTTTGAGGCTCAGCAAGGCCAGCAAGGTTTTGGGGTATGGCAAGGCTGCAGTGCTGTAGCCACTCCTGGGTGGACCCTTCACTCCCAGCCTCAGGCAAGGAGCATCATCTTCTGTTTTCTTGCCCTGTCCCAGCTCAGTGATGCTCGTGCACATTGCCACAGCCATGGTTTGAAGCTCCCATCTTTCCACGCTGCAGGAGTAGGTCCAGTGTCATCTGGTTGGCAGGAAATCTGGGTGATGGCACCTCTCTGCCTGCCTGCAGGAGGAAAACCTCCTTTTAACACAGAAATCCCTGCCTGTCCCCAAGGGGCTGTTTTCTGTCAAGGAGGGATGGGATTCTCCAGCAGGCTAGTTCTCTCTGTTTTGGGGAGAGCCCATCAAGTCTTGGCACATGAAACAATGAGGATCTCATTGGAGCTACAGATGGTTGGTGGGTTCCTAAATGAAACAAGGACTCAAGAGTATGGGATCAAGAGCCTTCCCCCCTAAACAGCACAATAAAGAACTTTAAAATTTCCACCTTATTTTTTTGAGTTGTGTTTTCCCTTTGGTGGATTGCAAACATTGTTCTGTTTGCTGGGCAAACTTTGTGTCAGGATATGTGGAAGAGAAATGCTGTTCCCCACTTGGGGGGGCCTGCGTTTCCAACCCCGTTTGGTCTGGCAGCCAGCAGCCCATCACTGGGGTCTCATGGCATGTCCCCCTCTCTGCCCTTGCTAGGGCAGTGTTGGCACCTTGTCCAGCAACTTGGTTGGTGCACACAGTGGGAAAATCCAGCACTGAGATCCAGCACTGAGCAGAGGAGGAGAAAGGATCTGCATGGGAGGGCAGCCAGCCAGCTTCTGCCAGGAAAGGGTTAATCCTGAAGCTCCAGTTCTGGTATCCTATTGCTGGCTACTTTGGGTAAAAGCTTTTTTGGCTCTGTTTCAAGGGCATCAGGCTGGAGGATGACTCATGCATCCCTGCCACCAAGGAGCAAACCCTCTTGTTCCTTCTTTCCCAGCACAAGGTGATGATTTCCTGAAAATCCAAGTGCCCCAGAGGCCTCTGATTATGCCTTAGAGGACTCTGGTCAGCTGGGCTGGGAAAAGCTGCATCTAGGACTTGCTTGTCCTAAGGGAATTGTAGTGGTGACATCTCTGGCATGGGTTCAAACACTTTCATGGGTGCCCCAGGACGGGGACCTGCAGTGGGGGACACATTGTTTGGGGGATACTTTTGCTCCATAACTGATTCTCATCCCTTTATTCCTTAGGGAAGGAGCCAATCATCCAGCTGCAGCTCCATCCTCCCAGCATTGCCAGATGTGCCTCCATGTGGTGCTGCACCTGCAACCCAGTCCAGAGGTGAGGAGGTGGGAATGACCCCCCCACAGGCCTGGGGCTGTCCAGGGGACCCTTGGGGTGATGGTGACATGTTCCCACCTGGCACAGGTCACGCAGGCTGGTGGCCATTCCAGGCTGCTGTGGGCATGGGGTCACAACCACAGGCATGGGAATGTCATCACTGTGGACACCACCATGGAGCAGTCCCCTTTTATCCAGGTGATGATCTGTGGTGAGATCCCTGCTGCCCGTTGTGCTCTGAAAAGGATAAAAATGAGGCCTTTTGGTGATAGCAGTGGGTGAGGGCAGCCAGGGAACATCTCCTTGATGCAGGCAGAAAATGGAGGGCTTGGAAAAAGTTTTGAGGTTTCAGGGTGGAGTAATTTCTTGCCAGGCAGCCTAATCCATCTCTGGAGTGACCCTGCTCGGGGCGGGAACTGGGCCAGAGACCTCCAGAGATGCTCACTTGCTCTGTGCCTCTAAGCTTTCCTTAAAATATGGAAACAATTCCCTGTTTAAAGGCTTTTATTGGACTGATAACATGAAGGCAGGGCATGATGACGTGAGCCCAGGGTATCTGGGGAATTAAGCCCTTCCCTGGGACAGTGTGGCACCATGGGGTAGGTGAGCCTGCCCATGGTGGTTTCCTTTGTGATTCAGTTTCCCCACCTGGAAAACGCGTTTTTCTGGGGTTCCCTCAGGGATATTTTGGGGTTTTCCCCAAATCTCCCCTCCAGGGCAGGAGGATAGATTAGTGAGGGACTTGAAATTGCCTGTTTTGACTGCATAGCTCGAGTGCCTGTGGTCCCCAGAGACACATTGATGGCTCAGCCTCTGTCCCAGGTCATTCCTTGGGATGTGCAGTGGCACCCAGAGAGGTGGCACTGATGCTGTGCCACACTGGAGAGTGTCACACCTTGTCCTGGGCTCTGCTGGCCATCCATGATCCTCCATCCAAGGTGCAGGGTGCCATCCAAACCCAGATGTCACACATCCCAGCCTGTACCTTTTCCATCCTCTCCTTGGGCTACAGCCTCTTCCTTCCAAGCATTTTTGAGTGCTCTTGTGCCTGTCCTCATCAGCTCTCCTGCCTCAGAGTTTTCTGAGTAGGGCTGACAATATCTGGTGAGACATTTGTCCCCTGCGAGCACACAGGAGGAGTTTTCCAGCCCTTAGGCAAAGGAAGAGGGGATGCAAGAAAGAAGGGAGGAGAAGATGAGAAAACACAACCCAGAAGAATGAAGGGTGGCACGAAATTTGCTGACCTTCTCACTTTCCATGGCCTCTGGAGCAGAAGGAAAACGAGTTGAAGAGGTTAGCTGCTTGTGGATGTCTCTGGGAGCAGGACTGGGCTGTGTGTCCTTGGGCTGACTTCTGGTTTGGGGTCTTTGGGGCAGAAACACCTTTCTGAAGGACATGGGGTGAGTGTGGCTGGGGGTGATGTCCATGGTAGGATCTGCTGTGGGGCTTTGACATCAGCACGTTATCATTCTCAATCCTTCTGGGGATGTCTATGTTTTGGAGAGAGCGTGTTTGGCTCTCCAGATCCCATCCTTTGGACCTGGACTAACCCCCTGCAGTGCACCTAATACTCCTCCAACCGTGAGGAAGGACCAGGGACTCCACTGTGGGTAATCCACCTCATCCCAGTGGCTGCTCCTGCAGCTTCTGACACTCACCAAGGACCTCTCAGTCTTGAAGAAGCCTCAATCCTTTGTGGCTAGGGAGCATTTTGGAAGTTTTTAGAGCTGTGGATTTTCCCCACAGAGACGCCAGCTGCCATGTCTCCCTGCAGAGGGCATGGAAGGCTTAGCTAGCTGTGACCTAAATTTCTGCTTGTCCCCAAACCAGATCTCCACCAGGTACCCAAACTCCTGGTGCTGCCTCTGCCCTTGGGGGTGCTGTGATCCCTCTGGATGTGCTGGGTGCTGCTGGGTTTGCCAGAGGAGGGAGGAAAAGGTGGGATGTTGAGCTTCCCCCGCTTGCCGACCCATTTGTCCTCTGGGAGATTAGTCCCTTCCCAGGCTTACGGGGAGGATTTGTGGCTGCTCCATCTGCTTGAGCCCAGCAGGTCAGCGGGTGCCACAGAGGAGCAGCCTGAGCCCAGCTGCTGTTTGCACTCCCAGGCATCCCAGGAAAAGGGCTGCAGCCCTATTTTGGGCATTCCTGGCTATATTTGTTGGAAAGGAGCAAAAATCCCTGGAGCCAGGCAGGTGAAAGTCATGTTTGTAATGGAGTTCAGATCTAAGACTGTTGATGGAGCTGGTGACAACCATGTGAAGTAATGTCAGTATTTTTAAGCTGCTTTTTAGGCTGGCAGAAAGCCTTGAGGATGCTCCAGGATCTCCCCTTTCAGCCAGGATAGTTGCAGGGAGACGATTTTCCTGTAAATCCACTTGGTCTTTGGGAAAGCAGGCAGGCAGGTGGGGAGAAGAGCATCTCCCTGTGGGATCTGGGGGAGCGTGGGGGTGTTTGCTGGCTCACAAGTACTTTTACAGCCAGGTTTTCCTGAAGGGAAACTGGGAGTTGATAGGGGCGATGCAGGGCTCTCCCTTCTCCTGCTCCATCACTTCTGTCTCATCATCAGTGGAAGGTGGTGGGCAGGGAAGAGGCTGGAGGTAGGGTGAGTTAGGAAAGAGCTTGTGACAAGTGGGCTTAGGTAGGCTGGATTTATGGGATCTGACAGAACTAGGTTTGTGGAAGCGCGGGGAGGCTGCTGGGTGACACTGGGGGCTGGAGCATTGCTGAGTGCCACCCTGCTCCTGGGATGTGGAGACCAAGGGACACAAGGAGCCTTTGCCCGTGCCCAGATCCCAGCCTAGAGCAGGTCTGGTGTGTGGCTGGACCCAGGAACGTGCTCCCTGCCCTGCTGCTGCCTTTTCCTGGGGTATGGGGCCACATGGGACCCTGCCCCAGCTTCCAGATCCCCCCCCTCCAGCTTCCAGAAAGCACCAGTTTCTCTTCTAAGGTGGCAGAAAATCACCAACGGGAGATTTGGGCAGTGTGGATGAGCTGCTGAGGTGTCAGCCCCGCAGCCATGCAGCTCACCCACCCCTGCAGCGCCCGGGGGTGACCGGCTCTAGCCCCCCACTGCTGTTCTCCTTGCCCGGCTGTTTGGTCAGGAACACCGACGGAGGCTGCCAGGTGTCAGCTCGGAAATCTCTCAACTTTCCCTCTTCTCCACAAATGGACAATGTCTCCGCTCATTAGGTACCTGCCCAGGGGGCAGATGTCAGCTCTGCTCATGGCTTTTCTCAGCTCATCCCTGCCCGGGCTTCTGATGGCTCCACAGCGCTCGGGTCCCATCACATCACCGGCTCTGCCCATGGGGCTGCCCCTCTGCCAGCCCAGCGGCGCCTCCCCTGCGACCCCCACCCCGGCCTCGCTGCCTCCCCCTCCTCACGAGCAGGGTTTGCAAGGATTTTTAGTTAAAAGGCTGGAAAATCACAGGCACTGGTGACACGGTGTGTGTGTGTTGTGCGCGCACAGAGCTGGAATTGGTTTTCCTCGCCCAGGCAGCGCCTGGGAGGAGAAGGCAGCTCGGAAGGCTGCCCTTTGAGGCTGATGCATGCCGACAGCCTGTTCACTGGGACATTAAAATCATTGCCTCTGTCTGCGTGGAACACCCGGGCTGGCGGATGATGAGAACACAGGTCAGGGGAGGATCCTTCTCCCCCTGCGTGGGGAGCGGCGGGGCCCAGAACCGCAGAACAAAGCGGATCCCAGCAATGCGGGGTCTGCTGCATCCCCAGTGGAGGGAATTCCCTCCAGCACAAAGGGGGCTGGCAGCCTGGGGGGCAATGCAGGTGGAGCCATCTCACTGACATTCCTGTCTGTGGGGTGTACTATAGATCAGGATTTGGTGGGAGAACATCCCCATCCCATCCCCATTCCATCTCATCCCATTCCATCCCATCCCCATTCCATCCTGCCCCATCCCATCGGTCTCATTCCATCCTATCCTGTCTCATCCCCATACCATCCCATGTCATCCCATCCCAGCCATTCCCATCCCCATCCCATCCCTCCCTCAACACTGCACAGCATGTCTTCCAATAGACCTTGAATTTTCCCCGGAGGGTCACAGCAAAGCCAGAGGCTCAGGCATCAGGCTCTCTGAAGAGCTTGGACTCACAGTCCCAAACATCCCAAGGAAGGTTCCTGACGGTCACAAACAGCCAGGGACTCACCAGTGAGGGGAAGCTGAAGTCCTGACTTTGCAGGAGAGGCAGGGTGGGTGTCGCAGCAGGCTTTGGTATTTTTGGGAAAGGGGAGTGGTATGGAGTAGGGGATGTGGTATTTGGGATGGTAGGATAGGGCATCTTATGCTGCCTGAGCAAAAGCAGGGAGTTTTCAAAACCCTGTGGGACCAGGCATGGGAACTGCTCCCGCATGGAAGCAACACGAGCTCACCTCAGAGGCTGGGCATGAGCAGGGAGCCACCCTCAGCTCCTTCCCCTTGGCATCCTGTTCATGCCTCCTCTTTGGACCAGGTTTGTCCAAGTCTTTGTGTTTCCTCCATTCCCATTGCAGACTAAAGTTTGAGCCCCCTGGAATGAGGTGGCCAAGGGCTCCAGTACAGGTGAAGCCATCAAGCTGTGTGTGCTGCCCAGCTCCTGGGTGCCTGTGGCCTCACTGGGATGAGTTAAGGACAGTGATATGCTGTAGTCTCCAGGGGCTGATTTTTGGGATTGGCCACATCAGTGCACTGGAATTCGTTGCATTCTGAGGTGCTTTTATGTGGGAACAATAGGTGGGATTTTGCTGAGGTCTTGGCACCCTGCTGTTCAGAAATGACTCCTTCAGCGTCCTGAGTGATCCTTGTGAACATTCCTGACCAAATTTCCTGATGGGACGTAGTCCATGAGAGCTAGCAGGCAAGCTGGCCATGCAGGGATGGAGCCGTGCTCTCCACTGCCATGCATCAGGAGCTGGAAAGCTTTTGGTGGGAGAAGCTTACTGGTGCCTCTCCTGGCACCAGTGCATGCTTCACTGGAGAGAACAACCAGGAAAAAAAAAATTATTGACTCCTTTGTTTGTACTGTTGGGGCAGCCATGAGATGCAGGGGCTTTGGGCATGCTGAAGAGAGGATTTGGGAGATGATGGCAAAGGTGATAGTTCCCCAGCAGCCCAAATGTTGCTTGTCCATCTCATGATGCCTTTTAAGACAATTCGTGAGTGCCTTGAACTGGTCAGTGATGAGGAAGGAGCCACTGTGGTGTGATGCGGCAAGTACTGGATGCTGTGCCCAGCAGAATCTTCTGGAGACAGCCCCACTGGAGCTGTCAGAGGGTGCTTAAAGCAGCCAAGATGTCCTTTGCAGTACTGAGGTTTCTGCCTGGAGGCTGCTTTTGGTTTGCTTGAGGTTCACTCTTACCTGTGCTGGAGCTGAGGTTGTCCCAGCACAGCACCAGCCCTGTGGGACACACAGGCATGGCTGTACTTGGAGGTGACCTGCACCCTGATGGCAGAGAACACCTCCTGGGTGTGCACTGGTGCCTGCCACAGGAGCACGAGGTCATGGCTAGGATCTCACCTGCAGCTTTGTGGTGGAAGGGGTGGGACATAACAAGGAGCAGAGCTGCTGAGAGATGGACCCGTTTTTTATTAAGAAAACTGCTAACAAATTCCTTAATGCTCTGTTCCCTGGATGCTAAGCCTTGCTTTGGGATAAACTCAAACCTAGGACCTGGAAGATGAGTGCAAGTCTCATCCCCCGTGAATCTGTGGGGTGTGGGTTGATGATTTGTGCTCACACTGGCTCTGGGAAGAAGAATTTGGGTTTCCTTGCAATCCCTTGTCCTTCCAGCATCCCTAAATGCTTGCCTGAGCTTGCTTTTTGTGGGTATGTTGATGAGACTGATGCCGTGATGAGGATTTTCCCTTCTTACTATCAATCCTGGAATCAGTGACCAGCAATTGGTACTGATTGGAAAAAAACAATTACCAAGGGCTCCTCTGACTTGTCCCTGGGCTTCCCTGTTCCTTGTGTGTGGGGGGCTGCCTGGGCTCCCTCAGGGTGCTGAGATGTGCTGTCTTCCAGATCCTTCCCTGCCTTCTTCACTGCTGACCATTAGCTCCACGGGATCCCCAACCTGTCCTGCAGGTCCTCCAACGGTGAGTCACAGTTTGGGGTTTCCATTCTTTCCAGTTTTAGCTTTGGGCAGAGCCTGTAGGACTGAATGTTGCGATTGCAGCAGTTACTGGGGTTTAGAATGTATCTGACTTGTGCAGGCTGAGTGCAGTGCAGGGAAGTCCCTCAGAGTCCATCCTGGGACCTGTGCTGCTTGCAGGTGACACCAGCTGGGGATGTAGCCACTGCCTTGGAGGACATGGAAAGAGCTATTGAGAGAAAAAACATAATTTCTGAGGACAGCTGGTTGCTGAGAGAGGCTGTGTATGCTCCACCCGTGGAGGTTTTCAGCCCTCAAAGGAATAAAGCCCTGGGCAACCCTCTCTGACCTTAGTGCTGATGCTGCTGTGAGCATCAGCGGGACTGAAGACTGACCTCAGGAGGTCCTGAGGGCTTCCCTGCCTCTGACAGGCTCCCTCCCACGGCAGGGCAGTGCCCAGCTCACCAGGGATGGGCACGGAGGTTGCTGAGTCACCAAGAAGAGGAAGGTTTTCCCTGTTAACACACAAGGTGCCCTAGCACACTAAGAGCAGCACCAAGTCCAAGCAAGGAGTCTGGAGCTCACCCACCCTGCTGCCCAGGGAATATTTTGGGCAGTGGAGAGATTTTCCTGCCCTCTGGCACTTGGTTTGTTAGTGGCTGAGGCTACGCCATTGATTGTATTGACGGATAGTGCATGCCCCAGTTAACTTATTGGGAGCAGCAGCAAAAATCCAGCTGGCACCCGGCACCCATGGCGCTGAAACGTGCTGGATTCTTTCCACCACTGTTAGAGTTCTGCAGGAAACAGGCCCCTGGCTCCACAGCTGGGCATCAGCATAGGCAGGTGACCACAGAGGAGCACTGCCCCCACAGAGTCTCTCTGGCATCCCAGGGATCCCCTCCTCCACAGGATGATTTCCCATGGTTGGCGGATGCTGAGTTTGCCCAAACCTGTTTGCAATGTAGAGAAAAATATAAGTTCTGATTGCCTACCCCAAACACAACCTGGAGATGATGTTCTTGATCATTGTCCCCTGACCCTCAACCCAGCTTGTGTTTCATTTCTCTCTGAAGTTCACATTAAGCAGCTTTGGTCTTTCCTCTGTGCCATGCCTTAATCTCTGCCGTGTCCTGGTCTGCAGGCTCGTGCCGTGGACTGCTGGGCTCCCCCCTGTGCTCAGCATGCCCTTTTCTGATGCAGCCAGACCCTCCCAGGAATCACTCTGGAGCTCCAAGCCATCCTGTAGAGTAAGGTAAGGTCATTCCCGAGTCATACAGTCCTGGAATGGTTTGGATTGGAAGCAGTCTTAAAGCTCATCTTGTTCCACGGGGACGCCTTCCACAGTCCCCACCCAACCTGGCCTAGAACACTTCCAGGGATGGGGCAGCCACCCCTTCTCTGGGCCAGTCCTGGGAGGAGGGCTCTTTGCAGGTCCCTTAGGCTGTGAAACACCTGCAGGGAGGTGTTTTCACCTCCTCTCTCCTGCATCCCTGCAGGTCTCCCATGCCACTGCCTCCGCCCTCACTGCCTGCTTTCCGCCACGCTGGCCATTCCATTAAAACCAGCAAAAGATCTCAGCTGGGAAGTGCGGAGACAGGATGATTTTCATCAGCCACTCTGCTTTTGTGACTAAAATAGATCCGGAGTGGCCCCAGGCCATCGTGTTGTCCCAGGCATTGACTGGCACGAATGGATGGCGGGACAACATTTTCCATTAGTGGAAAGGAGGATGCACATCTCCGAGGGGGAAGATAGCTCCATAAAGCAGAAATGTTGTAGTGACTGACAAACCCATTTCTCTTTTCTCCCATTCCTTTTACAAGTGTCATTTATCCCTGTTTTCTGCACAGAAAATGTTGGGAGAGACCAACCAGAGCAGAGCCTGCACCTGCAACACGAGGGTGTGTTTTGGATAGGGGGATGGAGGTTTCCCAGAGGAGCTGCAGGTGACTCAGTAAGGTGCAGCAAGGATAGAACTTGCCAGAGAAGCTGTGAGGAGGTTTATCCATGGTTTCTGGTGATGTGGTGGGTGCTGGTTATGTCTGGTCTGAGGTTTCTGTCATCACCTGTCCAGCAACTGTGTTTTTATTCTCTGGCTTTAGTGAAAACACTTTCCTGCAGATAAATTTGGGTGAACATCACAACATCTCATAGCTCCCATATCACTCTGGGAAGGTCTCTGACATGATTTTTCTGCCTTCCCATGCTGCCTGTCCACTATCCCATCCCTTCTCTCAGGTCTGTGTCCCAGCCCCTCTCCCACATCCGTAGGAGTGAGAGGAGCCTGGTGCCTGTCTCTCCCAAGGCTGTGGGATTCCAGCCTTGGAACTCAAGGCTGATCCTGTGTGTGTGGTACTGTGACGTTTTTATAGAAAAACTACAGCTGGGACAGACCCCTGGAAGCGCACAAGGTGGGATTCTGGGCATTGTCCTCTGCAGGGTCAGGAATTGGACTCAGTGATCCTTGTGGATTCCTTCCAACTCAGGGTATTCTGGGACTGTACACTGGAAAAAATGCTGTTCCATCTCCCATCCAGGTGATGGGATGAGTGGTCACTGCTGATGCTTGAGGATGGAGATTCTACGGGGTTAGCAATGTGCTCAGGTGGGAATGCTGATTTAGGAGATGCTGTGGGGTGGGAATTCTCCATTCCAGCAAGGCAAACAGCTGTGACACGAGGCTGCAGGCTGGCAATGGGGACATGTCTGCCAGTGTCAAACCATTTTCCAGTTTGACCCTTCTGCTCAATCTGAACTTGAAGGTGAATGAGCGGAGCTCACCTATTGATCCAAAATGGGCTGATGAGTGCCATGCCCTGCGGAGAGCTCGTCCCCCAGCACCAGCTCCTTCTCTCCCCCTTTTGTTCCTGCCTCCCCTTCACGCCTTTCCAAAGCCATCAGTCAGAGCGCAGCACCCCGGGCCGCTGACCTTGCTGGGGGCCAGGGGGACAACATATAGGTTCCTGTAGAGAGCTGTGTGATGGGCTTCTCCCAGCTGCCTCTGCCACCTCTGCACTGCCGGTAAGCCTGGCATCCGCCTGCCATCAGCTCAGGGGTGTGGGGAGGCATGGGACAAGGCAAAGGGGTTGGTTCCTATTGTGCCAGGAGCGTTTCTCATAGGCAGTGATGTTATCTGCCGAGCCGTGCGTGGATTCTCCTGATTTAAGAGCTCTGATGGCTTCACGTGGGCAAAATGCAACTTGAAGGGCTCTTAGTCTTTAGCTAAAATGTCATATGAACTAGTAAAATGTATTTTTTTACCTATTGGGAAGCAAAACCTGCTTTGAGGTTAGAAACTTAGAACTTGTCTCAGCTAATGTGTAAAAAGGTTGGGTTTTGGGGGGAAAGAAGATGATGTGCCTTTGCTTCGTGTCTTCTGTACTTCAGCAACAGATTTTTTTCCTGCAGCTGAAAATAACAAACCATTTTAATCTAAGTATTGCTTGTTCAGATCTTTTAATCCAGCTTGCTTTCTATCAGCACAGCAGCCTGAAATGATTTATCCGCCTGCCTCTCTATTATATAATTATTGGGAAGATTACTGGGAAGCCAGCTTTAGCTTTGCTGGGGAAGGAGGAGGGGGCTGAAAGGTGGGGCGGCGGTTTGTGGAATCACAGAATCATGGAATGCTTTGGGTTAGAAGGGACCTTAAAGCTCATCTTGCTCCGACCCCCCGCCGTCGGCAGAGATGTCTTCCACAGTCCCAGAGTGCTCAGGTTTCTTCTCCTTGGCCATCAGAAAACATGGGAGGCGTAAGCAGCGAGCTGGGTGCTTTGGGCTGTGTCCATAGTTTGCATTTGAAAATTTTAGTGTGGAAAGTTTCTCCCTCATTGTGTACTTGTTGGAATTGAGTGCCCCATGACCTGGCTGGAGCGTGACCCTCTGAGCCAGAGAAGATTTGGGTGAAACTCGGCACTTTTCTACACTGTTTGGGGCCTTTTATGGCTGTACTTGTGATTTTGGGAACAGCGTGGTGAGACAGTCTGGCCTTGGGAAGAATCTGGAATTAGGGGCTGTGCTCCTCATGCTTCCCATCCCTGTGCAGAGTTGTGGAGGCAGAACATCTGCAAGAAAGAACCAGCATTTGGGACATGGTGATGATACCAGGAAGGGCTGGAGGTGGCCATGGCTGCTTCACCAAGCTCAGCTGTCCTCCAAGGAGCCTTAGGTGCCACCCCTGGATAAGAAGGGCTTGAGCCCTTGGGTGATAGAGTGGCTGGGGACAGCTGCTTTGCAGAACTGACATTCAAGGGCAGATGCCCAAAGTAGATTTGGCCAGAGCTTTCAGGTGAGCAGATGTATCCCCGGCATGGAGAGATGGCACAGCCGAGGCTTGGCACAGCCAGGTGGAGACTTTGGTTGCCAGAAAAATGCAGCTTCTGACTGATGGGACCAATGGGCTTGAGCGTTGATGGACAAAACATGGGGATGTCTGGGGGCTCCAGAAATTCCTTTTTCCTTCCCCACACTGAATGTCTGGACACCAAAGGGCTGGTGCCTATCCTGGCTGCCGAGGGAAGGACAGGAGGTGCTTGGCCTGTGGACCATGGCCAGCTGAGATGTGGTGGCTCAGAGCTGGGACAATGGGACACCCCCAGCACCAGTCAAAATCAGATACTGGCAGCAGTGGCTTGGCCTTCTTTGCTCCACAGGGTCTCAGGGACCTTTTTGGGATCCCCAGAATTGTGCTGCATTTTGGGCTGGGTGAGTGTCTGTGGGGGGACACTGAAAGACCCTTTGGGCTTGGTGTGGCCGTGGGCTGGTGGTGCCTGCCTGGAGTGTGCCATGCTCCCTCCACTGCTCCTAGTCCAGCTTCCCAGAAAGCTGTTCCAGCAGCCTCCAGAGGAGGAGATTGTCATCTCTTGGAGCAGTTGTTTGGCGCATCAGCCAGGAGGACAGCAGAGGATGGGAACAGCTGAGGAGGGGTCAGGAGCAACATTGGGGTGCAAGATCATCTGGTGTGGGTAATGGAGCAGTTGTAGCATATCCCCTTTCCGCACAGAGCCAGCTGAACTCTGAGACATGCAGGCAGGGCTTCAGCCTGGTCCTTCCCACTGTGCCACTGCCTGTGAGATGGGAGGATTAGCACAGCCCTCCTGTCCCTCACGCAGGCTCTGGCCCCACACTGGATAGGCAGGCACCCTTTAAAACATGCCCAAATTTCCCCCTGCACACGGGCAGCACAGTGGAGCTCATCTCATGCTGAGATCCTTTCTCCTTCATGTTGGAAGCGTTGGCTGGTTCGCCCTCATTGCCTCAGGGCATCCAGATTTGCTCAGTGGCCTTTTAAAAAAATAATAAAAATAAATAAATAAATCAAAGCCCATGAAATGACGAGAACATCAGCAGTGGGTGCATCCCTCTTTCCAGCAAACCCAGGGATCTGGGAGAAAATAGGTCACGTGCTCTTCATCCCGTGCCACGTGGTGGATCTCCCAGGGCCAATGAGGTTGGGAGCCCTTCTGCGCCGAACAGCAGAATAAGAAAAAAAAAAATCACTGGGATTTTTTTCCCCCCCTGTAGCATTTTTCATCCTTTCCAAACGTGAAAAGACTGGCCATCTGTCTGGATCCCGCTCCCGCCAAAGCGGCACGAAAGCGGCTCTTTGGGAAAGGTAAGGGGATTTCAAAGATTGTCTTGGTGGAAGACCACCCGCCGCGGGCAACTTTTCACACGAGTGTAAGTCAGGGAAGAATCCTGGAATGAGCCAGGTCCCACAATCCGGTGTGGGTTGGAAGAGCTTTGAATGCTTAGGAAGAGTTTTAAGGGAATCTCTTGTGGAGGAAATTTAAGTCTATGGCAGTGTGAGGCTAGATTATGGGAGAGATCGGCACGCAAGCAACGGGATTCCCTTAAGTTAGTGGCTGCTCCTCAGGTCTCTCCTGGGAGAAATTCCCAAAATATTGTTGGGAAATTATTTTGCCAAATATTTTTTTGGTTTTGTTTTTGCAAAAAAACAGAATTTGCAAAAAAATTTGCAAAAATAATATTTTATGCAAGTTAAATTGGACAAATCTTCCTGCAGATTTGTTTTGCAAAATCGTCACTCTTGAAGTGTGTGCTTTATTTTAGTTAAATTCCATTTACCTATGCCCGGCAGCCAGTGCCAAAGATTGTCTCTCTGGGTAGGGAAGCATCTATCTCTTCCTTGACCAGAATATCCAGCTGTTCCTAAATTCCGTGATTTGCAGCTCAGGCTTGGACGGTGTCATTTGTGTGTGCATTTGGGTGGGAATGGCACAAACGGAATTGCCTCCAAGAAATGGACATTAAAATAACAGGGATGTTAATCATGTCTTAGTGTGGCAACATAATAAAACCCCCAACCTTGATTAATTTGATTTTTACCTTCTGTTGTTTTGTTAGGTTTTAAGTACTTCTGGTTTTTAGTTCCAGTAGATTTCCAAATTTTTAATATTTTTATTTTGAATTCCATTCTAGCTCCAGTATTTTTTTAAAAAATACTTCTAATTTAATTCCATATCCATTAATTTTTAATGCTATAAATATTCTTTTTTTTAATTCTATCCTATTTCCATTAATTTTTTTTTCCTTTTGCTGGGGAAATTTGATTTGAAGAGAGGATTCCCTTTCATTATGATGCTCGCATTGTTTTCTGTTTGCCCTCAGATACCATTTTCCTCATGGTGTCAAAATTCTTCCTGATACCATCATGTTTCTGTTGCATTTTTCTTGGTTTCATCATCACTTTATAAGTAGAAAAGTGAAATATTAGTGGCCAATGTTGTAGAGGACTTAAAAGCTGTTGAAATCAACCCCAAATTATCATCTCCGTACTCTAAGGGAAAAATATTCTCAGATACGTTTTTCTCATAATTTGAGGTTTCTGGGATAATGTAATTTGAATGTGAACCATCTTAAAAAAACTGATTTTATTAATTGGAAATCACATTCAGCTTAAAAATAAAACAGAAACAGTGGCTCAAGGACATTCTGTTTAAGTTTCCGTAAAATGATTGACCTTTGTTTTGACAGATGCAAGGGCAGATGCTGGGCTGCATTTTGATACAGAAACCTAACCCTGAATTTAAAAAAGCAGACAAACAAACAGACGAAAAACCCCCCAAAAAACCAAACAACAGCAACAAAAAAACTCAAAAAAATCCCAACCAGGCATTCTTTTCTAATAGCTGGGGTTTTGCTCTTGATACAGAATTCCAGAATAGCTCGGTAATATTTCCAAAGCTCTTAATCTGAGACTTCCCCCTTTCTTTTAAAGATTCATTTATATAAATATTTTCAGCATTCTCAGACACAAAAGCAAATTTTTCTTCTTGGGAAATAACTGCAGGAAATGTTCTTTTAGTCTTGCTGAATTAAGAGGACGTTTATTCCTCCAAAGGAAAATGTTCATTTTGAGTTGGGGACAAAAGGCTACTGGTCAAGGCGGAGGGAAAAATCTCTTCATAAGTGCCTCCAACATTATTTGAATGCCTTCAGAATGGCATTGGAGAAGCTGTGGGAATGTAGCGTGGGATGAGGGAAGAGGAATGCTGTCGGGATTGCTGGTGGATGGAGCAAATCCCTCTGTGGTGGCCGGCTCCCTTTTGGGGTGGACCTGCTCACCCGCTAACTTCAGGGATACTCCCCCGGGTACTAGCCAGCCATGCTGCTTTGGTGGTCCCAGGATTGCTTTTCCCAGGGGATCAATTGTTCTTTCCAGGCCCCCTCTTGGAAAATGGGTGTTTGCTGCGGAGCAGGCGGAGAGGGCACCTTGCCGGCGGCACGTCTCTTGCTGGCGGGGTGGGGGGAGGACACGCCAGGCACACTGGGATGACCTCGATCCCAGTGGTGACAGAGCACTGGGAGCCCTGGCTCCTGACTGTGTGTGCCTTTGGAGAGCGGGGGATAGTCCCCAAACCCACAGGGTGGCACCTCTGCCCTCCAGCCCCCCAGTCCTGCAGCATGAGGGTGGCTCACAGCCCCCATGATGTGAGTCTGATGGTTCTCTGCGGCTGCTTTATGGCCAGCTGAGCTGGAAAGGGAACTGGAAGGCTCCTCCAGTCAGCAAGGGCTGTCTGCATCCACTGAGCTTTTTCCCAGCTTCCCGTTGAACACATCCATCCCGGTGCTGCGATCGCATGCACACGCACACGGATCTGGTATAATTTATTTATTTAATTTGGAGGTTGCTAAGGGAGCTGGCAGCAGGCAGTGGGTTCACCCTGCTGCCACCAAACCCCGTCCACTCCATGGATGCAGCTTTGGAGCTGGATGCCACCCATGGCAGAGGCAGGTTGTAGTATCGGTGATACCGGTGGCGGATCCCCCACAGATTTTGAGAGAGACCCACAGCCCTGCAGGGATGCAACCACTGCGGTGGCTGTGCCCTCGCTGTCAGGGCCAGGTTTGGGGACAGGGACAGTCATGACCCTGTCTCTGGCAGCCCCAGTTCCCAGTTCATCCATTCCCCGGCTGGGGTTTGGCTCAGTGTTGAGACCTGAGGTTACAGAGGACCTACCACAGGGAGAAGGGGAGAGGAGAGGCAGCTCTCCTTGATTGTAATCGGGGCTGAGGTTTAGCTGAAGTGAAAACAGATCAGGAGTGACAGTTTTGGAGCCTGCTGTCAGGGTCTGAGCGCGGCGCGCTGGCGATCCACCCCCGGATGCCAAGGGCCCCGTCCTCCTCCTCGCCAGCCGGAGTGGGGAGAGCTGGCACCGCGCGGGATGAGGACGGGGCAACCACACAGCCCTGTGTCACACCAGCCTGCAGCCCCTTCCTTTCGGCTGGGGACAGTGTCAGGGGGGGCACAGCCCTGTGGTGGCCATCGGTGTGGGATCCCCCACACACCTCCAGCCTCACACCAGTGGGGGCTTGGCAAGGGAGGGACGGGGTTAGTCTGCATCCTGAGCGATCCCCTCAGGGTGCTGGGTCGCTTCTCCAGGGCAGGCAGAGACAAGAGTCTCCCTTCCCATGTCTCTGATCAGTCTCCCATTCCCAAAGAGGATCTACAGCCAGGGTAAAAGTCATTGTTTTGGGATTGTGCACTGGATCCAACCGGGATTGATGGGACCAGGGTGGTTGTGACTCACCCCATCACCTTTGCTTGATCCCCACGTGTTTTCTGTTCTGCACCTCATCTGTCCCTTACGTCCCCAGCATGGCAACTGAGGGGAGTGGGAAGACCTGTTCCCCCATGCCTGGATTAGGAGGGTCTAGGACCTGCCCCAGGTGCTTTGAGAAATTGTTTGGCATTAATGAGAGTAGCCCCAGCCTCCCATGTTTCTGTCCAGCAGTGCCTGGACAGGCCCCTCCAGGGCAACCCACATGCTCCAAACCTCATCCCTGTTTCCAGGGAGTAGAGAAATGGAGATGGGATGAGAGGAAGCAGTAGATTGCTTTGCTCTCAGGATGAAGGGATTTGTGGACTGCCCCCAGATCAGTGGATTGAAAATGGAGGGAAGTAGATTGAAAATGGAGGAAATTATTGAGATGATGCCGCCTATGGGATTAAAGCCAGGGCAGCTGGCAGGCTCTGGAGGAGGAGGGGAAGGAGGGAGGTCGTGGAATGGCTGCTGCTGGGCACTGTGGAGAGATGCTCCTGGTTGCATCCTCATCTGTTTTGGCGGATGCCGTGGAAGATGGGCGCTTTCTGCTTTCCCAGGTCCGTGGAGGTGTTCTCCTCTCAGCTGTCCCCTCAGCTGCAAGGATGCTGGGAATGTGCCTGGAGCTTTTTGCAGTGCTGTGCCTCTCACTTCCAGAATTCTGGAGACAAGCTGCTTGTCTCTGGAGGTCCACAAACCTCCGTCTTTGCGAGCATCCAGCATGGGTCTGTGGCCATGAGCATCCTTTCTGGGAAGTCCTTTGGGTTCCCCTGAAAAATGGCATCTCAAATCTGGCACTTAGGGGGCTGATATTTGACTGTCTCATCACTTGAGGTGTGTTTCCAACTGTGCAGGCTCCTTTGGGGCAAGATATGGGTCCTTTGGGGCTGATGCACAGCCCTGGCAGAGCATCCCTGGGGCATCTCCTGCTGCAAGGTGACATCTCCTGGCTTCCATTCCTTGGCCTTTGGCTGGGAGGAAAAAACCCTGAACTGGGTGCATTTGGCTCAGTGCCAAGGTTGTAAGTGTGATTGTTTAACAGAGATGAGCTTTATTTGCCAATACATGAATATTTGGAAGATTTAAAGGATAGCTGGCAGCTTGGCGTGGCTGTGGAGAGGCTCTTTTCCTGGATCTTCTTCAATGCAGCTTAAGCCCCTCACTCAAGGCCTTCCCACACCTCTGCCCCTCTGTGCTGCAGAGCCTTGGTTCCTCCAGCCCTTCCATGTGGGGCTGTGTGTGCTGGTCCCAGGGGTCTGGGATTGCTCTCTGCTGCCTGGACCTCCCTAGAAGAGCCATTTCACCATTCCTGGTTTCCTTCTGCTGATCCTGCAAGTCAGCTTGTCACGCACAGCAACTTTCAGGTGGATGAGGAGCATTTCTTCTGTTCCTGTGCGCTTAATTGCACACAATTTAGTTCAGTACTTTGCCTTGCAAAATTCCACCTTATTTTCTTCACATTGCGAAGCTCATTTTGTCTTCTTGCTCTGCTCACCAAGAGCTTCTCCGACCTGGGTTGGCACCTGGCATTTTAACAGGAGTGTCCCTGATGGATGTTTTGAGGGGTTTTAGAGCATTTCCCAGCTGTTTTTCAGTGGTTTCACCCCTCTCCCTGCACACCCCAGACTTACTCCACTCTCCAGCAGGCTCGGTCCGGCCGGCCTCTGCAGCACTGCTTGTGGTGCTCCCTGAGCCCCCCAGGCGCGGCCAGGGATGTGGAGTTGAAGTGTGGCACTGAAGCAGTCGCCCTCCTGGTCCCTGCAGTGCCAGGCGATGACGCTGGAGCTTTGGGATTCTTTCCCCTGGCTCGGCTCCTGCAGCAGAACCCGCCCCGCTCTGCAGTGCCGAGCCCCGCGGCAGGGCTGGGCTGGGGGACAGTGCAGTGCTGCTGGCTCTGCTCCCTCAGCCCGCTGGGGCACCTGGCATCAGCCCAGACCCAGCCGATGCCTGCTCCTCGCTGCACCAGCAGCAGCTCCAGTGGATGCTCCCTGCCTCTCCAAAATAATGGCTTGGGTGTGGAGGGACAGCCGGTATTTCAGGAAAATCTGTAATGGGTTATTTTTATCTATACTTTAATCTGCTGGCAGACCAAAGGGGAAAGAGCTCATGTTCCTTATCCCAAGAAATGTAACTTCCTTGGCAATCGGGGTCTTGCTAAAGGCTCACAGGCATCTGACGGTGCTTCTGGTCACTGAGTAGTGGGGGACCCAGCTGCAAAGAGCATTGGCTTTCATCCCCTCATAGGGGGAAGTTTCTGATGCACTTACGCAGTGTGACATTCACTGAAAATACTGTTTTAATTGGCAAGTTGTTCCAGAAGTAACTAACAGAGTGGCTTGGAAGTGGCTGAATTACAGTACAATGTTCCCATTCCCTCCCTGCTCACCCCAACCTTCCGAAATTTTAATTAAACAATTAAATGAGGATCTATTATTCTTCTAATAATTCTTAGCAATTCTAATAACCTTGTTGAGGTGGTGGTTAAACAGGTTCAAGCCACTGTTTTTGCTCAGGGTCCCACAATCAAAAAGCCCTGAAACCAGCCCAAACAAGATTTTCTGGCTTTCCTAAGGACATCCAATATCCTGCTGCTACTACGTTGTATTTCCCTCACTTGTCTGTGTCTGACCTCTGCTTGCAACACTGCAGCAGCTGCTGTGGGTGAATGGGAATTTTGCATGCTGTAGATCTCTGCAGATACATCTCTCAGGTACCTGAATTAACACAAACCTCAAGGTTTTGCCTCCCACATGTATGTATCAGGGCACAGAGATAGGTACTCTCATCCTGCTGTCCAGTTGCAGGGGGGGAAATGATATTCCAGACCATCATCCTGGGGAGGCTGGCAGGGAAGGGTTGCAGTTTCATCCACTGATCTTCACACAAAAGAAGGCGATAATGGCACTGCCACCACAACAAAACAAGTTGTTCTCCCTGCACTGAGCTTGGTTTGGTGGAGACTGATGCCTGAGCCCGTAAGTTGGGGTTTATCTGGAGTTCACCAGATCAAGGAGTATACCAGGAAATCACCTGGGAATTTCCTGGAGGAGAGGGCAGGTGTTTGGCTAGGATGTGCCTGAGCCCACTGCAGTGTGACTGTGCTGGAGTCCTGTGTAATCGTATCAGTGCAGACGTTCAGAACAAGAGGAAATGGCCTCAGGATGTGCCACAGGAGGTTTAGATTGGATATTAGAAAAAAAATTCTTCATGGAAAGGGTGGTCAGGCACTGGCACAGGCTGTCCAGGGGAGTGCTGAGTCCCCATCCCTGAAACTGTTAATGAGACACGTGGATGTGGAACTTGGGGACAGGGTTCAGTGGTTGACTTTGACAGTGCTGGGGAAACAGTTGGACTCGGTGATCATAGAGGTCTTTTCCAAAATAAATGATTCTTAGCAGGGAAATGGGAGCTGGTGACTGAGAAAGAAGCCTCCAGAGATGCTTTCTGTGAGGGCCAGAGCAGGATATTTGTCTCCTGTGCTGCTTGGAATGATCAAAGGCAGGGGAGGGGCAGGAACATCCTGGTGACTGATGAACTAGGAGGGCACAGGGCATCTTTTTGGTTAGAGATACTCAAAATATTTCCACTGAAGCTGGAGAGTAGAGAGGAAGAAAGGTCATCCAAAATGACTACAGCTGTGGAAAATGGCAGCAGCTGGAATTGCAGCTTTGTTCCCAATGGCATTTGGTGTCTCTCATGTAGATGGTGCTACTGCCCTCCCTCAGCTTCATCTCCTGACAGCCGAAGCTCACTGGTGGCTGATGCATTTCCATGTGGTCTGAGGGAATGCTTGGCTTTGGATTTCTTCCTGTTTTTTCCTCCTTCCACCCCCATCTTGACCTGGTCAGACTGTGCCGTCGTCATAATCCCGAGCTGGCTGCATTGCCGAGCTTCCCAGCCACTAAAACACCAGACTGGAAATCATCGGATTAGGTCTTAATGGCAGGATCAAGTCAGCGGGAGATGAGTGGGGAGAAAGCTCCTGCCTACACAGGTGGACAGGCAGCCCTCCACGAGAAAACAGGCTAGAAAGCCTAAAATGTCAGAAAAACATCCTCTTTCCTGGCCTCTCTGGCTTTTCTCTGCTTTTAACACATCCATTGTTTTCCAAGGGTCAGAAAACCCTGCTCTGAGTTTTGTGGAGATGATATGGAGAGGTCAGAGGTGTTTAAACATTTCTTCCCAGGCAGGGGAATATGCTGTCTTGAGTGGTGGACGTTCTGTCCCAGATGTTAACTCCCGCCATTAAATTCTGCCACCCCTGTTGGAAATCCTGGCAGTGTGCTGGACGATGCCGAGGGTGTGTGGCTGTCTCTAACACCCGTGCTGGTGAGGCTCCTGGAACACCAGAGAGCCTGGGAAGTGTGGTGGATGTTTTCCAGGGTGCCATTACCACTGAGCAACTGAGATTCTCCAGGGTGGGGTTTTGGGGGTGGTCCTTCAGGAAGGTACCACAGTAGGGATTGCACAGATCGGGGCCCTGCCCACCCTGCTCTTTACCTGCACAGGTCATCAAGGGCTCTCGGTCAGCAGAGCTCTGAGGTATTGGATTTTATCAGCCTGCACTGACCAGGATAAGCTGTGGTTCCCCCTGGAAGTGTCCAAGGCCAGGTTAGACAGGACTTGGAGCAACCTGGGGGAGTGGAAGGTGCCCCTGCCCATGGCAGGGGATGGAACGAGATGAGCATTAAGGTCCCTTCCAACCCAAACCATTTTGTGATTCTGTGATATGCTTGCAAGAAAGTGGGATATTCTGGAGGCCCTGTGATGGGTGGGGGGTGATGGAGACTTTCTCCTTTTCATTTGCTTGGTGGTGCCTGTGAACTTTCCACCCAAACCTTTCAGGCAGGGGGGGAGTTATGCCACTGGGGCATCTTTGCACAGAGTTGTCTTCTTTGTTTGTTTTAGGATAGCTTGAACAAAATATTGCCATACCCCCAAAAAATAACTCCAGGAAGCAAAGGCTTGCTCACATGGGGCTCATGCACCCAGTGAGCCCTAGGAATGCGTGGCAGGAGGAAAATGAGGACAAGGGCTGACTTCAGCTAACACAGAGCCAGCAATGTCCCCTAGCCCCTGCAGGAATTTGGGCTCTGCTCAAGCTCCGCTGAGCCCCCTGGCATCAGGGATAGCATCCCTGATAGGATATCAGAGGCATGATTCCCTGGATCCCAGCATCCGCTTCTCCAGCTCGTGTATGGAAGCTGGGCTGGAGACCAGTGTCCAGCCCAGAGCTCCATTTCCCTCCTCCTGTTCTGCTTCATGCGTCTCTTCCTGTATGGGAGATGATCGTGTTATTAAATTAATTCAATACACAGTGTTCAGATTTCCCCTAATTGGAAGGGAATTACTCGAATTTTAGGGATGTGTTGGTATTTGTGAGGTATCAGCAAGCATAAACACAAGAGCGCCAGCCAAGGCAATTGCTCCGACCCCTGAAAAATAGGAAAAGAGAAAAATTGGAGTGCGTATGTTTGCATGTGGGGAAGAGGAGTCTTCCTGCTGTTCTGGGCTTTCATTTCCTTGATCACCAATTCCTGAGGTGCTTTTTCAGATATAGGGGATTTCTGATATGTTAAGGAAATTTCCCAGAATTTAGAATATTTGAACCAAGGAAGAACCAGATTGCTCTGAGAACTGACAATGACTCCTCCAGGCACTCTTCCAAAGGCAGCTGCAATTAACAGACCTATTTATTGTGGAATAAGATCATCCTTTGGAAGGGCATTGTCCAGCTTTGGGGCAGATCTCCCCCTGCTGTGGTGCAAAAACTTTCGGCTGTTCCCCACACATGGAAGGAGGATGCTCCAGTCCTCCACCTGTGGTTGCCCAGGTATGGTGCTTGGCAGAGCCTGGCTTGGCTCGCCGTGCAACTTCCCTTTTGGGGCCAAACTTGACATTTCTGTCTCCTAATTCCATGTCTTTGACCTCTGTGGGGCTGCACCTGCTTTGCACTGGGCTGGGGCTGGGCGCTGTATCTACTCTGTCCATTGGGCTGGATGTAATGGTGTCCTCAGGGCTTTCAAGTGGGTGGACAAAGGAGCCATTTCAAAGCTGTGGTGAACAAGGCACAACACAATGGTGAAGAGGAGGGGCCGAGATGGTTCTCTCTCCCGGCAGGGAATGCTCTGAAATGCTCAAAATGGCGTTTTGGGGGATAATTTTTCCCAGCCCTTTGTCCATAAAGAATGAGGGCTGCTGGGGGAGGCCTGCACCCAGAGTAAATGCTTCAGCTCCATTGTTGCCCTGCCTTCCATTGAGCTCATGAGCCCCCTATAAAACACCTACCTTTCACTAGTATGATTAAGAAAAGGCCAATGTAGCTTTCCCGCTCACTGGAGCATGAAGCGTGTTTAATTTAATAATGCTGATAAATCTTAAAGCCAGGAGCATTTGGCTAACACATGACCCACTTTTTCAATCAATTGGAAGCATTTACATAACGGCCTGATGCAGGGTTCCTTCTGTGAGGGATGTGGAGCTGGGGATGGCAAACACCCTCCCTGCCATAGGACCAGGAGTAAAGGTTTTAGACTGAAAGAAGGGAGGATTAGATGAGATTTTAGGAAGAAATTCCTCCCTGTGAGGGTGGGGAGATTCTGGCACAGGGAGCCCAGAGAAGCTGTGGCTGCCCCTGGATCCCTGGCAGTGTCCAAAGCCAGGTTGGACGCTGGGGCTTGGAGCCACCTTGGACAGTGGAAAGAGTCCCTGCCCATGGCAGAGGGATGGAATGGTAAATATCTTAAGTTCCCTTCCAACCCAAAGCATTCCATGATTCTTTGATGTCTCCAGTGCAGGAGTTTGTCTCCTGGCACATTGTGAGCACTGGAAATGCTGACCTCCACTTATCAGTTTATTGACCTTTTCTGGCACTGCCTTGCATGCACAGGAGTCAGCCTGGGGTTAACCAACACAGCCAGTTACTCTTTTCCTTAACTGTTCACCTTACAGTGGGCTCAGTCTTAAAAATTCCTTATCTTGCCTTGTTCTGTTACAATCTCTCAGCCCATTCCCACTCCTTTAGTCTCCAATGTCATCATCTTTTTCCTTGGAAATATTCTCCTTCTCCCCACCATTAAAAGCACCTTTTGGCTTAACATAGAACCAGAGAATAGCAGCATGATTTGGGTTGGAAGGGACCCTAAAGCTCATCTCATTTCACCACCTGCCATGGGCAGGGACACCTTCCACTATCCCAGGCTGCTCCAAGCCCAGTCCAACCTGGCCTTGGACACTGTCAGGAATGGGGAGTCTACAACCTCTGGGCAACCTGTGCCAGTGAACCTGTTCTGGTGTTCAGCATAGTTCATTTCTTATCCTTCTTGTGACGATTCCATCCTTTTTTTTTCCATTTGTAACATGCAGCAGCCTCAAGCCCTGCGTTTGCACGTAGGTCATAAGCAGCCTCATTCCCAGTGAGCCAGTGTCCTTTAGCTTTAGGGAATTTTATCTCCCTGCAAACCACGTGGGTTTATCCATTTGGGGTTTCATAATAACCTCTGGGAAGAGGTTTTGCATCAAACCCATCTCCCAGCCACAGTCTGTGCGTTGCTGCTGTTTATTCATCCCGACTTGCATTAAAGCAGTACTTGAGTACTTGTTTATGTCCTGCTTTTTCTGCTCACGTAAGTTTCTCTCTGAGCAAAGGGCCAGATGCTTGTGAGCAGGATGAAAAATCTCCCATATGATACAGACTGAGGGATTAAATAAGATGAGGGAGAATCACCCTGTATCTCTCAACATTGCACGTAGAAGGATGCAGGCACCTCCCTCTGGGATGAGACTGCTCTCCCCATGCAGTGGGCTGCAGGGACATTTCACATGCCATGTCCTCATGCAGAGATGCTCCTAAAGAGGCATCAGGAATGAAAAATTAAGGATTTTTTGTCATTCTGTGGTTTTTATTTCTTGGCCCCTCAAGAGGGCAGAGGAAGAAAGAGAGAGAATGGATAAGGAAAACAGCATGGTTTCATTAAATATGTGTGACATGAATGGCTGGAGGTGGCGTGGTCCACAGTCTGCCCAGCTGGGGAGCTCTCAGGTCAGGATGTATGGCAACCAGGATGCCAGTTCTGTCCTTCCCATTCAGTGCTCCTGGGGTCAGATAGACAATTCCTGGTCACTGAAAAAGTGCCTTGTGGCTTTCTTTATGCTGGAAATGGTGAACTTCGGTTTGCTAGATAGGTGCTGTGGAACTTTTAAAGCCCCACTGCAGCCACCGGCCCTTGGCCAGGCTGCTCCTCTGATGCCCTCTGATGTCCAGAGTTGTTTTTTGGCTGCTCTGTGGGGTCTGTCCTATTCCGAGGGACCTGTTCTGAGAGAAAACCTTCCCCACTGTGTCCCCAGGTGATCCAGCCAAGGTGCTGCCTGTGCTGGGGCTGCTCTCCCAGCTAAAGCACATCTCCTGTCCCCTGGTAGGAAATGGAGTCCAAGGTCTCCGAAGGCGGCCTCAACGTCACCCTCACCATCCGGCTGCTGATGCATGGCAAGGTAAGGGGCTCCCACAGCACGGGTGTCCTCACAGCTGCCTCTCCCACCTGCCCAGCCCCACACACAGCTCTGTCCAGCTGTCCCAGCCTCAGGAATAGCTGTCCTGCCAGTGGGGAGGGTGGCATGGTGTTCCTGCTCCCTTTCATTCCTGCCCCTCAACCCTGTCCCTCTGCTGGAGACAGTGTCCACCAGGTCTTTACTTCATTGTGGGGTTGGGCTGGATTCTCATAACGTTTTCTAATGTCAGTTCCTCTGTTTTTGCCTTTTTCTCCGTGTAGGAAGTTGGGAGCATCATTGGGAAGGTAATGCCTTTTAATGTACCTTTGTTGCTGTTCCCTGCACCTGTGGTGTGGTATATGCAGCAGTCACCTCCTCCCTGTGATGTCCTGAAAAGTGTGGGGTGCCTGAGCTAGTTGCTGCGTTTGTGAGCCAGAAATTAGGAGAGACCCAGAGGGGTCAAAGACTATTGGCCTAAAAAACCCATGAACCACCAGACTGTTCCTGGCTTTTTCACTGGGTGATGGCTGGGAGCTTATGGTCATGTTGCTCTGATGTTTTCATCAAATAACTTAATTAAGAAATACTAAAAATGTCACATACAAACATTTAAATTATATTTTAAGTAATTCTATAGCCCCTGTCTCTGAGGCCAGAGGACTCCATTTACATTGTGCAAAAAAGCTTCCTGACTTGCTCTGGTGCTTCCACAGTGGTTTGGAAAGTCCTGGCTATACAGGATTAGGGAATTTTGGGGTGGTTGTAGAAGAAAGGTTTATGGCAGCAAAGATTTGCAGCATGAACACGTTGTCCTTGTAGACTTGTGCCCTCTTTTTCCATCAGCATGTCCAACTCTGGGGAAGATTCACAGTTGTGAAGTTGTGTGTGTATATATATATATATATATATGATGATTTACATGCTCAGCTCTTCAGCTGACCATCATGTGGGTATTCAGGGCCAGGCAGAATAGCTCCCATGATTTTGGCTACACATTGCCTTGTATTAGGGACATGCATTTTGGCTAGGATTGTTTTAAAGGTAGAAGTCTTGAATTTTCAGTAATGGCTTGGCTTTCCCTCTTGTTTCAGAAAGGAGAGACTGTGAAGAAGATGCGTGAGGAGGTGAGCAGGCTGCTCTGTGCATGATTTGTAGGAGAAAGGGAGTGCAGAGTGGCCAGAGGTGCACATTCCTCTGTGTGATATGTGCAGTAATTCCCAGGGTCAGGACAAGCAAGCCAGCTGTCCCCAGAGCTCTCTGGACCAGTTTTCTCCCTTCACACTCAAACTCCTATCACATCTTCTGGCATCAAGTATTCAATGAAACATTGAAATTAAGTCACTTGTAAGATGCTTTGAGTTTGTCCAGGGTCTTTGTGCCTGCAGCTCCCAGGGAGTTGTCAGAACAGTGAGCAAAACTCTTCACAGGCTATGACCCCATGAGCTGGTCTTGCCTCAGTCCCATGGGTTTCTTTGCAGTGAAACCTTGGAAACCATTTCTGAGGGTTGGGATCTGAAATCACTGCAGAGGAAGGGTGGGATTTTGGAAGATTGGATGTAATGCTGTGAGGCTGGCACAGGTATCAGGCTGAGAGAGGACCTCACGTGATTGCTTGGCTGTGGCTATTCCGGGACTCCTCTTGTCTTTCCAGAGTGGGGCAAGGATCAACATCTCAGAGGGGAACTGTCCTGAGCGGATTGTGACCATCACTGGGCCCACTGATGCCATCTTCAAGGCTTTTGCCATGATCGCCTACAAATTTGAGGAGGTGAGAAATGTGAGCCGGCCCATGGCTGGGGACAGCAGTGCTTGGTTGGATTTGCCTAACTGGGACACGGCCTTAGCACAGAACCTTTCACACATCTCTAACTAGGGTGGGTCTGGAGCACAGATCTGATGGGGAGCCGCTAAGGGAGCTGGAGGCCTCAGCCTGGAGAAAAGGAGGTTCAGAGGGGACCTCCTCCCTCTCTACAACTGCTTGGCAGGAGAGTGTAGCCATTTAAGGGTTGGTCTCTTCTCCCAGGTAACAAGTGACAGGACCAGAGGAAGAGACCTCATGTTTGGGTTGGATATTAGGGAAAATTTCTTCACTGGAAGGTTGGTCAAGCCTTGGAACAGGCTGCCCAGGGCAGTGGTGGTCACCATCCCTGGAAGTGTTCAAGAGGGAACACTTTAGTCACCTGACCACAAAATGTGTGGATGTGGCAGCTGATCACTGAGTGTGGTTGTGGTCAGGTACCAAGGGCTGACGTGCTGTGCTTTTCCTTCCCAAGGACATAACCAACTCCATGAGCAACAGCACTGCTACCAGCAAACCTCCAGTGACCCTGCGGCTGGTGGTGCCAGCAAGTCAGTGCGGCTCCCTCATCGGCAAGGGGGGCTCCAAGATCAAGGAAATCCGAGAGGTAAGGCAGACTCCATTTCATTAATGGCACTTCAGTGTGGTTCCTCGGAGCTGATCCACGGCCAAGGGGGAGCTGTCTTGGAAAAGGGGATCCCTGTGCTGCATCATGTTGCTTCCCGGGCTGGCCTGGCTGATGTGGGAGCAGCATCCCATGAGGTGCCACGTGCTGGGCCCTCGGGAGGCGTGTGGCATCAGAGCTGGAGCTGGCTCTGGTTGAAGGTGTTCAGCTGTGGGATTTCTCCTTCCTCTCTCTTTCTGTCCAGTCCACAGGTGCTCAGGTCCAGGTGGCGGGGGACATGCTGCCCAACTCCACGGAGCGGGCGGTGACAATCTCGGGGACACCCGATGCAATTATCCAGTGTGTCAAACAGATCTGTGTGGTGATGCTGGAGGTACAGTCTGTAACAAAGGGGGTAAAGTACATACAGAAAAAAATCCCAGCTGGCCCCACCAGAGCGCTGGGAGCTGTGGAGCGTGTGTCTCTTGTCCCCTTCTCCACGCGTTGTCGGACCACTCTCATTTCCTGGTACCTCCACTGGAAACACACCCCGTGTCTTTTCCTCACCGTTGTCCATAGTTTCTAGAGTCCCACACTGGAAGCCTGTCTGGTTGGGTGCCCCAAAGGAGGTGATTTGTGTCAGAGCAGAGTGTGGCTTCAGGGCAGAGGCTTGTGCCAGCAAGCTGGGACAGCCTGGCCTGGTGTCCCAGCAGCACCCAGGTTGTCCTGGGATGGAGGTGGGGGCTGCAGCCACTGCTCCAAGCATCTCATCTCTGCCTCACAAGGACCACAATCAGGAGGAGGAGGAGGCCAGACCATCCCTTGCACTGGGGGAGCTGGAACTGGGAGCACAAGGCTGTGTTCCAGTGTGACACAGTGGGAATGGTAGTGAGGAGGGCTGGTGGAGAGCAGGGACTGAAGGGCACATGGATATATGTCCAAGATGCCATTTTCTGGGATAAATGCTGACAAGCAAAGCTGGAAGATCTCTGCCATGAAGAGATGCTACTGTACCACTTGTTGGAGATGACCTCAACCACACGCCCCACACCCACATGTGCCAGCTCAGATGGGAGAAGCTCCAGGAGGGAAAGTCCCTGGGACACAGGATGGTGACACAGTCCACTGCTGGTGCATCTCAGAGACAGACAAAGCAGGGACTGAAGTAAGGTCCCTCTGCCTAGCTGCATGGTCCTTTCACAGCAGGAAGGAGCATGTTTCTCACTGGAAAAGCTTCAGATGGGGATGGCAAGGGTTGGTGAAGGTGAAGCAAAGCCAAATGGAAGCATCTTCAGCTTGGCAGCTGCACATCTCAGGAAGGATAGCCAGGAGCCACATTACCCATCCCTACTGGCTGTGGCACTCTGCCACCAAAGGAATTTTAGGCACCTGATGACTCCAGGTCACAGACTGCAGCAGAGATGAGCCTGAGGTGATGCTTGCCAGGTGTGTTAAAAGGTCTTTCTCACAAAGCAAGATGTGCTGCTCCTCTGTACAGCTCAGCCATGGGAAAGAGAAAAACCCCCAAGTGTTTGTGCAGTCTGAAATCTGGAAAGTGCCCTGACTTTAATATCTCACAGAGATGATCCATATCACCTTTCAGTCTTAAACAGATAATCCTGGCTTGTCCCCTCCAAGATTTGTAATGCAATAAAAGAACAAGTAGGTTTGGGATGATGGAGTGTGCTTTGATCAGCTTTCCCACAGACAGGTGCTTAGCAGGAGGATTTAGATAATGCTGCTTGCCTAGAAGAAAGTCATCCAAAGAATGTACAGGAAAAAAAAGAACTTTCCATGAGATAGTGTAATTTCTATTGCCTGTCCTTATATAGCAGTCACTGAGTTAATTTTGGGTAGAAGCAAATCTCTCCTGATCCCTAGGAACCTCCATGTTTCTTGTGGCCTGTAAGTTGTTCAGGAGAAAACCAGGAGGGCGAACCTGAGTGAGCCACCAGCGGCTCGGTCACTGCAGTTCTGCTCAGACCTGCCCAGGGACCAGCCAGAGAGCAGCAAGACCACAGAATCATGCAATCACAGAATGGTATGGGTTGGAAGGGACCTTAAAGGCCATCTAATTCCAGCCCCCTGTCATGTGCAGGGATGCCTCTCAGCTGACCACAGTTGCCTCACAGCACCCATGTCCCAGCTTGGACAGTGATGGGCCGCGCCAAGACCTGAAGGTGACCCTGTTACGGCAGTGAGGAAGACAAGGGCAACCAAAGAGCTTGAGCATGGTGCCAGGTCACTCGTATGGGCTGTACCTCCCCATCTTGCTGCTTGAGACTCTCCTCAGGGCGTTCTGAGGAAGATTGCTGGAGCCTAGAGCAGGCGATGTGGTTTGCGCAGAGCAGAGCAAAGCTGAGGGAGGCAGCGGAGGTCCAGGAGGCTGTTTTGGGGCCTGTGCCTTGGCAGGAGATCTCCCGTGCCCCAGGTTGTCCTTGTTGCCTGTGAACCCCCTCTTTCCCCGTGTGCTCCTGTCCAGAAACGCGGTGTTGCCTGGTGCGGGTGTTGCCGTGGCGGCCCCGGGGGCCGTGCTCCGTTAGGTGCTCTCTAACGCTCTTTTTACCGCTGTTTCAGGAAAGCTGTTCTAATGTTCTCTCTCCCTCTCCTTATCCCTTTTCCTAGTCCCCACCAAAAGGTGCCACCATTCCCTACCGCCCAAAGCCCGCCTCCACCCCTGTCATTTTTGCAGGTGGTCAGGTAAGAGCCGACCCGCTTGCAGCCTCCACTGCCAACCTCAGCCTTTTACTGCAGCACCAGCCGCTGCCCGTTAGTGCACTCAGGTTTCTTGCCTTCTGACTTGCATGGTGTCATCCCATCCGTTGTGTGCCACAGCAGCTGGACTGAAAGCTCTTGGATTAGCTCCTGTGATGGATGCTCGACAATGAGGAGAAGGGAAGGGCCAGCCTGGGTGGCATCTCTGTGTCAAGGTGTCACACAAAGGAAAGGCTGGAATTTGCTTCACTAGACCCAAGTTCAGTATTTGTCAGTGGTTGAGAAGGAGAGGATTAGAAAAGCGTTGTTGGACAAGAGGCTGTCCCTATTCTCTGTCACCTCTAGCCCAATCAAAAATACCTTTGTGTAGCTGTAATTGATCCAAGGTAGGAAGGGTTTGGCCCAGCTACTACTCTGCTCAGGGCAGCCCCCATGGAGGAGCTGTGTCCCCTCCGTGGTGCTCGGCCGGTTTGGGGTGCTGCTTCCCCCTGTGGCAGAGCCTGCACAGTGTCACTCCCCGGCGACGTTGCAGCCTTGCAGACACCATGTGCTATTTCCAGCAGCGAGCTTTGGCGTGGTTTTTCCTTTGTGAGGTGGAAGTTATTCTGAAAACCAAAATGAACAGAACAAGAGCAACTGAGGCTGTTTTTCTAAAGAGGGAACTTACACCTTTGCTTTCTCCACCTCATTTCCTCACCTCACCTGGTGACCGAAGGCCTGCCTGTAGATGCCACCATGCTGTGGTGCATTGTATCCAGCAGGGGATGTACCTTCCCAAGAGCTCCAGCAGCCAGGTAGGGCCAGCACCACAAAACCACAGCTTATGCCACCCAGAGCAGCTCCACACGGGTTATTTCATTTCTCTCCAACCATAATAGAAGGACAAACTAAGACCAGGAGCAAAGCCCAGAGCACAGGCTGAATTAGTCATTGCCAGGATCAGGAGTGTGTCACTCCATCTGAGCAGCGGTCCTGGAAAAGAGCTTTGAGTCCAGCTGCCTGGTGAACTGATCTTTTCAAAAGGGAGAGTGAGATGGAGGTGGCAATTCTCCTGCTGTGAATGGCTGGTATCTTGGACAGAAGTAACATCATGGGAAGAAGCAGCTGTCTGTGAAGTGAGAGCTCTTCCCAAGGCTGGGAGCCCTTTGGCTCCGCCCAAGGGGTGGCACGGGGCCGGTGGGCGTAGGACAGCTGGTGACAGTGGTGACAAGTGTTTGGGGTGGGATGAACCTCAGCAGGCTGAGGGAGGTAGCAACCAATGGCAGCTGCCAAAGGGACCAGCCCTCCATGGGCAACGTCAGAGTTGAGTTGCATCTGTCAAAGATACCTTCCTACCCTTAATTACCTTTCTGGCTCAACTTTTCTAATCAAAAACCAATGACTAAATAAAACCACCAGGACAGGCAACTCTTCAGCCTCTGTTGTGTCCCTGTTGTGCTGGGATGCTGGTGGGCACTGGGACAGCCATTTTCCCTTTTCCTCCTCCATAACTGGGGCTTTCCTTCACACAAAGCACTTTGCTCTTTGCAAACAGTGCTGCAAATTCACAGGAGGTTCCAAGGTTTTTTCCTTTCATTTCTCTTGGCAATCTTTACTCTCCCTTTTCAAAGTGTTCTCCATCTCTTCAGAATCATCTGAACAATGTGTCAACCAATGAGATACATTTTGCTAGCTGGTTAAGTCCTAAATATTGGGCTCCCTAGTGTCTGGCTCTTCAGCCATATTGGTGCTTATTTTGACCTTATTTACAAACAGAAGGAGAAAGGATTGCTACAAAGGATGGGAAAAATGCACAAACCCATTTGCCTGGCAGATACTTGCATGGATTTATCAATTACAGCTGGTGAAAGGCATCGCAGTGCAGGCAGCCCTTGGCTCGATGCCTTTCCAATGCCCCAGCAGAGCACTGGAATATACTGGGTGGATGTAAAGCATCCACTGGTACTCGTGCACCTGGAAATACAGAGAGGCACACGGAGCTGGCTTGCATTTTGGGATCACGCTTGGGCAGTGATGTCACTGCGCACCTGCTACTCAGGTAGTTCTCATTGTCAGAGAATCACAGGATGGGTTGGGTTGGAAGGGGCACTAAACATCACCCACTTCCAACCCTCCTGCCACTGATCCTTGTTTTTTGTACGGCAAAGACCAGCTGAAGCCTGATATTCCTGCTCCATGCAATGCTGGCACCTATAAAGAGCTGTTTCTTTCCTTCTGAAAAAGTCAAACTGAGCCTGAGCCCTTGAAGTCAGGTAGCTCAGCATGCTCTAGGTTGGAAGGGAGGTAGAACATCTCCCTCCTGCCCCAAGGATTTGGTGCCCCAGGGAATTTAATGTGGCACAGGGGGTCCCAGCAGAGGAATGGAGTTCTCTCTCCATGTCCTGCCAGCCCTGCTAACATCTTTGTTTTCCTTTACAGGCCTATACAATTCAGGGACAATACGCTATTCCACACCCGGATGTGAGTTTTACCCTAATTTTTCTTGTACCCTTTTCTGTCACCTGCATGCTACTGTTAATTCACATAATATTAATATTAGCCAATAATATTAATAGGGTATTTTCAAAGTAATTGGCTGTATGTAGTACCTGTAATACCTCAAGTAGCCTTTTAACCCGTTAGCACTAAACTTTATTACTTCTGAGGACTTGGCCTGATGCTAAATTGTTTGCATTATTCAGTGCTATCCCTTCATCCTGAGAGAAATCATACTCTATGCATTTTGTGCCTCAAAATGGTCAAAACAAGAAAAAAAAAGAAAAAATAATAATTTCCCTTCTATTTTTCTCCTTGTCTTTAAAATGTTGGTAAGCCAAAGGCATATTTAGCTGCTGAGTGCCTTGGTGGGGTGGGAAGAAGCCAGAGCTTTGGGGCTCTTGTGCTTGAAGCCTGGGCAGGAATGTGCCATTCTGAGGAAGTGCTCCTTTGGGTGACATGAAAATTGGACAAACACCCCCCACCGTGTCTCCCAGAGGGATGGGGAAGGTGTGTACTTCTGGATCTTACCTCTCTGAGGGCTCCCAGACGTGGTCACCCTGGGTTTGGTGGCTGTCTCACTGCTGTGGGTGGCTGTAACCCGTGGCAGGGCAGTGTGGGGACAGCCCCCACTTCACCTTGGGCTGCAGAGACAGGAGCTGCTCTGAGCTGCTCTGACTGAGGTTTGCTGATGCTGGGATCCCCTGGGCTCCAATGCCTGTGGCAGGTCAGGGAGCACTTTTGTGGAGTGACATGCAGGGATCAACAGCCAGAATGTGTGCACCTGTAATTATCAAGAGAAATAGAAAATCAGTCTGTTAGAAGGATTTCTTTGAGGAAAGCAGCAAAGCTCAGCTTCTGAGGTGGCCATGGCTCTTGGAAGAAGCAGGGACTTTCTAAATGTATTTCCAAGGGAACAAAATACCCATCGAGTCCCACTGCAGAGGGCCCCTTGTGCTGTGAAGCAGGGGTCTGATGTGTGGCAGTGGGTGGAAAACCTTCTCCAGCCATCCCACCCATGGCAAGGGGTTGATGCAGCTCAGTGTTCCCCTTTCCAGTGAGTGCATTGGGTACTACACTATGGAATTACTTTTTCCGTGGTTGAGAAGGTTGCAAGGCTGTTTGATACCATGAGTGCCTGCCCCATGTGAGAACATTTGGGAGCTGTAGGCTGGATTTTCATCCTTGATTTTCACTGGAATTAGAGGAATCCAGGCTTTGGCTTTCCATGTGACACCAATGTGTGTGTACTCTGAACAGCCTGCTGTGATGGTTGATAAGAAATACTCATAGTTAAGTATTTTGTGCTTTGGCTCCATTAGCAGACTATAACACAATAACCTGTGTAGATCAATGCAGTTTTATCCCAGTTTTTCTTTGCAAGTGGTGCCAACAGCTTAGTGTTTTCCTTGTTCCTATATTTCTCTGATTGTCAGGACTAAAATACATTTGCTGGCTGCACTCTGCCCCACTCCCAGCAAATTTCCTGAATAAAGCTGTTCGTAGAGGGGCTGCTCACTTTCTCTCATCCTTACTCTCAGGATGTTCTTTCAATGATCAGTCATTTTAAACAATGTTCAGAATCCAGTGTAGAATGTGCTTTTAGGGCATTTAAACACATTTTAGGTGTCTGTGTTTAGTGGCTGCCTTTTGCAAAGTGGGCAGAATTTTGAATGCCCAACACGTGCTCCTGCCTTGATTTTGTCCCCTGGAGAAATGCCCCAGGATAGAGGAAGCTTTGGCTCATGAGGGGCTTCAGCATTGCCTGGGTGTTTTTGGCTGTTTGGGACGTGGTGTGTACCTGACTGGCTTCCCAAAAGCTGCAAGATTATAGAGTCACAGAATGGGTTGGGTTGGAAGGGCTCTTAAAACACATTTCACGCCAAACCCGTGCCATGGGCAGGGACACCTTCCACTGTCCCAGGCTGCTCCAAGCCCCAGTGTCCAGCCTGGCCTTGGACACTTCTAGGGATCCAGGGACAGCCACAGCTTTTCTGGGCACCCTATGCCAGGGCCTCCCCACCCTCCCAGGGAAGAATTTCTCCCCAGAATCCTGCCTAACCCTGCCCTCTGTCAGTGTGAAGCCATTCTCCCCTGTCCTGTCACTCCAGGCCCTTGTCCGAAGTCCCTGTCCAGCTCTCTTGGAGCCCTTTCAGCCCCTTAGAGCATCTCTGTGACCTCCTCTGGACTCGCTCCAACAGATCCATGTCCTTCCTGTGCTGGAGATCCCAGAGCTGGATGCAGTACCTCAGGTACAGTCTCACCAAAGCAGAGGGGGGCAATCCCTCCCCTTGACCATGGAAGATGAGCTGGAAGAGATGGATGTAGCAGCTTTTTCTGTGACACCTGGCTGCAGCCACCTTCTCTCCTAGGCTTATTCATTGCTCTGATTGCAGCGACTGCATAAATACCACTATCTAAACTATGTCTGGAAGGTCTACTAGGTCAGTATTAGAAAGGATTTTGGTCTGCACCGTTTGGGAAGCAGGACCCCTGTCCCAGGGCATGGCTGGAGGCCACTGGGCAAAGAGGTTTCATCTGGAGTCCTGCCAATGGGACCCGGTGTCACAAGGAATTCTAGAAACAGGGTGCAGCTCCAGAAAACAGGATAGTTCTGAAGCTGAAAAGCAGTGGATCCTGATGTCCCTGCTCCCTGAGGAGCAGTGGCATGCCCAGTGTTATCTGGAGACAGCTGTGTTGTGGCAGGAACCCATCATATAACACCTTTGGCTAAAATAAGCCAAAGACAGCCAAAATAAGCACAGAGATGTGCAGACACCTCTTTTTGTGAAGTGTTGAGGGCTCTCCCTTGAGGCAGCAGAGGTTGTGTGTCCTCATGCCTCTTCAGGCAGGACAGGGACCCCAGGGATACCTGTCCAGGGATTTGCAGGTGTTTCACCCCTTCCTGCTGCCTCCCTCCAGTCTCCCTCAGTGTGTGCAGTCCCCCAGGTCAGCTCTTTCCAGCATTTCCCCCTCACCACTGCCAGCCAGACCTCCCCACTCTCCCTCCCCAGCCCTGCTGCAGCAGCAAGGAGGTGTTTGAGTCTTATTGTCCCCCAAAAATATTGAAACTATAACTCCTGTCTCCCCATTGCCAGAGACGGTGGGCAAAACAAGCAGTTTGAGTTTGGGGGGTGATGCTGTGCTGACAACTCCCTGAACACCTTGTGAAAGTGGGAGGTGATAAAGAGCCTCCCTCCTGCTCACTGCCAGACTTCAGCCCAGTTTGGTTTGTTTTCTTTTCTTTTCCTGTCTTTTTGGTTTTTTGGTTTGTTTAGGTGGTTTTTGTTTTTTTGGTTTTTTTGAACAGTAAAACTGAGCACAAAATGTATTCCAAACAAACACCTCTCTATAAAACTGCTTCCTGACTGGGCAGCAAAACCTCCCTGACACAACAAAGGATACAAGGATCTGAAATACCTACTGGTCATGGCTGAAGCCCATAATTCCCCATATTCCTAACAAGCTGGCATTTAGAAATGCAGTTTATCCATGTCCCAGAGGCACTTCCCATCAGAGGCACAGCACAAGAATGTGTGCTGCAGGGACAAGCAGTGACAATGCAGCTCTGGTGGCACAGAGAGGGTCCCTGGGTGCTGGCTGTGACGCCCACCAGCTGGCCTTGTGCCGAGGCAGAGAAGCTGAACTGACACTAAGAATGGGTTTCTTGCTGGTATCGTACTTCAGACTCTGACCCAGCATTTCTGCCAAAGATTTGGGCTTTATTGCACTGTACCCAGGCCAAGTCCTTTCTCCTAATGTTTTTGCCATGTCTCACCATGGCTTCCTGGTTTGATTTTTTTGTTTGTTTGGTTGGTTTTTTTCTCTGTTTTTCAATTTGTTTTCCTTGCCCCTCCCCCCCCGCCCCGTTATAATTTTGTTCTTGCTTTTCGGTGTGACTTGTTGTACTCTATGACAATAACCTTCTTAGCTCTAATGTCCCTCCTACCCCTCAGCAGTTGACCAAGCTCCACCAGTTGGCTATGCAGCAAACCCCCTTTACTCCCCTTGGACAGACCACCCCCGCTTTCCCTGGTACGTACCCACACGCCCTTTCAAGATATCCTTCTCTTACCTGTAGAGTTTCTCTCTCTTTCTAAACTCTTGTTGTTTAATGGAAATGAGCAGGGTGAGGAAAAAGTGGCAATATCCACGGGGAGAGGTTAAGGAGAGGCTTGACAGATGTTGTGGGGGTTACGGTGCTCAAGGGCCAGCTCTCAGCCTGGGCTTTTCCAGCAGAAGCCGTGAGCACTGTCCCCCCCTCCCTCCACGGAGGAGGCAGCATCCCCTGCCCCGCGCTGCTCCGGATTCTGGTGGGACATCCACGCTCTCCCAGCGGGACATCCGCGCTCTCCCAGCGGGACATCCGCGCTCTCCCAGCGGGACATCCGCGCTTTCCCAGCGGGACATCCGCGCTTTCCCGCGGGACATCCGCGCTCTCCCAATGGGACATCCACGCTCTCCCAACGGGACATCCGCGCTCTCCCAACGGGACATCCGCGCTTTCCCAGCGGGACATCCGCGCTTTCCCAATGGGACATCCGCTCTCTCCCAATGGGACATCCGCGCTCTCCCAATGGGACATCCGCGCTCTCCCAGCGGGACATCCGCGCTCTCCCAATGGGACATCCGCGCTCTCCCAGCGGGACATCCGCGCTCTCCCAGCGGGACATCCGCGCTCTCCCAGCGGGACACCCGCGGTTTCCAGCGGGACACCCACGCTCTGCCAGCGGGAGCGGCTCGGCCGGCTGGGGGTGCTGCCTCGGGGCGCGGTGCTGAGCCAGGCAGGACGGGGAAGAGTGGCGGCCCGAGGGGGCTGCGCTGACGGGAGGACAGCCGGCCCCGGCATGGCCCGAGCCTTATCCTCAAGGCCGGCATGTTCCTGGTGAGCTGGGAAGCAGAGAGAGCACAGGGGATGGAGGTACTTAAAGTACCGCTTGGAAATTACTTTTTTGACAGTATGTTCATCATATTTTGAGCTTCCTAGATGAAGTGACATTGCTTATCTCCTCGAAGGCAAAAGCATTAAACCTGTTTCTTCTTTGCTCTTCAGGAGAAAAGCTGCCCTTACATTCCTCCGAAGAAGCTCAAAATCTGATGGGCCAATCATCAGGTAAAACACAAAGCTAGAGGGAAGTAAGCAGGCTTTGGTTGAAATATATTCCGTAAATAGGACAGTTCTGTTGTTGTGCTCCGAGAGAAATTGTGGTACTCATGGAGAAGACGGCAGGTTGTCTTGGTGGGTAGGGAGAGGTCGGGCAGCACCCTTCTCCTTGGTGCAGCATGTGAAAGGAAAAGTGCCTGGGCTTTGTTGCCTGGCTCTGTGACGTTTGTGTATATGTGCCATAGAACCACAGAATATCCTGAGTTGGAAGGGACCCACAAGGATCAAAGTCCAACCCCTGGCCCTGCACAGACACCCCAACAGTCTCACCCTGTGCATCCCTGAGAGCATTGTTCAAATGCTCCTTGGGGTCTGGAAGCCTCGGGGCCGTGCCCATTCCCTGGGGAGCCTGGGCAGTGCCCAGCACCTCCTGGGGGAAGAACCTTTTCCTGATCTCCAGCCTGGCTCTCCCCTGGCACAGCTTCGTGCTGTTCCCTCAGGTGCTGTCCCTGGGCACAGACAGCAGAGATGGGAAGTCCCCCTTCCCAGGTGTGATGAGGTCTCCCTCAGTGGCTGTCTGTACAATGGGAAGATAACAGAGTCATCACCCTTATTCCTGCATTTAATTTTGCATCAACTTTGCTAAGAAACAACAGAACAGTGCCAGTGGGAACAGCCATGACATGCAGCTCTAGCCATCTCCGAGCCATTTGGGGTGAGTTGGAATTTTAGTGGGACAGGGCCCTGAGGAGCCAAAGCGTGGCTGCAGCTTTGGAGGAATTTTGCTGTCAGATGTCCCACATTCATCCATATATGAGGAAGAGATTTTTCTTTTGTTTCCTGCCATTGCATAGAGGAGCTATCCCAAGACCTGGAGGCTCACAGGCAGGATGCACCAGACCTGGGGCACACAGCCATCCCATGCATACCTCAAAGGTTTGGGGACAGCACCTAACTATGAAAGCATGCATAGCCTGAGCAAATAGACCGCACAAGACTGCAGAAATACAGATATCATGACACTGGCCTGTGCAGCCATGTTTTCTGCATGCCCCCTTTGCAGTCACCCAAGGCATTAATCCTACCCTGAGACCCTCATTGCAGCCTCAAGGACTGCTTGTACATATCAGAGAGGGAGGATCTGGAGTGATGAAATAAACAGTCTCTAGATCATGGAGAAAGAATGTGGCCATTCCTCAAAGGCTGTGTAATGAAGAGGTGGTGCAGTACCATGGCACCAGGTGTCCCAAGGGCTTTCAGTATCATCCCTGTCATCTGAGTGTGGGATGGAGAATGCTGCCTATGAGTCTGAGGAGCTTAGCTTATATTCCCTAAGATCCCTGGATGCCTCAGTGCTGCTCATAGCCCTCACTGGTGCTCTTCTGCCTTCAGGAGACATTTTCTGCCACACACAGGCTGCTGCCAAGCTGAGCCTTGTAACACATGGCCAAGGGAGCAGGGGGACATGTCTGTGATAGGTGCAGCCCATTTCGCCCCAGACTGTGAGGAGGCTCAGTGTACAGGCCAGTCCAGATGAAGTGTGTGCTGCAAAGTCAGCATTGAACATTGCCTGTGGTGCAATACCTGACCAGGAGATGTTTTGTGCAGGTTTTGGCATTAGTATCCCTGGCAGTGGTGAAGGACAGCAGAGGGCTGCCTGTTGGAGGATTTGCAGCCTCATTCCCTGCATTTTCTCTCCTCTTTGTGCTCCCAAGTGAAAAATCTGGTGAGGAAGCCTCCTGCAGGCAGATGTCAGTGAGATATATCTGGGAAGCTGCATTCATGAAATCACAGTGCCACATAATCGTGGAATGGTTTGGGTTGGAAGGGCCCTTACAGCCCATCTTGTTCCACCCCCCTGCCAAGGGCAGGGACACCTTCCACTAGACCAGGTTGCTCTAAATCCCATCTACCCTGGCCCTGAACACTTCCAGGGATGGGACCAGCCACAGCTTCTCTGGACAGCTGGTGCCAGGGCCTCCTCACCCTCCTTTCCTAACATCCTAAGATCAAGCATGAGCACATCAGAGATACCCAGAGCTCCTCTTCGTCTGAGGCCCTCCATGGAAATATGTGAGGAATTGGGTGCTACTGCTGTCTTGTTTTGCAGGAGCCCTGCACTTCCAGTCTCCTTGCACTTCTTCATTCTGCACCTCCTTAACCACCCTCTTTCCATGGATACAGATCTGGCAGTCTCTTCTGCTCTTACAAGCCTTCATCAGTGGTTTATATCATAAGGATAAGGGGTTTTTTTTTCCAATTACGGCAAATCCCTGTCAGGCACCAGACAGCTTCTTTCTTGCAGATTTGACATGGGATGTCCCTGCTTCGGCACTGAGGTGACTTAATATGGGAAACAATGGGAGAGCCAGGCTTTGACCTAGGAGCACTACGGCATGGTGTCCTCTTACCTCTGGAGCTGCACTCACAGAGTATCCTGCTGGCTCCAGACATTCCCACCATGGAGGAGAGAGCTCTCCCTGATCCAGGAGAGGATGAAAGGAAGCGCTGCCTTCGCTCCTCACTGTGTAATTTTGGAGAGAAGCAGGATCTAAATCTCCATACCGTTCATCTTGCTTTCCCTTGGGGATAAGAGGGACAGCTGGTCCTGGGTTCAGCTAGGTTGCATGTCTTAGCAGTCTGGCTCAAAATTCAGCTGGAGGGTCTGTGGGGCTTACCTTGCAGAGGACTTGTGCCACCGGATCCCACAGGGACACCGGTTTTGGGGCACCAAGCTGCTGTTACACCCCAACAGCTCAGAGAGCTGCATGCAGAGAGGGCTGGAGGGTGCATGGACAGCATTCCTGTGGGGCTGGTAGGTGTCCCAGCCAGCATGCACTCTGCTGCTGTGTGGGAAGGTGTTTCACCCACCTCTCTGCTGATGCTGGAACCTTGCACCTTCCTCTGAAGCCGTTCCCAGTGGGAGGATGAAGGGTGAGAAGTGAGGCACTCGTGGGATGCAGGGAAGGTGACACCCAGCTCCAGCAGAGTCAGGTAGCAACCATCTTCCTCCTCCTTGTCCCAGAGTGTGTGATCCCCTTCCCCTCCCAGCCCGGAGCAGGACACAGCCTTGGCAGTGTTGCAGGAAAGCAGCGGAGCTCCATCGCGTTGTCTCTGCCAGCTCTAACCATGTTCTCTTGCATCTGCCCAGGTTTGGATGCCAGTCCCCCGGCCAGTACTCATGAACTCACCATTCCCAATGATGTAAGTAAATCCAAGTGCTTCTTTGGCATGTCCGTGTGTGCACATGTGTATACACATATATGTTTATATATACATACATGTATCTATGTGTAAGCTGCAGCCGTTTGGTTTTGTTAATTATATTTAGAGATGCCCCTTCCCCATGTTCCCTCATCCATGTGCAGTCTGTTGGGGATCAGCCTGCAGCACAAAGCACCCGTTGGACTTTGGACTTTACCCCATTGGTAGCTTCCCTAGGTACAATCCTTAATGCTCCATTTCCCTTTCCAAGTGAACTCAGTGGTCATGAAACATGCCCAGTTGATAGCACTGGGAAAGGGAGAGACGTCCTGTGCCAGCCCTGATTAAACTCTTAATTGATTAATCAGGCTGTGGCGGGTGTGAGATGATGTTCCAGCTCAAGGGTAGTGACTGAGTGGGGTGGTGGAGGAGGTAAGTAAGTGACATTTCTGATGCCACAAAGTGCCACATGAGTGTCTGAAGGACAGTGTGTCTCAGTACTGCTGGCAGTAGTGTGGGGTCTGATAGGTGGAAGCTTTGTGGTAACGTGGATGCTGGACTGGGATATTGACTGGGAGGAAGCTGGAGCCATGCTGGGCGGGGAGGAGGTGGGATGAAGAGCACGGCACAGCCAGCACCTGGATCCATGAGCCTCACTTGCTTCTGGACTGCTTTCTGTGGATTAAGAAACAGTCTGTGCTCAAATCAGGATGAGGGCAAGTGAAAGGATGACATCCAGTCTCTGTTCCCATCTCCATCACTGACAAGCATCTTCAGCCCATTCTCATCAGGAGTCTCTGGATGGGGTTCTGGCAGCTGTTGCTCCTTCTTCCTGCTGCTCACCAGCAGCTGGCAGAGCCAGGGAAGGGCAGCTATCCCGGCTGCAGCTGCCGGGCACCTCTGCCAAGACCTCTGTCCTCTGAGAGACGTGGCACTGCAAGAGCCTGTGAGCACCTGCTGACTGAAGCCCTTGGACGTGCTTCACCCTGGGCCAAATCACCACGGGAGGGATCTGCAGGGGAGCCGGTGGGAGCTGATGCCAGATCTGCTCGTGTCCACCTAGCAGGGAGCTCTCTCCAGGAGGCTGCAGCGAGCTCTGCAGGCGCTCCTGAGGTTCCAGCTGCCACATCTGCTGAGCATGGAGGATCATAGCAATTAAGTCATCTTCAGGAATATAAAGAGACCCCTTGCAAAAGGACTCACATGGGAGGAAAGGGTGCCAGGAGACCTCTGGGAACTCAGGAGCACTTGGAGCATTCACTTGCCAGAGACCCAGCTCTCACCAGACCTGGGAGACATTAGATGTCATAATCTGCATCTTGAAAAGACTCCTCCTTAGCTCTCCCCGCTGTTGTTTCAAAGGATTTTAAACACCCACTGCCACCCTCTCAGGAAGCAGAGGACATGTCTGGGTTCCTTTAAGAGTCACCAGGCATGTTTTAATGGTGTAGCTTGGAGTTTTGCTGTAGTGGAAGGAAATCTGATGATACCCATCTTGCTGCTCCACTGACTGTCAGGAGAAACTTGAACCCTGTTCAACCTGGGTGTAGCTGAGCATCTGCCTAAATAGTTTGGCTCCTCAGGTCTCTCCAGCAGATTTTCATTTGCTGAAGCATCTTGGAGTTATTTCTGTGCTGTGAAGACCAGGACGGGGTGAACATCTCCCCACAGACGCTGGGACAGTGGATACCATTCCGGTGTATATTCAGGTCCATAGGGGATAAACCACCATGGCAGCCCCATGGTCTCACCAAAGGATCAGGGAATATTTGGAGGAGTAATCATCTCTACTTGTACTGTACAGAAATGCAGCAGCTGCCAAGATGAACATCCCATCTATATAAAATGCCCTTGGAAAAGAGCTCAAATGGCCAGAAAGGACACACGGAGCACTTCGTGCCTGTATTGGTCAAGCTGGATATCCCCACATGTGTTACCAACCTTTGGAGGTGCTTTGAGGGAGATGCACAAATGAGGAAAGACCACTGAAGAAATTCAAGCCACTGAGGACCACTGAGGAAACTCAAGGGATGAACAGTTGAGGAAATTCAAGCCTCCAGCTGGCTCTGATTTTTTCACGAGAGTATGAAGGACGCATTTTTACATAGGGTCCACCTTTTCTGTGGGTGCCAGAGCTGCATGGTGCCCTCCTGTGCCCACTGGCAAGCCACTGGCTTGCACCAAAAGAGGTGGAGGGAGTAGCAGAGGAACTGAGGGTGTCCTGGTGGGATAGAAGAAATGTGGGATGGGGTCACTGCACCAGCTGATGAGGGGGCTCCTGGGGTTGGCCTGCCCCCAGGGAAGGCAGCAGGCTTATTTCCTTCTAGTAATGTGTCCAAACCACCTTTGGGTGGCAAGGGGATAAGTACTTGCAGAACATTGACCATTCATTAAACCATGAAAATTATTATTACTGAATGAAGCCCTCTGAAGTGCTGGGCACCATGTGCAGATAACAGAGATTCTTCCCCACAAGGAGCAGAGCAGGGCAGGTCTCTTGTCCTTGGAGGACTGTGCTCATGTGCTGATAGGATTCACCCCAGGCTGTCCCTGTCCTGTTTTCGTGAGCATTAAGGTCACTCTTGTCCCAGGTGTGCTCGCATCCCACCGGTGACTGCCACAGCTGCCACTTCTCAGATGTTCCCTCCGTGCTTTCTTTCCTAGCTAATAGGCTGCATAATCGGACGCCAAGGGACCAAAATCAATGAAATTCGGCAGATGTCGGGAGCGCAGATCAAAATCGCCAACGCCACGGAAGGGTCATCGGAGCGCCAAATTACCATCACAGGAACCCCTGCAAACATCAGCCTTGCGCAGTACCTCATCAACGCCAGGTGAGACCCCCTGCCGACCTCCACGCCTCCCACCACGGCCCAGCCCACCATGCGCTGGGAGCAACTTGTGCTCCCAGTGCCATGGGCCAGCAGGGGCTTCCCAAGGCCAGCTGGGATGGATGGTGTCTTGCTGAGACCTCTGAGCAGGGACATCTCCAGCAGGACATCTCCCCCCAGCTGGCATTTTGGCTGGGGGCCGGGAGCTGCCGTGCTGCTGGCAGACTGGCCCCAGGTCGCGCGGGCACCGGCCCTCCTGCCACCCTCGCTCAAGGATTTTGCTCGTGGGTGGGCAAAGTTGCTGCCGTCTTTGCCTGTGGACAAGGCAGGGGACGGGGACAGGAACGGAGCTGAGCCAGTGGCAGGGAGGCATCACTTGGGACCTGCTTGCTGGGATCCCAGCATCACTTACTGCCTCTTCCACATGCTTCTAGGCCTCCCAAAGGCTTTCCTCAATTCAGTGAAAACAATCAGTCCAATAAACGCAAGACATGGGAACGGCCTGACTGCTTCCTTTTCATCACGAAAAGCTTGGCACTGCAGGACTTCACAGGGGCCAAGGGTTCCCAGCACTGGCTGGGGGGAGATGCAGCCCGTGCAATGGGAGCTGGGACTGGTGAACGCCTGCGAGGGGAGCGTGCAGGGGAGGCATAGCTGCTGAGATGAGCTGGGGACCTGCTCCATGCGGGCAGTGGGCTGTATCCAAGGTGCTCACTCAGACCTGTTTGCCTGTATCTGTGGACTCGGGGGAGCAAGTTTAAGGGCATGCAGGACCTTCCTGGTATCTTTGCACCCGCCTGGCAGAGCAGCTCAAACGGGCCCATCCACCTAGGCAGGAGTGATGCTGTGCCAACTCGCCGCCAGCCCCGGATGCACACAGGAGGGCGGCTGCTTGCAGGGCCCCGAGGACGGGGGGCTGCTGGTGGCAACTCTGACACTTGTTGGGGTGTGGGCTGGGAGCACCGGTGAGGTCTGTATGTGCTTTCTCCTCCTTGCACCTAACCCACCCGAGCCTCGACCCGCAGCAGACCCCCACCATCCTATCCCACCCTGCTACCCTGCTGCCCATGCCCCTGGCACCTCTCCCCTGTTCAGGTGAGGGAGGAGGCCAGGCCCCCACCCGCCGGCATGGCTGAGTGGCTTCCCCGCAGATCCTTGTCAATCCCACTCCCTGAGACAGGAGAGAGAAAGAAAAGAAAAAGAAGCAGCTCTTAGTTGCTGGGAAGGGCTGGCTGAGCTGCCCCCTATGCAGAGGTCACCTGGTGGGGCAGCAGGATGGGGCTCTCCCACCGTTTCCAAACCAGAGCTAAACGAAGCAGCCAGGGGGGCTGGCACAGCTGCCTGTCCCCTGTGGGAGGGATGCTGCTGGAAGAGAAGTTGTGCTCTGGGATGACCCCTGCCAGCCACTCTGGTGGGTGACACCCTTGCCACGACGCGGTGGCAGTAAAGGGCGCCACCTGGCCGCAGCAAGGAGAGGGGACGGCAGCCAGCCATTACCCTGGCTGTGTGCTCCAGCCCCACCTCTGCCCTCCACGGAGGACCCCCAGGCCACCCAGTGATGCCTCACCCACTCCGTCTGTGCGGGGTCTGGGCAAGAGGAGGAGCGCTGCCCGCAGGGTCTTCGTTTTCTTTTCTGCTCCGGTGATTAAGCACTTGTTTTTTGTCTCCCTCCCACCCCTCTCTCTGCCCCTGTCTATTCTAGGCTGACGTCTGAGGTCACTGGAATGGGCGCACTCTAATTTCCACCCACCATCCTCCACTCCGCACCACCCGACCCTCTCCAGCCACCGGCACTCCACCCAGCCTGTACTGCCTGTACAGACATTTACCGTCTTCCCTTTGCCTCCACAGATACTCTTTACTAACAAAAATATACATATATATATAAACATGCGCGCGCATATGCATACACTGGAACATTTCTTTACGAGCTCTTTACTCTGTGCTCCCGAGGCTGCTCCCAAACTCTTTGGTTATGGTCCTTGTTTTCAGCGTTGCAGTGTTAATTCTTTATCTGTTTTTTGGGGATGAGGGAGGGGGGAGGGGGGCGTTGGTTTTTTTCTCTCACTAGCAAGACTTCAGGAGCTGGCGGGGTCTCTAGTGTCAGTCTAGCTTAGCTACCTACACGTTTGAGTTGACATTGGCAATACTTTCTGTAGCCTATGGACATATGTGATGCCACACAGAGCTATGCGTACTTCAGATGACTTAACTTTCCTCACCCTCCTTCCTCTGGTGCTCCCCCTTGCTTGTCCCGGCTCACCTTTGCCACCTCACGCCCCTGCCCTCAGAGTAAGGATATACTTTTCACCCGACCCAAAGTTATTTGGGAAGCAGAAGCCAAGCATGGGTTCAACCCGCAGGCTTCTCTCTTGGAACATGGCATGGTCCAGACAAGCCCTTTTTCCTGCTAAACTGAGGGAATCACACACACACACATTTACACACAAATGCTTGTTTTTTTTAACTAATGGCCCCTGGAAGTGGGAAGAACTCAGGTGTATGGGATTCATACCCCCAGGGGCCTTTGAAAGCACTCTTTTGGCAATTCTCCACAAGATAAACCTTTGGATAATAGCTCAGGAAGCTCTGTGAGCCAGCTGTGTTTGTCATTGTTTGTGTTCAATAAATGTCTGTGCAGCTCTGGTACCGATGGGCTCCGACTGTTCTTCTCCTGGGTCGCCCTGACAATGCCTTCCCCATCCTTCCCTCTGCATCCTTCCACACCTTTTTAGCTTGGAGGGAAGGTGGGGGTTGTATGCAAGATTTCTCTTCTATTGTTGTTGCTATTATTGTTATTATTATTATTATTTATCATCATTATTTATCATCATAATTTTTTTGTTTCATTTTTTAGATAAGGTCCCCATGACCAATGCACTTCCTGAGTGATTCTATGCTTTCTGGTTTTTTCTCTCTTTTTTTTTTTTTTTTTTTTTTTTTTTTTTTTTGCAAAGGGAGAGTATTTGGCTTGCACAATCCTTTGGTTTTCCCTGAAATTAATTTATAAGTTATGGTGTGACAACCATCATCTCTCACTGCCCCCTTGTCTGGACGCTTCTGCCATGTCTGTGCCCCACACCCTTCCCTGAGACCCTCTCTGCCCAGCCCTGCCTTCTGCTTCCAGGCTTTTCTCTTCTCTCCTGCCTCTCCAACAGGGAAATGTATGTTTTCCATGTGTTAATTCCTGACTGTCCCTTTTCCCGGATTGCAAATGAGGGGACCATGATACACCATGTCCCCAGACAGCTGAAGCAGCCACACAGTACATTTTTGCACTGTACCACATGGGAAAGACATTGTTTTTCCAGGTGAGCTCCAAGACTTCCTGGCCTTTTCCTCTCTTTGACCCTCAGTACCAGCAGGTACCACTGACAGCTTCCCACTGTTCTCCTGCCAGGATGCTAGGCCTCTCCTCCTTTCTCCAGCACTGCCTGCTCAGCATTCATACAGGCTGTGTCAGGGATCCCAGGTGATGCCACTGCATCAGTGGAGCCAAGGATGGGCAGGGGGCTGTGGGCTCCAGCAGCTAGCTGGTAGGGATGAGAGCACAGCCCAGGAGCCCAGAAGGTGGAGGTGGTGCCACTGAGCATCAGGGTTTGCTCTGCCCAGCTGACCTAAAACCTGGGCATGCTCAGCTGTCCAGAGCATTCCAAACTTCTGTGGTTGAAGGTGCTCTCAGATCCTCCATAAGGTGCTTTGCTGCCTGTCTCCAACCCCTTGCCCTGCTCTCCCTGGCACTTTGGGTTCAGCTGTGCCTTTTGGGCAGCCCAGCAGCCACACAGGCTCAAGAGCATCCCCAGGTTGCCCATCAGAGGAGCACAGGTGCTGTGGGGAGTGCTGAGGGGCTCAGATGGAGCTGGCAGCCTTTGCTGGCACCTCCCCTGTGTATTTGTGCTGATGCTGAGGATGGAGGGAGGCAGGCACCAAACAGGGCATCCTCCAAGTGGCCAACTGGCCAGCAAAGCACAAACCACCTGCCGAGGTGGTGAGTCAGCTGTGGGCAAGGGGCATTCCTCATCTTCTGTTCCTCACTCTGCTTTAGACAAAGTGTTTTTCCTGTTGGAAGAATGAATTATCTGTGTGTGAGACCCAGTGAAAATAACCACCCCGATGGCCTGGGAGGTGAGCCACGGCAAAAACTCCACATCCCACTGCCACCACCCTTTATGGCAGCCTGGGGTGCTGCCCCCTCGAAGAGGGATGGTGCTAAAGGAAGCCAGCCCATCCTGCTGTTCTCAGCTCCTCCACGGGGCTGCAGGAAAGCTGGAGCATGAGGAGAGCTTCTTCACAAAGTGATGGAGACAGCAGCAGCAGCAGTATCACGTTGACCGAGACTGAGAAATCCATCCCAGGCCAAGCAGGCTGTGGGATTCGGACACCTGGGGAAGGCCAGGGAGTGTGACAGCGTCCTGGACACGGAAATGGCTTTGCACAGTGCTCGCAGATCACAGCTGCCCTGAATTCCTCTGCTCTCTGCATGTGCTCCCTGTGCTGTTCCTCACCTCCACTGAGACAGTCCTGCCCAAAATAGCAAATGCCAGATTGGGTCTGCCAGATGCAGCTAAGCTCAGAGGCTGCTGTAGAGGGGGAGCAGACTGCAGCAATACCTCTGCACCCATCGCCACGCCAGCAAATTCATGGATAACAACCCCTCTGGGTACCATCCCAGTCCCAGCCTGCTGTCAGGCAGCCATCACCCAGCCAGGCTGTGGAAAAGCCACCCCAGGAACCGATGGTGAGGGAGAAGTGGCTGGATATGAACATTGCTCTGGCATCAGACAGGTGTCCAAGACCACGTCAAGGCTTGTGCTGCCTCAAGGATCTATGCTTATGGGAGTGCTCCAGGTAATGCTGGATGTGGCCACAGGGGAACAAGGGACAGTCCAAGCAGTAGCAGTCACCTGGGTCACCTCACAGGAGCACTGCACAGTCATGGAATCACAGAATGTCCTCAGCTGGAAGGGATCCACAAGGATCATTGAGTACAGTTCCTGATCCTGCACAGGGCAACCCAAAGCATCCCTCCTTCTGCCATTCTCTTTGACTTCACAACTTTTCTTTGGGGGTCACATGGCCAAGGTTATTTTGCAAATCTAACAAGAAAAAAAAGAGAAAATATGAAACTGCCGTGTTATGTGGGAATCAGCTCATCCGTCATCATCTGGGCTTGAGTGAGGTTTGGAGAAGTGTTGAAACCATTGCAGCATCTCCTGGGAGCATGTTGATCACACCAAGGATAACAACAAAATCACAAGGAATGTATCAAACTCAGCTTTGATTTCTTTGGGATGACTCAAAAGGAGATTTGCTATTTGCTTTGGAAGGAGCCTCAGTGTTTTGCTTTGATTTGTGATAGGTCTTGGTTTTAAATTTTGCATGAACTTAAAAATACTGTGATGATGCATCCACAGCCATGCCACCAGGAAAAATCTCTAATATTGGAGTGATTATTCAGTACAAGGTGAATATCTCGGTTAATCAACAGAATAGCTTTAATACATTGCTTTTCTCTCTCAAAACTATGCAATGTTATCCAGCCAGAATGATTTGACATTTCTGGAAACAACCAACTCAATCAAACTCTTTAGGGATGAGTTATTTAGGGGGATATTTTGACTTTGACTGGAAAGTATTGGTCCAATGCCTCCCCCTGCCCCTGGAGTGTCAAGGTCTCCATCAGAGGGGCTAGTTGAGTTCTGTGCTCAGCTCCTTGGCCTCAGCTGAAAGTCCCCACTCTCCCTGCATATCCTTATAGTGCTCCCAAAATTGTTTGGAGTATTGGTTTGTACTTTCCCCCCCCCCTAGACTGTATTTGCAAATCCAGTACAAAATGAGGCTGAAAAAAATAGACCATTTCCCCTAAGGGAAGGTGACTTTCAGCGGGGAGACTCTTTAACATACTCTCTGTTATTCCGGCGTTTGTTATTGTATCCATGCTAGTCACTTTTGATTATGCTAATTCCCAGTTTATGCTCCATTAGCATGGGTAATTTCGTGCCTCCGGTGCGGGCAGAGGTAGAGTTTCTGGAGGACCTCTGCGTGGCGTGGCAGGGATGAATGCTTAATCCCATTTTCTCCTTGGCCGCAGCGATAGAAGGGATCGCACCCAGCCCTGCCTGGCTGCAGCCCCGGCCCGGTGGGGTACCCAGCCCCGGCGCCTCCGGCTGGTCACTAGATGTCCCCATCGCCCAGCTTTTCATGGATGCATCCACAGCCGCGCTGGGATGTGGGCGGCACTGGGATGTCCGGTGCTTGCAGCCGCTGCTGCGATACGTGCAGAGGACATCTCGCCCTGCTGGAAGGGAAGTGGGCTTGTGTGTGTGTCCCTGACACTGTGACGGGCAGGGATATATCGCGAGCGGGTGGGTGGCCCCGTGTCCCTCTGCAGGAATGGTCCCGTCAGTGCTGGGACCTTCACGGAGCCAGCCCACATGGGCAAGGATGTGTGGCCAGCATCTCCTTGGCCATGAGTGGCACAAGCCACCCCCTTATGCCGGCCAGAGCCCACTCTGTCTGGCAGAAGGACAAGGTTTTGCTGGAGAGGTCCCAGGGGTCTCCATCCCTGTGGTCCCCAGGGAGGCATTCCCAAGCTGGCTGCTCTAAGCCCTGGCTGACAGGAGGAGCTGCTGGAATGACTTGCAAAAAGGTCACAATCTCTGTGCAATACCCCTGCTCCCATGCTGGATATTACGAGAGCTGGGACTCTGCTGAGAGGGATATTTTTGCTTTCCCTTCAAAAGGAATGCAGCTGCAGATCCTGATCTGCTGTGCAGCGAGCCCCAGGCCCCTGTCCAAAGGGTAACGTGGCAGTGACTTTTTGGAAGTACTGAATGTACCAGATGTGCAACTCCCTCCACTCCAGATGTGCGGCCCCCACTCCCACTCTGCCCCAGCGCCCTTGTCCTGCAAAGAGGAAGATGAGACTCCAGATTGCTCTGAAAGCATCCCACAGACCAAATACAGCCAAGTGCAAAGCCAGACTGGCTCTGGATTCCCACACTTGTGTTTAGGCAGTTTAACCGCAGTGATGTCTCTTCCCAGAAATGATGATCAAGTCCACTCTGCACATGGGGAACAAAACCTGCCAGGAGATGGGGATGAGGATGGAGCAGCAGGAGGAGGCTTTGGGTGTGAGGCCACCGTGGCCTGTGGCTGATTTAGGACACACGTGCTGTTTCCAGAAGGAACTGCTTTGATCCCGAAAAGATAGGCTGGGATGTGCATGAGGACTGGAATGTTTGATGCACACTTGGAGCACTGTGTCCTGGTTCCCTGCACGCAGTGTCACTATTTGTCCTTGGATAAAGCCTGTGTCTGAGAGCATTTGTGTCTGGATCAAATGGGATGTCAAGCACTTGGCTCAGGAGCTTCTCCAGGTCGTGTTTGTCCGATGGGACTGGGTGGCACAGGATGCCCCACGGGAATGTGGGCACGGCAGGGGTGTGAGATGCTCTCTGGAAGCATGGGCACAGTGATGATGGGCCAGCAGCCAGCTGGCAGCATGGCCAGGCACACAGAGCACCGAGGGACGGGGCAGCATCACTCCTGAACTCAGGATTGCGTGCACAGCTTGGGCTCAAACCACAACAGATATCCAACAGGATTTCCCAGTGCAAACAGGAGCAGGCCATGATGTGCTCACCCAAAAGTAGTCAATTAGCAGTTCGGAGAGCTTTTTGGTGGGAGGACATTGCAGTGATGTAACCTGAGGCTGCTGCTGCAGCTGCTGATGTGGTTTCCCCAAGGGATGCTGCTCTGTGCTACCAAGCATGCAGCCATGCTTGCGAATCTCTTACAGGGGCACTGCAGAGGAACTGTCAGTAAAAAGCCAGTTAAAAATGCAAACCTAGAGAAACCACCAGCTCTATGCTTAAAACAAATATTCAGTTGCGGACTAAAATTTATTCTTGGTGCAGGTAGACCTCCCCTCCACATATTTTGGGCTGAAATGTGATTTCCAGAGGCACAGGGTGGTGCAGTGCAGTGCTAAGCAGAGGTTGTGGGGGATGTGTGCCCTTTCCCAGTGCTCCTCTTCCAGCTGCCCATCACCCCTAGCACAGCAGTGCCCTTGCGCATCACCCCCAAATCTTGCTGATGGGGTCTGCCAGAACCAGCTTTCCACAGTCACTATCCCTGCAGCCATGCATTTGTAGGGCAGAGAAAGGGCAGATCCTCAGCCCAGAAATAGCCTCAGTGTGTTCAGGTGGCTTCTCTGAAGCTCCCAAAAAGCCGCTCTCAGCCTGAATGTGAGCCCACGAGGCAAATGCAGCATGCCAGGCAATCACTCGGGCTCACCTTGCAGGCCAGCTCATGCTGGATGTGTTTGGTGTGAGCTCGCATGGAAAAAAAAAGGAGGTTTGTTTAGGTGCAGCAGAGCTCTGTGTTGGCAGGGCACCTCCAGCTTGGCTTTTTGCAATATGGGTGATTTCAGCATCATGCTGGAGAATTGCTTGGGGTGTTGAAGCAGCCTCACATTTGCATAGCCTGAGAGGCCAGGAGGCACCAGTACCAGAGCCTTGGCTGAGCCCTGACTGTCTCCCTTGCTTGCCCCCCAGCTCTGCAGACCCTGACCTCCACGGGAGAAACACCTTCACCGCCTGACCTGGTGCCAGTGGCTGATGCTTGAGCCCCCTCTGAAGATGCTGCCAGCTTCCCGTGAGCTTCTCCCGCTTCTTTGTGGCGCCCTTGGGGCCGCTGCCCAAACCCCTCACCCACGGTTGCCCAGCCCCTGCTCCCTCAGCCAGGGCAGTGGTGGGCTCGGGGGCTGGGGCAGCAGCTCTCAGGAGGACAGCAGCTTGCAGCCAGCGTGCAGCAGGACCCACTGTGAGCCAGCGCTCCCCACCGCCCCTCTCTGCGCTTCCTCGTAGCCCCTCACGCCTCCGCCACTCTGCGATGTATTTTGTGGCTTATCCATGTCATTGCAATAAAGCTATTGTTGCTTGAGGTGCCCTCCGTGGTGAGTGGGATGGGGCTGAGGAGCTGTGGTTTGGGCGGTGGGGCACCCACAGGGAGAGGGGTGGGGTGCTGAGGGCACCGGAGCACAAAAGCCTCAGTGCCCCCCAAATGGTTAATGGGGAAGCTCAGCCCATGAAGCAAACCGTGGTTTGGAAAATGGGCCTCAGAGCCCTGGCTCCACTCAGCATCAGGAAATGATCCCACATGGGAGCAGGGCTGCCAGGAGGGAGGGGGAACGGGGCAGGGGGAGCACTGCAAAGAGAATCCAGAGCATTCCTGAAAGGCGGCGACAACCGGGATTCATTATCCATGGAGAGACGTGTTTATAGCAAGTGTGAGTCACTGCCGGGCCGCGGGAGCAGCCTAGCAATCCAGGGGCTGCCAGTGCTTCAGATGGGATACAGGCTCCCCATCCAGCCCCTGCAATGGCAGCTCTCAAACACGCCCCACCAGCCCGCCACTTGCCACTCCTGCTGGACCTTGGAGCACCCAAGGTGCTATTTTTGGACACACTGGGGCATGGTTTTTCTCTGGGATGCTTCCTTTCTACTCCAGAAGAGAAGACAGAGAAGCCCCAGCTCTGTATGTTGCCCTGATACAGTGAGGGCCTCCATCTCCAGCCCATCCAGCCTTGGGCTTGGCATACATCCAGGAGAGGCCAGCACTGCCTACCCAGACCTCTGCCCTATGTGGAAACAAAGGCAAAAAAGCTATATTAACCTTTTTTCTCCATTTGGAATTACATTTTCTGAGTGCATCTCACCCCTGCTCCCATTTGGCCCTGTGAAGGGGCTGTGGGCAGGCAGGCAGGGCAGTTCACCCTTCTCTACACCCTTGCTCAACCCCAGGGAGCCACAGCCCCACATCTCTGTGGAACCTGGAAGACATCCTCCCCTTGTCTGTGCCACTCCTGACATGCCCTTGGCTGGGGTGCCTAGCCCTGTTCCCTGACAAGCCACAAAGTCACCACAATGTACAGCTCCAGGCCTGGCACCCACTTTTGACTGAAACCCAGGTTTTCTGTGTTTCTCCTGCCCAGGAGTTGGTTGTATGCTTACACTTGGAGAAAAGCCCCTGTTGCTGTTCCTGCCCCATTCCCAGAGCAGCAAAGCCATGGAGACCACTCCAAAGCAGGATGTCACCCACTGAGAGCAATGCTCTGGAAAACGTGGGTCAGGACTCCTTTCCCACCTCCCTGCAAGCCCTGGGCTGTCCTGAAGCAACTCCTGTGGCTTTTGCTGAGCTGGGAGACATTCCCAGAGTCAGAGCAGCCCCAGGGAAGGACTCAGTGGGGCTGTGTGTGCAAACATCCCCAAAGGTTATTGTGTTCACCCACCCCAGCACAGGGATGAATCCCTGCCCAGGCTGGACAGGTGGGATGCAGAGGGATGTGAACCATCTGCATGCACTGACTTAACCTCTGCAGGACTCGTCAGCTGCAAGAGGAAGCTTCTGTGTCCCACTGAAGGCATTTAAGGGTGCAGAGTCCCCACAGCCTTGTCCACTGCATCCAGCCCTTAGTGCTGGCTGCAGCTCTGTGGTTTCCACTTGAGAGGGTGAGTGTTTGCAGATTAAAACAGCCTGTTTACCTTTAGCTGTGCCTCTAAAAAATAATAAAGTTGTGGGGAGGAGCTGCTTATCTTTACACCCTGCTGGGATTCTCCTGGCTGCAGATTGTGCTGGGATCTGCCGCATGCAGCAGAGGAAACAGGCTTGAGGAGAGCAATCCTAGAACCACAGGGTGGTTTGGGTTAGAAGGGACCTTAAAGACCATCTCATTCCACCCCGCTGCCATGGGCAGGGACACTTTCTACTATCCCAGGCTGCTCCAAGCCCCAGTGTCCAGCCTGGCCTCAGACACTTCCAGGGATCCAGAGGCAGCCACAGCTTCTCTGAGCATCCTGTGCAAAACCTCACCACCCTCACAGGGAAGGATTCCTTTCATATATCCAGCAAAAACCTACTTTCAGTGTAAAGCCATTCCCCCTTCTCCATGGCCGGATGGTTTGCATTTGCTCCTCATTGTCTGTGAAAGATCCAAGGAAGATGCTCAGCACTGCTTGGAGTGGGCTGGGAAGGCATTCTTGCCAGGAAGGATGGCTGACTTGTTTCATCCCTCTAGGAAAAGGCTGCAGCTGGATCTGGCTCTGGTGTGGAGGGAGCTGGGCTGCGTGCCTCGCTGCATCCCAGCACTGCTCTGGAAGGGCACAGCCACACCCAGAACCTGTGCAGCTGCTTGGGTGGTAAAAATAACAAGTATGAACATGCATGCTTAATAAAAATGGGAGCAGAAACAGCCTGGGAAGGGGCTACTGGGAACCTCTAGACACTGCAAGCTCCTGGGCTGGGGTGGATCATCCTTGTGGAAAACTATGGAAAGGATCGGGCCGGCTCTGTGCTGCACTGTGCCAGGAAGCCAGCTGAGATATGCAGAGGGCAGCCAATAAGGAAGATGTTTTCTTTGTCCTTCCCAAGGCTTTGGGGTTTGAAGCCTGCATTCATGGGGGCTGCAATCCACGGCAGAGGAAAAGCAGGTTTTCAGCCCATGTGGCTCATCCCTTTGCAGTCTGTTGGTGCAGGCTGGGCTCTGGGAGTGTGGGGCTGGGTGGAACCAGCTCTTGCAGTCCCCCCAGCTGGAGGCAAGGCTGTGTCTGGCGGCTGCTCAGCCGCTACTCGAGCGCCTGGGGCCTCCCTTCCCCAGGGAACGTGTGCCCAGCCTGGCAGGCACACTCCGCTCCCTGGGAATCACCCAAGCCACGCCTTTTATCACAGAAGAATGGAAAATATTCCCTGCTCAGCTGCTGGTGGGGTTAGTGTGTGGTTTTCCACCCATTTTTCCTGGATGTTCTCTATGAGACGGGGTTCCTCTGTCCCCTGTCCCTCAAGTGATGTCCCCAGGGCTTAAGGTGGCATGTCCCAGGGTACTGCCTTTTCTCCAAGAACAGGAAGACAGTGCAGGTGCTGCTGATCTTTCTGGTTTGAGCCAGTTCTGTTCCCAAATGATGATTCTCTCAGATCCCCAAACCCCACACTTTGGGATGTTTCTATTTTCTGAGTGTAAAATGGAGGTGGGGGGGAAGCCCTGGAAGTGAATTTTTCTGCCCTTTTACCTTCAAATTTCCACTGTGGGACAGAGGAAGAGAGTGGGACTCTTTCACTGTGGGGTATCCCCAATGTGTGATCCCATGGCTCCCCTGCAAGTTGAGGATCCCTGCAAGCTCTGGGGTGGCCCAGGAAAAGGATCCTGAAAGTGTTACCTCCTCTCCTTCAGCTCCCACGCTGCATCCACAGCCTCCCCTCCCATTCGACCCTCTCATCTTCCCTAAGAAGCTGAGCCAAGCTTTCCCACAGACCCAGACAGCTATTAGGGAAATATTATTACCAGATGGTTTGGTTTTTTCCATAAGAACAGAGGCCAGAGTGAAGTAATGGAGAAAATATTAACCCAAGCACGCACCATCCTGGGTGTGGGGACGTGGATTTGCCGCTGCTGTGCTGTGTCCTGGCTGTGCCAGCATGGAAGGGGTCTGCAGGCTGGGCTGGAGGGGGACACTCTTACCCTGTATGTGCTGGCTGGAAATCCCCGCTGGAGTGGTGGTAACCCCTGAGGAGGCTTGGGAAGGGAAGAGTGTAGCCCCAGATGGTGCTGGAAGGGAGGGAAGGCTCCCCCTGGCCAGCTCGGACAGAGCTGGCAAGCAGCAGAGCAGGGAAGTTCATGCCGGGTCAGCAGTTCGGAGAAACACCGTGTCCAAAATGGGCTGCATCTTCCGGGGTGGCTTCGAGCCCTTGGGAAGGAAAGGGTGGCAAGGGGCCACTTTGTAGGACTATCAAGGGATTTGGAAGATGGGTTGTCTCTTCCACTGGGTGTTTTTGCAGGTAAGTGGATGCCAGATTCCCCTCTGGTCCTGCCTAGGCCCAGTCTGCCATGTTGAGATTCTCCCAAGGCACCTCTGGGAGACGTGATGTTTTCCTGCTCAGAGGGGTTTTTCCACTGCCTTCTCCTGCAGACATCGACTATGGGAAGCTGAATTATCATGTGCATAAGCACCACAAGCCACGTTCTTTGCAGTGGGGTTTGTGGTTGGCCCATTGCTGGGCTCACAGCACGGCTGCTCCTGTGGCACAGGACTGAGCAGGGAGATGGGAGGGCACTGGGATGGAGGCTGGGACAGACACCCTGGGGTCCTACAGCCAGTCTGCAGAGGTGCAGCCCCTGGGTAACCAGACACATGGAAACATCCATCATCCCAAACATTTCCATCACTGCCTGCCCACATTCCCGGCAGTGGGGGGAAGGCGACAAAGACGACTCAGGCAGATGGCAGGGCACTGGTGTGCTTTGTGTGGTTACAACTAGGGAAATTTCAGTGTTCTCCAACTGGGGCATCTCCTAGCACCATCTGGGGGGACAAAATAGCCCCAGCTGCAACCTGGCACTCAGTCCTTCCCTGCTTTCCAAAGCACCCTTTGGTTCTGTATGTACCGATGGGTTCAAACCTGTTTATTCCCATGGGAATTAATTTCTGCTCCTTTCCATGTTTCCTATGGAAGCACAATTTTCCATTTCCTAGTGGACTTGATTAAAGAGAAAAACAGGTCATATGGAAGAGTTAATATCAGAAAAACAGAACAAAATGATTCATTCTTTTCTCAATCTCTGGGAGGAGAAAAAGCAAAAATTCTGTCCCAAGTGCACCCTTTTTTTTTTCTTTTTTTTCTTCTCTTTTTTTTTTTTTTTTTTCTTTTTTTTTTTTTTTTTTTTTTTGCACCCAGTTTGGTCTGGAATTGGACTGAAAGTTTAGTGCAGTGCTGTGGTCTGGGACTGGGGAAGGGGAACACCCATTCCCTGGGGCACTTAGACACCCTGGAGGTGCTTCCCTTGCCCCTCTTCACGGCACTCCAGAGGGAGGCTGATAGATAGAAGTCCCCTGCTCCTGTCAGGGGGGACAGAGCCATAGGGTTTGATTTCCCTGGCCTCATCTGAAGAAGAAGGGAATGGGGACATCCTTCACAGGCATGTGTTGTTGGATTTTGAGACACGTTGGCATGATGCTAGTCCCAGTGACTTGGGAGTGGATTTTTTTCCTGTAAAACTAGCCCACACTCTTCCAAGGAAATGGCTATTCAATGTCCTGGGGACACTGCTGGCTGTTGGCCATGGTTTAGCACCACAGACCTGGAAAAGGCAGTGATTTAAAATGCTTTGGAAGCTGGACACTGCTGCAGTCCAGCGATTCGGTCAGATGCTCCTGGGACATCCTGCCTGCTGACAGCCACGGGAGGCCAGGCTGGGTTCCAGGCATGGACTGGGGACCCCAGCAGGGTGGGAGGCGCTCCCTGGGGCATACGGGGTCTGACAGACTGCAGCTGCTCGGGGCCTTGTACAGTCAGCAGGCGCCTTGCACAGGCCATACCATGATCACTGAGTCTTTGCTGACACAGCCAGCTGGTCTCCAGCTTGCTCCAGCTCTGCAGAGCTGCTCCCGAGAAGAGTTTGCTTTTCCCTGCCCGCAGGAAGTGGGAGGTCGGCTCTTCTTCTTCTGCTTGGGATAATCCCCTGTGAGGGAAGGGTAGAGAGAGGAAGGGAGAAAGCTAAGAGGAAATGACTCTGCTGAGATGATGCATGAAGACAGGTCCCTTCCCAGCAACCCCCTTCTGGGAGCTGCGGGCTGGTTTTCAAAATCCTGTCAGAGTTCCTTTGTGGGAGCCTGAGGAGGTGTGTTGGAAAGCCAGGTCAGGTCTGATCCTCATGAAGTGTCAGGCAGCAGGGTTTGTTCCTGGGCATGCTTGCTCTCTTGGAGAGCATCTTCAGAAGGTTTGAGATGTTGTGGAAATTTGCCTTGTGGTGCCCTCCTCTCCTGGTGCCCCCTGCACAGCTTAGCAAAGCCCACCCACCTCAGAGCCAGCTTGGGCAGCTGGTTGGACTCGATGATACTTGATGGTCCCTTCCAACTCAGCTTATTCTGTAAATTCATCTTGGAGTGAAAAAACAATGCCTGAAGTTTTTTGGGTTCATGAGGTTGCAGTTCAGCACGGTCTGCAGATTATTTTCCACTGGTTTTGGATGCTGTTTATCCAGAGTCATTATTTGATGTATCTGCCTGCATAGAGTACACAGGCTCTAGTCATCAGTGGTTCTTCTGGGTTGTCTCAACTTGGGACACCTTCGACAGCCAGACCTGCAACATTTCCTCCTGACCATCCCCACAAAGATGCTGTCAGATGACAGGCAGGGTGACAGAGCTGGCAGCAACCCCGCAGGGTCCCTCAGTGTGGCAGGTCTCCTGCTGCCTTCGTGCCACCAGCCTGGGCGCAAAAAGTGTGTGCCAGCTGGGTTTGTGCTGTTGACTCTTTGCTCTTTGGAGCCATCAACATTTTATTTAATGACAGCTTTTGGTGCCCTCCTGTGCTTTTGGGAGCAAGTTACTGTTGCTGCTGTACCGAGGTCAGCCTTCAGGTATTTCACCTTTCTCCCCCGCCCCTCCATAGCAATTAATGCTCCCACTGTGACAGGGGGTTTGGCGGGACCTAGGACTTCTCCAGGACTGTCTCCAGCTCTGGCCATAAAGAGCTGATGGTCAATACCACCTTGGGGTGCCTTTCTGCAAAGGCCCTCAGGCTCTCCTGCCATCTTACAGAGTGGGAAGATGCTCATGTCCAGATATACCTATGGGTTTTTGCTCCTGCTGCTCTTCCTCCCAGCCTTGAGAGCTTTGACCCTGTTCCCAACTCCCCGCCCTGAGCGTGGCCCTGGGGAGAAGGATTGTTCCCAGTCTGGGGTGAGCCTGTGGGTTTCTCCTCAGGAACAAGCCTCTCCTGTTCCTGACTGGCTTGAGCAGAAAGCCCTGAAGGTCAAGGAAGAAAGTGCTTCTCCAAAGATATTGTGCCTCCATGGTGCCCCCATGCCTGGGACAGCTTCAGCTGTGCCATGTGGTGGGGACTCTACTGGCAGAACCCAGCCCAGCTCTTGTGCAGGCTGGGATGTGATGGGAATGCCTGTCCCCCTGGCACAGCTTTCTTGGCCGAGGATCCGAGACGAAAGTGCTGGCGGGTGCCCCAAGCCCCCCTGCCCCAGTGAGCAGCCTTGAGCCCCAAGGCTGGGCACTGCCTGTTCCAGGGCTCCCTGCAAGGCTTCTGGAGGTTCCAGGCACCAGTGGCTGGGCTGCGGTCGCAGGTACAGTGACATCCATAAAAAGGGTAAGGAGAAATGCTTCCTAAGTTTGACTCACAGCTGACACCCCCTGATCCCTCCCTCCGTCCGGAGGCTGGAGAAGTCTCCTCCTCACCCTTACCCTCCTGCCTTCTCTTCCTCCCACAGAAATCAAGGGGAAAGCAGAAGAAAAAAAAAAAAAAACTCTTCAGTGACTCCTGCCTCCAGACCGTGGCCTCGCTCAGCTGCTGGGTTCTCCTTCCCTGCTTTTTCCCTTGGATACAGCTCGATGGTAATCTGAACCGAGAAACATGAGGCTGCGAGACTTTTTGCTCACTCTGCTGCTCCCGGCTGGCTTCCTGTGGAGGGGCTCATGTGCTCAGCGCCCAGAAATCATCACCCAAGTCTCCAGCACAGAAGGTAAGTCTGGAATCCTTTCCAGGGTGGTTTTCATTCCTGGGATCAGCAGAGAAGTGTGACTGCTGTTTCCCTCCGGGGTGGATGCCTCTGCTGCTGACACACCGGAGATTTGGGGACGTTTGGGCTTGCTGAGGAGAGTGGTGTAGGCTTAAAGAGGATCTGCAAGAAGTACCCAATTTCGTGTTTTTTGGCTCTTTTTCCTTGGCTCTGTCTGGTTGAGAGAAACCAGTAGCAGTGGGATGCAGGAGAGGGGGAAAACAGCAGATACCAGTCCAGCTTTCTGGGCTGGATGCTGGATCTTAAGGGAAGTTTATGTTACTGCTCTTCCCTAAAATTATATTTTTGGCAGGATGTGTCATAAAACTTATACTTTCTTATTGCATTGATTACTTAAAATGGTTTCAATTTTTTGAGTGGTTCCTGCAGCTGCATGTTATTTGGTATAATAAGTAGTATAGGTCTTGCAAAGATATCCTTTGAATGGAAGAAAGTAGAGGAAAGTGTTAAATGCCACAAAATTATGTTTTCTGAAAAAGTGATCTTGCTTACTCTTGATGCCAAGGAGGTTAAGATGTGAAAGCGTTCCCCTTAGCCCAGATGCTGGGAGCCTGCTAGGAGGGAAATGGAGTGGGGCAGTGCAGGAAACCGGGGAGGGGGAGGAGATGCAGCAGGACTACCGCTCAATTCCTGCCTCTCCACTTCTTCCCAGACTGCCCTGTGGACCTGTTCTTCGTCCTGGACACCTCAGAGAGCGTTGCCCTGAGGGTGAAGCCCTTTGGGGACCTGGTTACCCAAGTGAAAGATTTCACCAACCAGTTCATTGATAAGCTAACCCAAAGGTACATTCCCCAGGGATTTATCTGGGCTGCTTTGGGGATGGAGCCTGCTGCCGGGTGGGATGATGAGACCTCCCTGCGTGTCTGTCCACAGAAGGAAAAAAGGAAAGCAGGGATGCCGGGCAGGGGGATGGGAGCCTCTCCTCCCTCCCCCAGTGTTCGGCTGCTCTGTTTTGGCTCTGTCTGTGCTGACAGCAGCAGCACGGCTCTAGCAGGGCTGCTTGCACCCACCCTCGGGAAAGACAGGAATTGCTGGAGCAGCAGACATGGCAGCCCGACTCCACTGCCTCCGGATGGCTGTGTGCTCATTGTGCAGCGCCAAAACGATGCTGGTCCCTGTGCTCAGGCCCAGAACCACCCGGGGGTGTGGGTGACAGCAGGATACCTCTGGGGTTAAACCCAGCACTCACAGGCACCCTGCAGAGCAAACCCTCCCTTGCCACTGGTGCACCCCAGCTTTGGGTGCCCCTTACCGACCCCGTTCCCCAGCTCTTTATCTGCCTCCTCCTCACCCACCTTTGCAGCCACAAACCTTGGTCTGACCCTGGAATCCCTGGGGAGGCCACCCAGGGATGCACAGGAGCACCAAAGCTCCTGGATCCCAGAGGGGGTGGTGTTGGGCTTGACTGCGGGCAGGAGATCCAGAGATGTACAGGAGCACCACAAGTCCTGGAGGCACATGAGTCTTGCTCAACCCCTCAGGGCAGCAAGAGATGTGTGCTGGTGCTCAGAGGGGCACTGTGGGGATGTCCTAGTGATGCACCAGCTGGAAGGATCTCAGGATAGATAGGAGGGGGTTAACAGCTCACCTGTCCATTGCCCAGGCAGGAGGGTTGTATTACAAGCCTTTGAGTGACCAGGAGCCTCGTGCTTGGGAACAACTTGCCTCCATCAGTGCTGCATCACTCTCCCCTGTGCAAGGCCCTGGGATCCGTCCTGCAGTGGGATGGATGGAACAGCAGTGGACAAGGGTTGGGTGGGTTTAGGACAGCTCCTGCTGGGCAGAGAGATGTGCAACACCACTTCTTTGGGACTGGACCCCCCTTACTGAAAAAAGAAATCGTATCCCTTTGGGATTGGTCCCCATATCCTGAAAAGACCTTTTTTTTTGGGACAGTGGCCAAAGCACTGGTGATGCCTCTGTCCCAGGGAGTCACAGGTGCTGGATGTGTCAGTGCACAGGTCAGGGCTGCAAAACACACATACTCATCCTGCCCCAAGTCAGGGCATCCTTCCAAGGGAGTCTTTCCTCTCTGATTTTAACACATCAGGTAGTGGAAAACTTTTTGCAGGGTGTTTCAGTGGTTACCTGCCTTGCACACACACACCTGGCTGTCTGGCTCAGCCCCTCCTGCCCAGCTCCAGCCCCTGACACTTCTTCCAGAAGCCTCTCTGCCAAGCTGTTTGATCCCTGCAGATGCCCACCCTCTGCATCACTTTGCCCTTCCACCTGCGGGACAAGCTGCCCTGGGTTCCCATGCTGTGCTTTGCATGGGAAGCATATCCCAGCTTTGCAGGAGAGCAGGCAGCCCTGGCAAATCCCTGTTCTGCAGAGGATTTGCGTTTTCTCAGCTGGTGTGAGCAAAGCGAGCCCCTGTCCTGGCGTGTCCATGCAGGTACTACCGCTGCGACCGCAACCTGGTGTGGAACGCGGGAGCGCTGCACTACAGTGACGAGGTGGTTCTCATCAAGAGCCTCACGCCAATGCCTAGCGGGCAGAGCGAGCTGAAGAACCAAGTGTCAGCCATCAACTACATCGGGAAGGGCACCTACACCGACTGCGCCATAAAGCGCGGCATCGAGGAGCTGCTCATCGGGTCAGGCAGCCAGGCTGTGGCGGGCACAGCGGGATGGGGGTGGTGTGGCTCTGGTGGGTGGAGGGTGGGAGCTTCTGGGTTGGGACATCCCTGAGCATTGTGCAGAGCTGTCCCCGGGCTGGGAAAAGAGGTCACAGTGCAGGGACAGGGGTGGCAAGTTGCTCCAGCTTCGCTGGCATGAAGCACGCCCTGACCGCAGGCTGGGGCACTGTCTCAGACGAGTGTCCCCAGGTGTCCAAACCACTCCTCTCCAGCTAAATCCTTTCAACATTAAATCCTGTGTTTAAACCCCTCCAGTGGCTCCCATCATAAGGAGAATAAATACCTGATTGTGGTGACTGATGGACATCCCTTGGAAGGTTACAAGGAGCCCTGCGGAGGCCTGGATGATGCTGCCAATGAAGCCAAACTCCTGGGGATCAAAGTGTTCTCTGTTGCCATCTCCCCCAACCACTTGGTAGGGACCACACAGCAGGGGTGCTTCCGGCAGGGGGTCCCCAGTGGGACCATGGGACCCCCAGTATGACAAAGGAAGGGCACTCAGAGCCTGCACAGGTGCCCACAGGTCTCACTCTGCCCTCCCCACCCCCAGGACCAGCGGCTGAACATCATTGCCACAGACCACTCCTACCGCCGCAACTTCACCGCCACCAGCCTGAAGCCCACGCGGGAGATCGATGTGGAGGAGACCATCGACACCATCATCGACATGATTGTGAGCACTGCCCACCCCCTCTCCAGGTTGCCCCCTCCCCACGACCTCTGTACCTCTCAAACTCTTTTCTTTGCTTTCTTGTCTTGCAGAAACTTAACACGGAGCAATCGGTGAGTGTCCCCCTGTAACTGAGCCCTGTGGGTGACCTGTGGCTAAGGCGCACTTGGTGGCACAGCCTTGCCCTGCAGGCAACCCCTGTCAGCCTGGGAAGCCCCCCCACCAAGCAGGGTGCAGCCTGACCCTGCTGCTGACCCCTCCTCTAATGCTGTTTCCTCCTTCCCTCCGTGCAGTGCTGCTCCTTCGAGTGCCAGGTGAGTCAGGCCTTTAAGAGTCCTGTCCCCTTCCTTCTTATCCCTGTGGTCCCAGGCTGTGCCTCAGGCTGGTCTAACCCACATCTCTCTCCTGCAGCCTCCCCGAGGGCCCCCTGGACCCCCTGGTGACCCTGGCCACGAGGTGAGGGACTGGTTGTGGCTGTGCTTTGGGACTGGGGCAGTGGGATGGGTTCACTGGGGATGTTCAGAGACCTGGAATCCTTATCATAGAACCATGAAGGTTGGAAAAAGCCTCCAAGGTCACCTGTGAGGCGTGGACCCACACTATGCTCCCATGTGACCAGCACCATCTGCTCCCTGTATCCATGGTGCATTTCTGCTCCCGTCCCCCCTGCTCTTCATTCAACAGGTCATCATTCTGTTCCTGGGGATGATGAACTAACTGTGTTTCTGTCCTGCATTGCAGGGAGAACGAGGCAAGCCAGGTCTTCCTGGCCAGAAAGGAGAGGCTGGAGACCCAGTAAGTGAAGGACCAGCCCTGGTGACTCTGCACAGGGGCTGGTTTTAGGCTGCTTCTGGCCAGACCTCTCGGGCGCATCCTCACCAGCATCACCCTGTTTCCATGGGGTGTGCAGTCATGCTGTGCAATGGGGTGGCTCCTCCTCTTGCTAAAAGGCTTCCTTGTTCCTCACCCAAAATAGCCATCCCTCCTGCAGGACACATCTCTGACTCATGTGTGCCAGCCCAGGGCTGGACTCTGGGCTCCATCCCACGTCCTCTGACACAACAAGCACAGCAGTGTTACAGGGAAACCTTTGGTAAATAACCTGAGAGCATGAGGAAACTATTTCTCTCCTCCTCCCTCCTTTATTTTACTAGGCACACATTTTTGGGAGGCATATTTCTCCCACACACGTGAGCATGCAGTTACCCATCTTGTGTGTTCCCAAATTGGAAACTCCATGCCATACGTTTTTCCTTCCCAAGGGTTTTCTGCCCTTCGTTTTCATCCCAAAAGATGTGTCCCCAGGCACCTAGTTTCCCTTACCTTCATGAAGAGTTGGAGATGGTGGAGGTGAAGGCAGATCCACTTGGCCCTCCACAATGATCCTGTGTTCCTAGACCAGGGAAACAAGGAGCAGAGTTATGGGAGATGCTCCTATGTGAGAGAATGGCAGCTGAGCCCATATCCAGAGTCTGGGGGGACGCTGTCCCATGGTGGCTACTGTAACACCCTGTTAACACACTGTTTCTGTCCCCAAGGGCAGGCCAGGAGACATGGGACCTGTTGGCTACCAAGGAATGAAGGTATGTGGGGCTGCAGGCTCACGGAGGTGGTTCAGAGGTGGACCACAGGCTCTGTGCTGCAAGTGTTCTCATTCTCCCATTTCTCTTTCTCCTTTCCTCTCTAGGGTGACAAAGGAAGCCGAGGAGAAAAGGTGAGGACTGCAGGGATGTTTTGGGGACATCCCTGTATCCCCATGTGTGATTATCCCAGGCTCGCCCTGCAGCTGCATGGTGTTGGGGTCTGCTATGTGCCCCCACATCCACCCCTCCTGCTGGCACTGCCTGAGCCAGGAGCGGGGATCCAGCAGGATCCAGTGGTGTGCAGAGGAGTGGTGAATGCCTGTGCCCTCAGACTGAGCTGGTGTGGGGACTGCACTGAGGTGGGGGACAGATCTGCTCTGCATCTCACACCTCTCTACTTCCCTCTGCAGGGATCAAGAGGAGCCAAAGGAGCCAAGGTCAGACTGCTTTTGCACCTTTTTTCTCTGTTTGATGTTTGGGGGGCATTGGGAATTTGAGAATCACTTTGTGGTCCTTGTACTCTGTTTCAGGGTGAGAAAGGCAGGCGTGGAATCGATGGCATTGATGGCATGAAGGTAAATCTCTGCTCCAGGGCACTCTGCTGGCCTGAGCAACCTGGCTTTTGCCATTCCAAAGCCATGGTGGGGTCTGAGGATGAAGCCTGTGGGGCAGTGGCGTTCCCTCCCTGCAGGGCCATGGATCTATCAGCCAGAGATGGAGCTGCAATGTTCCTTCCAGGGGTCTGGGATGATGGATGGGGTCTTCCTGTGAGTGTCACTCATTGGGGACCCCTGCTTTGGCTGCCTGACAGGGTGAAGCTGGATACCCCGGATTACCTGGCTGCAAAGGCTCACCTGGATTTGATGTAGGTACTCTGTGGGTGCCCCTTGCATGCAAGTGAACAGCTCTGCCATGATGGTGTGTGGAAATAGGGAATTGCTGGGAAATGTGCGATGCTTATCCCAGCCAAGGCACCTCGGGGCTGACCCTGGGACAGTCTGCCTCGTCCTTGTCTGGAAGCTGTCCCCAGTTTCCCTGGGGCTGCTGGGATGCAGCTCTGGAAAACATTATCCTGACATTGCATTTCCCCAGTTCCCCTGTGCTTTTTCCATGCTCCTGCTATGACACATTTGTGGTGGCACCACTGTGGTCCAGCTACCACAGCCCCAAACCATCTCTTCTGCCATTTCCTTCTGAGCTTCAGAAGTGTTTCAGCAGTGTGGGTGCAAAACTGTTCACTCAGCTCCACAGTGCAGGAGTCCCTTCTGGCCATGTCCCTCCTGTCCATCCCAACCAGGAGCCACCTGCCAGGCTGCTGGGATGCTCAGTCCATGCCCAGTTTCCTGCAGATGGTGTCACCAGTTCAGGTTTCAGCAATGCTGCCTTTAATTTCAACAGGGAGCTCAAGGCCCGCCCGGACCAAAGGGAGATCCCGGTGCTTTTGGACCCAAGGGAGCAAAGGTGAGTTGCTGTGCCCAGCCTCACACAGAGGAGGGATGCCGGGACCCCTTTTCTGCAGGAGGGAGAGGTGGAAATTCCGTGCACTACTTGGGGCAAGTCTATCACAGTATCAGAATGGTTTGGATGGGAAGGGACCTTAAAGTCCACCTCATTCCACCCCCTGCCATGGGTAGGGACACCTTCCTCTAGACCAGGCTGCTCCAAGCCCTGTCCAGCCTGGCCTCCTGACTAAAGGATGGCCCCCATCGCCCATAGTGGGCCCAAGGTTTGTGGGTGCCCAGAAGCCTGGCACAAAGCATCCCTGAGATATCAGGGGAGTGCTGTGAAAAGGTGGCTTTCACTGGGAGTGGAGTAGGGAGGAATCTGCTGGGATGGGCAGGCACCACAACCCTGAAAGCAGCTTGGGGTGCACTGTGGCTCCTGACAGCCTCTGCCCTGTGGGAGCTGAAATCCCTGCTGGATGCAGTCTTGACGGTGCCTTGTGTTCTTGTGAAGGGGGAGCCTGGGAATGACGGAAAGCCTGGCAGACAGGGGATTCCTGGCAACCCTGGAGAGAAGGTGGGTTAAGCAGCACCCTTGTGTGAACATCCTCTGCTTCTCTGTGAGAGGACCCCTGCTCCAGTCTTGCATTTGAAGCAGAGCTTGAACAAAGCTCTTTAAGTGTGCAGGGCTCTGCTCCAGAACTGTCTGACTTCTTGTTTGCATCCCTGTGCCTTGCAGGGTGCTCCTGGCAACCAGGGTGAGCCTGGACCAGCAGGAGAGACTGGTGACGAGGTGAGTTCTTTACCTGTGATGCTCCTGTGTGTGCTTGCTGGCCATCCCTACCCCCTGACCACCCCTCTTGTTTCTCCACAGGGTGCTCTAGGTGAGGATGGTCCTCCTGGAGAACGGGTAAGTGAGAGAGCCTCTGCCAGGGCAGGGGCTGGTGCCCTCTGGAAGAGAAGGAGGGGGCCTGTGGCTGAGCCTGCTCAGAGGTGGCCAGTGAGGGAGGGGTTTGCCCTGCTGCGAGCAGGCCCTGACTTTGTGACTCCACCCTCTATCTGCAGGGCAGCAATGGAGAGAGAGGACCCCCGGGCTCCCCGGGTGACCGTGGGCCAAGAGGACAGCCGGTAACTGCACTTGCTGGGCAGCCTTCAGCATCTGCTTTCAAGGGTGATGCTTGCAAGCCAGGGGATGGGAAGAGGGGTCCAGTTGCTAACTCCACCAGCCTGTGGGACAGCAGGCAAGCTTAGTGCCTTCACCTGCCAATAAGGGAGGGACCTACTGCTGTCCCCCAGAAATTGCCCCTTTATGCTGGCAGGTAATCACCAAACAGCCAAAATCCAGAGGAGAGCATGCCCAGCAAGCCAAGAACAGGTGAACAGCTGTCAGTGCCTTCCTCACAGCTCTAAAAGTTAATGGAGAGGAAAGAGTTAAGGTGTCCTCTTCTGGGAACTCAGGGACTGCCTGGGCTACCAGTGGCTCGGGCATGAGGGCACAGGTACAATCAGCAGCAGGGCACCATCAGTGGGTGTGGATGGAAGGGGGAATACTCTTTCCTCCCCTTTTGAGTGGGAGTCACCAGGAAAGTATGTTTCCAGCCTGCTGGGGTGAGTCATCGAGTGTAAGTGTGGGAGGGACAGCCAGGAACCCTCAGCAGGCCAGGACAAACGTGCCAAGCGACAGCCATGCCACACGTCACAGGGAAGGGCTGTGCAGGGTAGGGGTGGTGGGAACCAGGGAATTCCACAGCAGCATCCCATATCCCCATCCACCTTTGCACCACTCATCCCTGTCCCTGCAGTGAGGACAGCCAGGACCCAGCACCAGCTTGGAGGGGGGCAGAGGTCTGCCTTGGGGAGGGGTAGCTCTGGCAGGGGGCTTCTGGCAGCCTCCCCCTTCCTATTTACTGCTCAGGGAGCGTCAGTGCTGCCACATGGGGTGTGTGGGGCAGATGTATGGGAGATGAAGGCAAGCCAGTGTCCTGCAGTTAAATTGTTCAGCAGATGATGAGCTGCTTCCTTCCAACTTTGAATCCAAGCACGAGGCTGTGTAACCGTGCCAGAAAGGTCTTGGGGCCATTTGGAAGTTGTGTTTTATATTTGCTGTTTGGCTGATGCATCTGGATGCTTCTAGGTTGCAAACAACAGCTTTAGGTCACCAACCTTTCAATTGCTTCCCTCAAATTCCTCTCTCCTCTGCCTCCCTGACTTGCTCATTTCTGGCCGTGGGTCTGGATGGGGAAGGTGCTCCAGAGCCAGCTTGGGTTTGGCAGGCACACCGGTCTGTTGGATGCAACTCTGCTGGATTGGTGGAAGGCTGTTCAGTAAAAGGGAACTGAGCCATGTCCAGGGTGTATTTCCTTCCACTGGAACTGTTGGGGTCCCAAATCACTGAGACTCAGGTTTCCTGTACCCTCCTGGGATGTCAGTTCTCTGCAAACAGCCCTGGCTCAGGGTTCTGAGTGTCAGCAAAGGAGAGAGAAGGACACTGGCAGTGAAAGGTGAGGGTGTCTCTCTCTTCATCTGCGGCTCATTCCCATGGAAGTCCCCTTAACTCCAAAGGGATGGCAGGCTGGAGGAAGGATGCAGCTATTCTGGAAGCTGTGTTTCTCTCATGCAGACTGCCAGGGCAGGAGGTGCTCTAGAAGAGCAGCAATGGGTGCAGAGTGTGGCTGGTTTGGGTCCAGAGCCAGGTCTGTGTATCTGCCAAAGATTAATCTCTCCACACTTTTGCTTTTCTGGCACAAAATGGGCTGAAAAACGTCCCCTAGATGAAGCTTCACAAGGCCTTCCTCTTAGGGCTATCTTCTTGGATTCAAGGTAGCCACGCTAGCCTGTCTTTATCTCTCTCCCCCTCTGACAGTTCCCTACTCAGTTCCTCAATCTGCCTCAAACTCCTGCCTGTTTCGATGACTGCATTTCCACCCTACTGTGGGTGCTGCTCCCTGCTCCCCACTGCACACAGGTCCCTTTGCAGCCACGTCTGCTCCTCTTTGTGCTCCTCATGCCCTCTGTGTGTGTTTTCAGGGAGAGCCTGGACCACCTGGTGACCAAGGGCGGGAAGGACCCCTCGGACCACCTGGCGATCAGGTAACAGCTTGGTTTAACCTTCTGGATCCCAGATGGAAGTGGTTGGGGTGCCAGGGAGAGTGGGATAGGACAGCATCTTGAGGCAACTTCTCAGCATCTTCCAGACCAGGAAGCAAAGCTTGTGAAGAAGGGTAGGGATTTCTATGAGAACCCAGGATATGGACAGGGACAAAAAAATTGAGACTTGGCTGCTGGGCTGTGGGCAGAACAACCTGCACACCATTTCCCAATCCCATGGAAACAGATGTCAACACATATGACAGAACTGGAAACCGGCAAGTGCAAGCTGCAGCCACACACAGAATGTTCAGGCCTGGGGCCAGAAGCTGCTCATCTCAGTCAGGGGTGTCAGAGAGACACCTTGTGTCAGTGAGGATATCCTGACGTGGCCCCAGCAGTGTCCCCGATACCCTTGGCATCCTGCAGAGACAGCCTCTTCCAGAGCCAGTGTCCCTCAAGTCTGCTGACTGCAAGGTGTGCTCCTCCTCCTCTGGGGTCTGCCTGTGCCTTGTGTGCCTCAAGGAACACATCTCAGACCACACAGGCTTGCTGGAGAGCAGGGTGGGCCACCTCCAGCCTGAAGAACGCTTCTGTCCCCTGCACAGTTGAAGGCTCCTTCTTCTCAGCTGATAACTTGGGGTCTGGAGGTGTTGCTGGGTCAATCCTTCATGGCCATGGCACTGATTGCAATGGCCAACAGGATCTCTGCACCTGAGAAAGCACACTTTGACATCACCCTTGGATTGGGCTCTGTAGGACAACGCCCATTCTACCCACATGATCAGAGTTTTGGTGGATCCCAAGATAGAGGAATGTATCAAGATAAACACTCCCACACTGGTGGAGCAGGACTCCCACGAGAAGTGAAGCACAGAGGCCAGTGTGCAGACAAATGTGAGACAGCTTTTAAACTCCTTTCTGCTTGGCCCAGTGTTGGAGAGCCCTTGGAGAAGATCTGGAGTGCAGAACAGCCATGAAGGGCTGGCTGTTGCATTCACATTGTCCCAAGCATGAGTGACCCCCCCATGTCAGACCTGCACTGTGCCACAGCCTGGAGAGAGGCTGTGCTTGGGCCAGGCTTGTGCTTGCCTGGAGCTGGAATTCCCTTGAACCTGCCTCTTGCTAGTGAAGAGCACCAAATCCCCACAGGAGGATTGTCCAGGTCCTACTGTTCTGATATTGTCCAGAAACTCTAGCAGAGCTGAGATTCTGCTGTGACCAGAGAGTCTGGAAGCATCCAGCTTGCTCAGTTGTCTTTTTGGGAGGTGGCCCTGGTGGGAAGGCAGCTCTTTGGATGAGTGCATGTAACAATCCACTGATCAGTGCTGCAGGCTGGTGCCAGCAAAAGAGGCTGGGGCTGCAGCTGCTCTCTCTGTGATAGAGGCACATTCCAGGTTCCAGGCAGGAGAAAGACCATGCAAAAGACAGAAATTTGATGCAAGCATGGTGGGGATCCAGGCTGGGATAGATCCTGCCTCCAGCCAGCCTTTCCTGTTGAGGAGGAAGGGAAGAAAGAATGGTCTCCCTGCTGTCACTGAGCCCTTGGGACATCAGTTTTCCCTTCCGACCCCTGAAGTCAAACCCCTGTCAGAGAGGGAAGCATTACAAAAGCAGCTCTGATGCCTCCCCAGGCCAGAGGCTGCCCCAGCACTCCCACCACTCCAGGGAGATTTGATAAACAGTTGCAAAGTGAGGATGATTTTTCCATGAGCTGAGGAAGAATGCTTGTGTTTGGCCAAATTAAAAATAAATGCGTAATTAGGTTTGGGTAAGAGTGGGACCTTGGCAAACACAAGTATTTTTCAAGTCGTGTTATCTGCAAGTTCTGGACCTTGGAGTGTGTTTCTTTTGGCAAGGGGAAAGTGCTCCCACTAACCTGTGACTCCCTTTCATCCTGTTTCTCTCTGAGAGAAGCTAAAGGCCAGCATGCTCTTTCCCTGAGCCTCGTGGACAGGTTTGGTGGCCCTTCTCTATCCCTGGCCATGGTGCCCATCTCTTTTGTTGGGTCCTTGTTGCACGCAGAGAAGTAGTGGACAAGATTTCCTCATCCATCATAAGCCCCTCTGGGGCTATGAGGGTTTTGTGCTGTGCTGCTGCAGTGAGGATGAGAACGGTCAGCGTGGCTCCAGCCTTGGCTGGTGTGAAGGATCTCAAGTTCCTGTCCTTCCTTCCAAGTTTTCTCTCTTCTGGGCTTTTGTGCAGAAATAAGGTCACATGCCTCAGAGCAGTTTAGTGCTCTGCACTGTGCAATTTTAAGATTTCTGCACCCACAAGGACACCTTTCCTTGGAAGAAGGGTGCCTACAGCCTGTACAGGATGTTTGGCACCAGCTCTCTGCGTCCCTCTGTCCTCTCCATTGCCTGGGGACTGGCTGCACACCCAGCTCCACATGAAATGCTGCCTGAACATTTGATGTAATGCCAGAGCATCTCTACCCAGTCATTGTCCACCATCATATCCCACCTCCTGGAAAGCAAACCCTGCAAAGGGCTGTTGGCAGTGAGCAGAAGGTGGAGGGGCTCCCTTGAGCATCTGTGAAGCTCTCAGAGAAAATAACCCTCCTCATGCCTCCTCTCCTGTCTCGTGCTGTCTCTGGCCAGCCCTGCAGCTGGAGGTGCAAGTGGCCACTGCCCAGATGGGATGTGGCAGTGTGACAACTTTAGTCTGCTCCAGCTCATGCTGCCAGGGCTCTGCAGTGTCCTGAGGACAGAAACTCCCCAGAGCCACCCTGACTGTGACCCAGACATGTCCAAGCAGTGAGGCACGGGGAGGTTTGTGTCACCTTCAGGGTGATGTGCTTGCACCAAGGACCATCCTCCAGGGGCACCTCTGTCACATCCGATGGGATGGCACTGTGCCACACAGCTGTGCTTTGATCCCGGAAAGCATCAGCCTGTCCTCCCTGGTCTTCTTCCCACCAGGTCCTCTGTTACTGGGGTGAGCTTTGAAGGAGAGGGATGGCTGCCACTGAAAGCATATGATATTCACCCCATATGTGTGGTGCCACATCTTGGCACAGAGAGCTTTTGGGTTTGATTCATGCTCAGCAGGCATCTACCTCCCACAGGGTTTTGCAGAGAAAATGGCAAAAGGGAGAAAAGAGGAAAAGGAGGAGCCAGGCACAGCTCCTGAAGCACCTCTCTATCAGTATTAACCCTCATCTACAGATCCTTTCTGGCACTGTCCAAGGTGGAGCTGACTCACTGATGGGCAGTTCTACCCATCAAATCACAAAGCAAATGGACCAGCCCCTCAGGGCAGGAGCGGCAGCAAGAGAAACCTCCTCTGAGAGAGCTCTCTGTGTTTCCCTAGGGTGAGCCCGGACCCCCAGGACCCAAAGGCTACAGGGGAGATGACGGCCCCCCCGGCAGTGAGGTCAGTGCTGTTCATCATCGCTCCTTCTGCAGGGAAGGAATGCAGGGACAAGCAGCAGGTGCTACCCCGTAGGGCTTTACCCAAATCCTGTGGGTAATGGAACCCTGTTGAACCTATTGGTACGGGCTCCAGTGCTGGCTTCCTGGCAGACACATCCAGGAATTTCCATGGGTCATAAAGGCCACAGCTCCCTTTTCCTCCACCTCTCACAGGTCATTTCTTGAGAGGTTATAGCTGCACCACAAACCACACAGCTTCCCATCACGGGTGCTGGGAAGATGCTCCCTGGGGGCAGCCACCTGAATCTGCCAGCAGGTTCGATCCCCAGGGTAGGGAGCAAATGGAAGCCAAGCACAGCTGTTGGCTTTCACAAAAATCCTAGAACAGTTTGGGTTGCAACAGACCTTAAGGCTCATCCAGTGCCACCCCCTGCCATGGGCAGGGACATTTTCCACTATCCCAAGCCCTATCCAACCTGGCCTGGAACCAAGGATGGGGGCAGCCACAGCCTGTCTGGGCAACCTGTGCCAGGGCCTCCCCAGCCTCTGAGTGAAGAACTTCTTTCTGGCATTTAACCTAAGTCCTTACATTGCTCCTGTATAAGCAGAACACTTCCACAGTGGGCTCATGTTGGTAGCGGGTTGCCATAGAAGTCATTGTCTTCCCATGATGTTGTTGCAATCAGATGATGTTGTGCAACCCTTGACTCCTTCTTCTGCCCCTTCCAGGGCCCAAAGGGATTGCCTGGAGCACCTGGGCTGCCCGGGGACCCTGGGCTCATGGGAGACAAGGTGAGTAGTGCTGGGGAGATACACTGTCCAAGGAGACCAGCATCCTGCTGCCATGCTGTCTGAGGGGGTCTGCATTTCTTTATCTCATCTCTGTCTGCCTTCCTTTCCAGGGGGAGGACGGTCCTCCTGGCAATGGCACAATTGGATTCACAGGTGCTCCAGTAAGTTCTTTGTGCTGCCTTGAAACTGTAATACCATTATGTCTACTTGTCAAACCTAACACACTTCCTTTTCCCTATCCCCAGGGGCAGCCAGGAGACAGAGGCAACCCTGGCATTAACGTAAGTATGCTGCTTCCTCAGCCACACCACTCCTGGTGGTGGTTTGGTGCTTGGAGCTTCTCCATCAGCTGCATGGTGGAATAGGCTCCCTGAAGCAACCTGCTCCTCCAAAACCCTCTTTTCCCTCTGCCCACCTCTCCCTGTGGTGGATACTTCAAGTGGAAGTGTCCTGCTGCATCTGTAACACCCAAGGGCAGCAGCTTGGGCTGGATACTTTCTGAAGCAGTCCCAGAGCCTGAGTTTGGGTTGAGAGTGTCACCCAGGAGAGCTGGATGATGCTATGCTGGGGGCTTGATTTAGTGCTGGGTTAATAGTTGGATTCGATCTTAGAGGTTTTTCCAACCTAAACAATTCCGTGATTTTGTAGCCATGAAAGCCACCTAAGAAATTCTCCTCATCAAGAGTTGAAATCTGGTGTTGGGGAGCCTATGTGCTGCTCTCCACCCCTGTCCCAAGCCAGCTTACACAAGGCCACCACATGCCAGCACCAACTTCACCACTCTAATAAAAGCACAGTCTAACACACCACTCTAACGCAGCAATCTCACCCACATTGTTTTTCAGGGAACAAAAGGCTATGTCGGACCTAAAGGTGATGAAGGGGAATCTGGTGACCCTGGCAATGATGTGAGTAACCTGTGCAATGCTGTGTCCTCTTTTCCTGTGAGCACAGTGCAGGAGCCTTGGGCAGTGATGGGCCAGAGCCTATCAGACTTTGTAAATCTTCAGCCTTTTGTCTCTGAGCAGTGACTGATGGATAGCAAAGGAAAGTCCCTCCAAGTGTTCATTCTGTGTCCGACAGCTGGCAAACTTCCACATTTGTTAGGCTGAGGTGGGCATCACCTCTGCAAGGCTTTGTATGCTTCCAGGTGGCACTGATGATGATGGCACTGGTGATCTGAGCTTTATCACTGCCCCATGGAAGGAGATTTCCCCAGTGTCCCTTCCAAGTCATTGTTCAGCTGGGTACAGCAACCTCACATAACACTTCAGTGGTGAAGCAGAGCTCATCAGACATCTGGAGGGAAAGATGCTGACCCCTGACACACACAGATTTGTGAGATTTTGTTTTCTTTTCATTCCAGAACCTGACCCCTGGGCCCAGTGGTATCAAAGGAGCAAAGGGCCACAGGGGACGCGAAGGTCCCCCGGTAAGTAAGGACCCTGGCAGGGTTGGCCCCAGTGCCATGCATCCCACCATCCCTCCATCCCTCCTTCCATCCCTCCATCCCTCCATGCTCTGGGAGCAGCACCAAGCCATGCACACGTTGTGTGTGCTCACTGCCTTCCCACCTGGGTGTACATGGCACATGTGGAAGTGGATCTCCTCCTTCCACCTCCATGCAGCACCAGGCCATCATGCAAACAAGCAGATGTCTCTGCTCCAAGCCCAGTTCAGGGGCCAGCAACTGGGAAGCCAAGAGGCTTTTCACAACTCTGCATTGCTTGGCAAGGTATCATTAGAGTACACCACAGATGGGACTGACTGCTCCCGTAACTCCTCTGTGCTTCTGTCTGACAGGGACCACCAGGACCCGTGGGGCCTCCAGGACCAGATGTGAGTGGGACAGGATTGGGGTGCTGCTTGCTGGCCTGCTCTGTGCATTGCTTTTGCTGTTAATCAAACATTCCTTTTCCTCTGTTTTCAGGAATGTGAAATCTTGGACATCATCATGAAGATGTGCTGTGAGTATCCCTGTACCTCTCCTCCCACCCTGCTCAGTGCCTTGCTAAACAAGAGGCAGCTGACTTTTCCCTGTCCCCAGGCAGGGGAATGTCATCCATGGGCACCTCTCCCCTTTCATGGGCCACAGTTAAGTCCCCTTGATCCAGGGACCTCCAACTCCATCTCCAGAGTAGCTCAAACTACTGTGTCTCACTTGTATGTGGCACAGACTTGCTTGTTTGTGGCTCTGTACAGGGAAAATATGAGCAAAGTTATGTAAAAATCCCCGAGTGGCCCATTTTACAATTTTTTTTTTTCCTAAATATCATGGTCTAATATTCCCCCCTGGGAAAGGGGGCCCAGTTTGAGGTGTCCTGCCATGGGGAGAAGGAACACATATGTCCTGCAGAGGATTTCTGGCCCATAGCCAGTAATAAAGTGCTGGAGGGACACAGGGTACTTGGGGAACTGACTTTGAGCTCTGTACTCTGATTACTTACTTAACTTTTATTTTTATTTAAATAAGAACACATCAGCGTGTGCAGAAACAGAGCTCTGCTGTGTGTGGTGCTCCAGGCCAGGGCATCCCAACCTGAAATGGGAGAGAATCTGGGTATTTCAAATGAGAGAGAAACCTCCATGAGCTTGGATTGTCCAGGCCAGGTGTCTGTGGGTTTGCAGAGAAACAAACCTGCAGTCTGCATTAGGGTATGAAAAACTCTTTTGTCAAGCATTTTAATTTTTCTCTCTTTCTTTCCCTTTTCCTCTAGCTTGCTGTGGTGAGTGTTACTTGGCAAAGGTGCTCTGCAAACATTTGCTAGTCCTTCTCCTTCCTTGCACCCCTCCCTTCCCCTGCTCCTTGTGTTCTGCTATGGAGATTTAGTGAGAGCCCGTGAGGGAGAACCAGGCATGATCCAGGCAGGGGAGGGCAGGAAGCAGTTCCTGAGCGTGCTGAGTCCTGCAGCTGGAAAAGGGTTCTCAAGGTGCCCTGTGCCAGCAGGGTGGACTTTCTCCATCCTTTTTGCAGTTGGCATGTCTGTTCTGGGCACACCGTAGATTTTCCTCTGTTCCTCTGTTCTTCCTTCCAAATCGTGTGCATGTCAGCAGAGTAATGTGCTGGGCTTTATTCCCTGATGCTGCCCTGATAGGCTGGGTTTGCAGCCCAAAAGCTCGAAGGGAGAGCCAAGGGCACATGATGTTCTTCAGCTATGAGAAAGAGGGGAGCAAGCTGAGTCAGCCTCCTCCAGCCCACCAGTGTCACCTCTGTCCTGCTGGGCTGGGTGAATGGAAGAAGTGAGAAGGCTTATGAGGAAATGGATTATGGAATTATTACTGGGTGGTTTAAGGGTACTCACAACCTGGAAATGCCCCATGTCTTATTAGGGAGCAAAAGTACATGGAAAAATTTGTAAATTTGCTCTCAAATATCCTATGCAGCTATTTTTCTGCATTGTTTTGCACCGCGTTTGGGGGTGGATGGGGCATGGGCACCCAGCTGGGCAGGCCTACAGCAGGCATCAGCTGCTTCCTTTGGAAATGCCTCCCTGCAAAACATGTCCCTCCGTTCCTGTGCCTTGCTCCAGAGTGCACCTGTGGTCCTGTCGACCTCCTGTTTGTGTTGGACAGCTCAGAGAGCATCGGCCTGCAAAACTTCCAGATTGCCAAGGACTTCATCATCAAAGTAATCGACCGCCTGAGCAAGGACGAGCGGGTCAAGGTGAGATTTCCACGGAGTGCTCTGAAATCCTTGTGTGCACTTGCTTATTTTTCACTACAAGCAGGAAAATGGGGTGGTGCCTCCACTCCAAAAAGCCTCCACTGGGGTTGGCTTCAAGCTGGGGGTGGGTCTTCCCAAATTTATAAAATCATGGAGATTAGACAGCAGTTTGTTGTCCCAAAGTAGACATTTCACTCCTTCTGGACAAAGAGACCCTGTTTCCTCCACATCCCAGAGCAGATGGCTCATTGAGCATTCAATCAGCCTACTCAATCAGTGCCTCAGTCTCTCTCTTGTTCTGATGAACATTTCAGGTGTCTGGAGTGCGTTGGAAATTTCTGATGTCCAGCCCCTATGCTTGGATTTAGGTCATCACTTAAGCACTACACTAAAAATGACCCTTGCAGCCCAAACCCAGCAATACTGTCCATGTAGTAAATCTTTCAGTCTGAAGAGGGACACAAATGCTTGCTCTCCTTCCTAATTCCTCTCTGGTAACTTGTTGTATATTTTATTTACCTCTGTGATTTGAAGGGCCATTGGGAATCCAGACTTTCCTGAAGGTATAACCAGCCACATCTAAAGCACATAATCTGCTGTTGAATACTTGTGTGGTGGGCATACATGGGGCTTTTTGGATGGCAAAGGGCCAGTAATAAGCAGAAAAGGTACAGCTGGGTAGCAAAACCACCATGTTGGAAGAAAACCAGGAGTCTTGAAAACAGATCTTCTCATGGAACCATAGAATCGCTTGAGTTGGAAGGGACCCAAGGATCGAGTCCAACTCCTGACTCTGCACACAGGACAGTCCAAAGATTTCCACTGTGTGCCTGAGAGTCCAATGGCTGCTGTTGAGACCAGTGAGCTGTGAGATCTAGGTCTGGGTCTCCTTTCACTTACTGTCTCAACAAATTGGTCCCAATGTGCATCCACTCCTGGTGGGGCTCTGCCTGTCCAGAATAAGGCAGAAGAGAAATAGCAGAGCCTGCCATGAAGGCATTCAGGAGAAACCATCAGCAGGATTCTGAGCCTCTGGGTTCCCTTGAGGTATCTGCTCCTGATTTCTGTTCTGTCCCACAGTTTGAAGCTGGGGAGTCCCGTGTGGGCGTTGTGCAGTACAGCCATGACAACACGCAGGAGCTGGTGGCCATGGGGGATGCCAACATCGACAACATCGGGGCGCTCAAGCAGTGAGTCTGTGAATCAGGGACACCTATTCACCCCTTGTCTTCCATCTCCAGGCCAGCAGCTCCTGCAGCTGCAATGATCTAAATGCCCTTCAGTGGGAGGTAACGGCTGGTGGCATTAAAAGTGTTGCTGAGGCTAAACTAAGGATCTTGCAAGTTTTCCATCCCAATCCCTATGCAGGGGTCTCTGCCTGGTCACTAGCCGTGTTCTGGCTCCTCCAGTACCTGTGGGCAGGGCTGGCAGGCTCACCGGTGTCTCTTCTTGCAGGGCAGTAAAGAACCTGCAGTGGATCGCTGGGGGCACCTACACTGGGGAGGCGCTGCAGTTCACCAAGGAAAACCTGCTGCGGAGGTTCACGTCCGACAAGCGCGTGGCCATCGTCATCACCGACGGGCGCTCCGACACCCTGCGGGACCCCACCCCGCTCAACTCCCTGTGCGACGTCACCCCGGTGAGGGCACGGGGGACCTGTGCTGAGCAGCACAGCACCAGCTCTCTGGGCGTCCCCATGTCCTTGTTACACAGGGCCAGGGCAGGGGACACAGCTGTCACTAGGAGCACTTTCACAAAGTGGCAGGCATACACAGTTATGAATGCATTAGATGACGAATGCATCCAGTGATGGACTCGGACTTCCCCGCAGGTGGTTTCCCTTGGGATTGGTGACATTTTCCGGAACCCTCCAAATCCAGATCACCTCAATGACATCGCTTGTTTAAGCAGACCAACCAGGCCAGGACTGTCCATTCAAAGGGACAACTATGCCGAGCTCCTGGATGACACCTTCTTGCAGAACATCACCTCGTACGTCTGCCAAGGTGGGTGAAAGGTGGTGGTTAGAGGCAATGGGAAAGGTGGCCAGGGATTTAGGATGCCCTCCCTTGTGTACCCCCCATCATGCTCTTAAGCAGGTGTGAAGGAAGAGAACAGATATCAAATTTAGTTAAATAAGGGACAAGAGCATCTTGTGTCTCAGAATGCTTTGTGGTCAGGGCCCCATCCTCATCTGCTGCAGGACATGTCTGTCCACACCATTTTTCATGCACATTTATAGCCTTTGCACAGGTGGCAAAGGTGTGTGTTCACCTCCTGCAGGTGAACTTCCGTCCCTTCTGTGGCTCTGTGGGACAAGTGGTTCTCCTGAGCAAGCCGGTGACACTAATCCCTCTTATTTTCTTAACAGAGAAAAAATGTCCTGACTACACCTGCCCAAGTGAGTATTGACTCCTCATGCCACACTGAGGGGCTGTGGGTGCTGTGATGGGGGAAGTGGGAGTTTGTGTTTGTGGGGATGCACGGCTTGGCCACCTCTTGTAATGGAGATGGTCCTGAACTGGAGAGGTGAGCAGGATCTGTCAGATATTCTCAGGGTCTCTTTCACACACACACACCAGCCCACAGCAGCTGGGGAAAATCCTAGGTGGTTGTTCTTTGGCATATCAAACCTAGAGAGGAGGCTGTGAAAGATTGTGACCCTCCCAGGTTTTTGCAACTGACCTCATTTACCTGCTTCCAATATATAGTGGTGGAAGCATGAGCAAAATCAGCACCATGGCAGGGATATTGGAGAAAGGTGCTTGAAAAGTGAGTACAGGGAGGGTTTTGATGGAGTACACCTCCAAGTCAGAAGCATATTCAATTCTCAGAATTTCCATGGAAAGAAGGGAGGTGAGGAGGATGAAGTGGTTCCTCAGACACACAAGGAGAGCCACTGTATTTAAACAAAAGTCATTAGATTGTCTCAGCCAAATAAACACCTACCTAGCCTATCCTAAGCCAAATAAAAGAAGGAATGAACAGGTGAAAGGACAAGTGTAGGACAGCACTGCGGCAGGGAAAAGAAAGCTAGCACAAGTGGAGATTTCCTGAGTCTGACAAGGCAGGAAGCCTGTGAGACAGCCAGTGACTTCATCGGCTTTCCATGGAAAAGCCAAAGTGTAACAAGCTCTGGACCTTTCCCCTTGCAGTCACCTTCACTGGGCCAGCAGACATCACAATGCTGGTGGACAGCTCCACCAGCGTGGGGAGCAAGAACTTTGAGACCACCAAGAAGTTTGTGAAGCGGCTGGCGGGACGGTTCCTGGAGGCCGGCAAGCCCGCCGACGACTCCGTGCGCGTCTCAGTGGTGCAGTACAGCGGCCGGAACCAGCAGAAAGTGGAAGCTCAGTTCCAGTACAACTACACGGTCATTGCCAAGGCCATCGACAACATGGAGTTCATGAACGATGCCACGGACGTGAACTCCGCCCTGCAGTTCATCACAGACCTGTACCGGCGCTCCGCCCGTGCCGCGGCCAAGAAGAGGGTGCTGGTGTTTTCTGATGGACATTCCCAAGGGATCACGGCCAGGGCCATCGAGAGGGCTGTGCAGGACGCACAGAAGGCTGACATTGAGATCTATGTGCTCGCAGTGGGCAGCCAAGCCAACGAGCCAAACATCCGTGTCCTGGTCACGGGGAAGAGCGTGGATTACGACGTGGCCTATGGGGAGCGGCACCTTTTCCGCGTGCCCGACTACACCTCTCTGCTGCGTGGTGTCTTCTACCAAACTGTCTCCAGGAAGATAGCTGTTGACTGAGCATCTGGGTGGGTTTCTGCCAAGGCCATAGCTGCTTCTGTCTCACCTAAAAAGGAAAACCAACAAAGCAAAAAAATATTTAAAGGTATTCTTGACCAACCTGAAGAATTTACATCTATGTAGATAACCATAGTGCCACAGCCTGGCTGTACATAGTCCCCTCCCTTCTGCCTCTGCTTCATCATCTGTGTCTCTACTCTGTTAGCCTCAAATTCCCTCACTGCCCATGACTGCCCTCCCTCCCCACAGCAGAAAAACACAAGCACACCTAGCAATAAGCCATCAAAACACAAATACCAACCTCATCCCACTGTGTTTTTGCCAAGAAGGAATCAGGATGAGGACTTTAGTACCACTAAGATCTAGCCTGGTCTCTTAAGGCTGATTATGCTCTTTTTAGCTACTTTGTTGTTGTTGTTGTTGATTTCCTTCTGTCTTTCATACATCAGTTGTGCACTTGCCCAGCTCATGATGATCCTAACTTAATGCTGTGCTTCGAGTGAAATATTCATACTTCAGCAAGCTTTGAGAGGAGAGTGTTGTCACAGCTTGCAAGTTTGGTTCGTATATCCCATGCCTGGGGAGGAGAGAGGGCTGGACTGCACTACCCAAGCTGTGTGCAAGCATCTCTGGCCTCCAGGGCTGGGGAATGGGACACTCACTTCCCAGGGCTGGGGCAGAGGTGGGTGGTGGAGCATCCCTCGGCACTGACGATCCCATTCAGGGCAGGGAGGCTGGACACTGACCAAAGCAAAGATGGGCAGCAGCCTTTGGGGAGGGAGAAACCCTTAAAGAAGCTACATAACTGCTATCCCTCACTTACTGATCTTATGGTCCTACAGTGAAACCAGGAACCTCATGAATAACCTGAAGACTTGTTTTATGGGTCAAGCTCCATTCTGGAAAACCTCTCTGAGCCCAGTTAGTGGGATTTTTTTAAAAAAAATTTTTTAATTTTTTTACTTTTTTTTTTTTTTATTTTAAAAGAGCTGAGCTGACATTCCCAGCCAGCTTTCTTGGAGTACTGTTTCTATAGGACCACCTAGGAGTTAAGCACCTGGGCCCTAGGGAAACCCACTAACTGCACTATATATTGAATTAAGGCCTCATCCTCAGCCCAGTGAAGTAAAGGGAAAGGCTGCCATCATCTCCCAGGGTCTTTGACTCACACTCTACAGGTATACTGACAAAGGTGCTATCACTTATGTGGGTGATGTGAGCCCTTGGTGTTTACACAGTTGTTTCTGGGACCACACTGAAAATGTGGTTTGGCTGGGTGAGATTTAGTTTCAGCGCTTCCATTGGTGCTCTTGCTATGAATTCATGCCCTTTAAAGAAACCAACAGCGACTGCCAGGTATCGGCACCCCAAACTCTTTACTTTTTATCCAAAACCCCATTGTACCAGCTAGTTTTATTTTATGCCTGTGTTTTACTAAAATTGTCCACTTTGGAAATCTGTCAAATAAAATGTTTTCCACAGTCTCTTAGGGTGTTTGTCTGACTTGACTTTCTCCCTCCCAGATCCTGATTTTACATCCTGAGAGATCTCTAAAATGTCCTTGGGGAAACTCCTAGGCCCACATCTCTGTGTCCCAGGGCTTGCCACACCTTTTCACTGTGGATTCATGCAAAGTCACTTGTTCCCCAGACAGTGGGGACATTCAACAGGACATTGTCTCATGTCTTCCTCTTAGTCATGCTGCCTCCATCTCTCTGGAGATGCTTGTTGGGCTCCCTGCAGAGCTGGGGACACCTCACTCACAGCTGGAAAGTCTGAGGAGCAGCTCTGGGGTGGCTCTGTGGGTGGCAGATATTTGTGTCAGATCTTCTGCTCTCCTCTTCATGGAAAGTCAGGAAAAAATGCCTTCACATTTGCCCTAAGAAAGGCGGTTTTAACAGCTCAAGAAGTAACTATTAATGGCTTGCCACTGTCCTTGGCACGAATCAGGCATGGAGGAATATGATAGGGACAAGCCCATTTGTGGCTAGGGATGCCCAGCCCACAGGATGAGCTCCTGCCAGCAGGAAGGGGTGGGAAAGGGGGTCTTCTGCCCAACCCCTGCTGTATGTTCCCCCTCACACCTGGGCCATGTCCAATACAGGGATGAAAAAGGCACCTGAGGAAAGATCTCCCTGTCTTTGGGCTGGTTTACAGCTTTTTGCTAAAAAAGGTAGGTGGCAGGAGGGATCTTTCCTGCTTCTGTTCATTCTTCCCCCTCCACTCTGAACCATGCCCTAGCATTTTCCCTCTGCAGAAAGGAGAAGAAGATCCAAAACCAGCAAAAAATGTCAGATTCTGAGCCTCGGTTCTGGAGTGTTCGTCAGTTTTCCCTATCATTTCACCATGTCATTTAGAGAAAAATCTAAATATTCCCTTTAAATTCCAATTTGCCCAGAAGAAAAACAATTTTAACCAGAACCAGGTGGCAAGCTTGCCCAGGAGACAGGGACCAGCAGGAATTTTTCAGAAGTGCCCAGCACCTTGTGTTTAGCAGTCTTGCCTTGTCTCTCACTACTGTTGTGCAGTGCTCAGGTAAGACTGTGAAGACCTCTCAGGTGTCTGGGACGAAGCTGGCTCCAATATGCTGGACTTAATTTGTCTTCCATTTCTGGTGATATTCACTCCCCTCTTTTCAGTCTCAATTTTTGTTCTTCCATTATAGGGAAGGTCAAAAATGCCTCTGCCTGCAGGCCTGTTTTGTTAAACTTCAGATGTTCTCCAGATGTTCAGTGAGGGGGTTTATGTAACAACAACAGAATTTGGGTCACATTTCTCTGTTTTCCTCTGACTAAATGCTCCTCATTTGAGGCAACACTGATTCACAGCCCTTCATGGGAAGATGATGGCTGGGGAAGGACTGGATTGCTGAGACCACTTTACCAGTGTGGTAGGACTCCTAAAACAAATACCCAGCTACTCTGGGATGATTTTGTGTATTTAAGAGCCTTTCCTGTGCCTACGTCTTTCCCAAGGAGCAGAGATCCATTGCCTTGCCTCTCCTAGCTGTGACGGCCAAAATAACTGAGTGTTCAAATGCCTCCTGCTCCTCTGTGGTTTGGGGCTTGCTTTAGCTCATATTCCTAAGCATGCTTTAGTTGAAAGTATGCATTATTTAGTCCAGTTGAATGGCCTTTCCCCTTAAAAGAAGTAACATTTTATAAGGAGAAAGAATCATGGACAAACAGAAGAGGAAAGACTGTAACCTATTAAGAAATATGGAAATATGGGGTTGACACACAGAATAAATTCTCAGCACACTCAAGGTCATGGAGGCAGACAATTCCCTCCCTGCCCTCAGCACACAGTAGCATCATTATCATCATCCTCCCTCTCCAGGTAAAGCATTTAGAAAGCTGATGGCCTCCCATAATGCTGCATGGGATGAAGGAGTATCACTAAAGCATGGTACAGCTCTGAGAAACTTGTATGTAACAATTTCAGTTTCTAATTCCCATCCATAATTAGGTCACTTAGATTTTAGGGATCTGTGTAATAATGGGACTAAATAAGTTGTTATGGTCTGACTAGGCTAATTTGGCAACCAATAATTTTTTTATACCTACACTTAACAGTGGCTGTCCATAGCTAAGCCCACAGGCAAACAGATGCTATACCAGGGTCTTGCCCCTCAAAATTTCTCCTTTCTAGGGAGTTCAGGGGGGATCCACAGTGTCTGTTTTCTATGCTTTTCCACAGAAAATGTATATCGTATCAGCAGAGATTCTGGAGGATGTATGGCAGGAGGGGGGCTGCAGCCAGGTAGGCCTTACCAAGAAGGTGAGATGTACTTCTGAACACAGAAAGGGGCACTGTTTAATTTCTATTTCCTTTCTTTTCTTGTTCCTTTTAGTTTCTTACAGGTGTGGGCATCCCCGTCACACATGGAAACTACAGAGGGGCTCCCAGGAGCACGCTGTGGCAGTGACATGGCCCTTCCACTGCAGATTAGGAATGCATGGAATGATTTATTCCCCCTGAAGTGTTGCTGTGGCCCCTCCACCTGCTCACAGCCTTAGCACACCAGCACTCCTGGTCCCATCCATCTCTGCAGACACCAGCAGGAAACACTTCTCAGCTTTGTCATCCCTGTGAAAATGCTGGCATTTAATATCCAAGCTGCTGAACCAGACAACAACGCAGCTGGAGTGTGTCTTCCTGTGGTGATACATTAAAAAGAGAAAATGGGAAGAAATAGCAGAAGCTGGAAGCAAAGCAGACCCTTCCTACCCTTTACCACATACATCTGGATTTTTTTTTTCTTTTTTCTTCACTTTCGGTTATGGTACTTTATAGAATCATAGAATCATAGGACAATTTGAGTTTGAAGGGACCCTAGAAATTATTTTCTTCCATACCCCTGCTGTGGGCAAGGACACCTCTTACTAAACCAGGCTGCTCCAAGCCCTATTCAACTCTTTAACACTTCCAGGGATGGGGTGTAAATAACTCTTCTTCCTTGTTCTTGATGCCTCTATAGGTCTTGGAAGATAAAGTTTTTCTTAAGATGAATTTCCTAGAGGGGAAAAACCATGCAAGTTTCTGGAGGGCCTTTTTTGAGGGCCATCTATTGTTACAACATCATCTGATTTGACTGCAAAAAGCTGTAGCAGCCTTGGTACAGCCTCTGCTTAAGAACGTTTTTTTCCATAATCTAGTGGCCACATAAAAGATACTGCCTCATCAAACTCAGCTTTCTTTAGGCACCAAGAATAATGCAAATGGAGGTTATTAAGCCCACTTTCTAACTTTGTGGTTTGTTTTACCCTACATAGAGGTCATGTTCCTTCTTCCCTTGTGGAATTATTTATCGACTGAGGTCTCTAACTTGTGTTTTCTTTTTTCTCTCATGACCTGACACTCAGTTCTTGTTTTAGGTGTCAGCAGCCTGCAGGAGCACAACAAGGTCAGGCTATAGCAGAAAGTCTAAAGGCTTGTTCCTTAATATTGAGACCTCTACCCATCATAAAGGTGGTGTTGGGACATGGCAAAGACATTCCATGGAGCAGATTAAAAACCCAAACTAGACTTCTGGCAAGAAAAACCTCGAGACAATTTGTTTTGCACCGTTGTCCTGGAGACTGGGAAGAGATTAAATCACAAACTGTCTATGCACTGACATCTTTGAAACAACCTTTGAGGAAGGCAACCTCTGTTTTACATGTGGATGAGTAGAACGCAGCTGGAATTATCCTCAAACTTCTGCCAGCCAGCAGCAAATAATTTTTGAAGCTGAAATCTGACCTGTTATCCTGGAAAATATGAGCCTCAGAGAGCTCCCAGTCACAGAGGCGAGCCCAGGAGAGGCCTGACAAGAGGAAATAAATAGCATCCTCCTGCAGAATCCAGCTGAGGAGTAGAGACTGCCTGCCCGCCCTCGTGGTGCCCACATCTCTCAGCTGTGCCCTTCCTGGAAGAGGCTGGATGATGCTTGGAGCAACCTGGTCTAGTGGAAGGTGTCCCTGCTTACGTCACAGGGGGGTTGGAACAAGATAAGATTTAAGGTCCCTTCCAATCCAAACCCTAGAGCTAGTCCTTTCTCAGGATCATCCCTCCATCTACTTCTTTTTTCTTTTCATTGAGGATGCTCCCTGCTGTCTGCCAGGCCAAAAATCACTAGAAGTCAGTAGTTTCATTGCTAATCTGTCCTCGTCCTTTGTATGAGGGGTGGTGCTCATTTTTTGTGTGTTAAGAGAAAGCAAGCAGGGCAGGAATCACCAGGAATAACCTAGGTCCCCACAGTTTTCAATGCTCCAAAAGCAGGGGGGAAGGCATATGTGTCAGAGCCTGGTTGTTGTTTAATTCCTGGCTTGGCTTTAGGAAACAGTTCAAACCTTCACAAACAGGGAAGTGCTTGTCTATAACTCCTGAAATCCCTGGAAATCCCTCTCTTGCCCCCAAAGAATCCAAACCCTCAGGAGCCACAATGTATTTGCTCTTTTACCTGAGTCATGCTTACTTCTGCATAAATGGGAACCTCGGCCTGGATTATTTCTCTGGATTTCTGATAGCACCACCGATGGTAAAATTATCCTTGCACTCAACCTTACGTTTTGGTTAACGTGACAGCTGAACACAGTTACACACAGTATTTTCCACGGGGTTTGAAGTCCGTGAGATATTTTAGGACAGCTTGTAAACCCAACATGTTCCTTCTCTGAAGCAAGTCTGTCCTGGACAAACCCCGGGCCACAAGCTGCACACTGCAGTTTTTCCTGGCTCCAAGAGCCAGAAGTACTCAGCACGTACTGAACAGGACACAGCCGAGCCCCATCTGGAGCTCCACAGCCCTTTGAAAAGTGTGTCAAAAGGGGTCTGGCGTGCAGCGGAAATGAGAACATGTGGCAGATTACTGTGCCTGAAAGCAGCCATCCCAACAGCAGCACGGATGTGCCCGAGGCGCTGCTGGGTCCTGCTGGAAGGGCAGGGCAGGAACAGACTGGCCTTGCACAGGTTTCCCTCTGTGAGCCCTGGGCCTCACAGCTGCTGGGCAGTGCTCAAAGAAGGGACTGCAACATGGGGAGGGGAAGGGGAAGGGGAAGGGGAAGGGGAAGGGGAAGGGGAAGGGGAAGGGGAAGGGGAAGGGGAAGGGGAAGGGGAAGGGGAAGGGGAAGGGGAAGGGGAAGGGGAAGGGGAAGGGGAAGGGGAAGGGGAAGGGGAAGGGGAAGGGGAAGGGGAAGGGGAAGGGGAAGGGGAAGGGGAAGGGGAAGCTGACTGAGGAGCACCTGAGATCAGTTGGTTTGTTCAGCTGGAGAAGACTGAGGGGACACCTTGCTGGGATCTGCAGCTTCCTCATAAGGCGCACTGGAGGGGCAGCACCCATCTCTGTGATCAGTGACAGGACTGCAGGAACAGCTGGAGCTGTGCCAGCAGAGGTTTAGGTTGGGTATTACATAAAGGATCTTCTCCCAGAGGGTGAAGATCTCCCAGAGGGTGCTGGGGCACTGAACAGGCTCCCCAGGGAATGGGCACAGCCCCAAGGCTGCCAGAGCTCTTGGACTGTTTGGACAATGCTCTCAGCCACACGGTGGGATTGTTGGAGTGTCTGTGCAGGGCCAGGGGTTTAGCTCAATGATCCTTGTAGGTGCCTTCCAGCTGAGGATATTCTGTGGTTCTGTGGCTCTGTGATTCTACCAAACACAAACTGAGTGGTTCCACTCCTCATTGTCACAAGAGGATTTGCGATTTCCTGTGAATTCAGGGTTCCTTGGTCTCACATTGTATGGCTTTTTTGCAGGGCCTGGGAAGCTCCTTATTGATGTGGCAAGACATGGCCAAAAACCACTCTGATGGTAGATGCTCCATGACTGAATGGTGAGTCAGCCACGGCATTATCCAGACATTGCTACATCCCAGGACCTGTCTCACATACTTTAAACAAGGTAGTTGGCAAAGATATTTGAGTAATACTTTTTGTTTGTGATGTCTGGTGGGTTGTTAGGTAGAGACAAGAGCTGGAAAAATATTCGGGAAGACATTTTGCTGGCGAGGTGCTGCAAAACAAAGAAATTAGCTGTTCGCCCAAGACCAAGACTGTGGGAGTCATGGGAACAGAACCTGTCTCCTTTGATTCCTGTATGCAACAGATTCTGTAAAAGCAGGGCCAAGAAGTGAACACATTTGGAGTAAAATTGTCCAGAGCTGTATCAGACGGGTCAGAGAATAACAAACTGGTCCATACAAGTCACACAAGTTGTAAAGGGGGCCTGGTGGGTGTTTCAGAAGTGAATGGTTCCTTAGGATCCCGAGAGTTCACACCACCCTTCAGCTCTTGCAGAGTCTTATGTATTAGGAAGAAATATTAGGAAGAAGTTCTTTACTCAGAGGGTGGTGAGGCCCTGGCACAGGGTGCCCAGAGAAGTTGTGGCTGGCCCTGGATCCCTGGAAGTGTCCAATGCCAGGCTGGATGGGAGCAACTTGGAGCAACCTGAGACAGTGGAAGATGTCCCTGCCCAAGGCAGGGGGTAGGAATAAGATGGTCTTTAAAGTCTCTCCCAACCCAAACCATTCTGAGATTCTCTGATTCTATGATTTTTATGCAATTTTTCATAAGCTTGCATAGTTGAGTCAAGCCTGTGACCATTTTGTCTCCAGTTTGTTTCCAGTCCCATGACCTTGATAGCCAGATTAGAAGCATGTGTTCCCTATGCAGCTGTGAAATTGAAACTGAAGTGCTCAGCTGACCCCCAAACACTGTTTTTGTTGCATTAATGACTGCTTGTTCAACACTAGGTAAGACATGTGCTGCATCAGTAAAAACAGAGTTATTGCAGTGCGCATTTTTTTTCCAGGAAATTTGCGTTAAAATCTTCCAAAAAGACCCTGGAGTTCTATTAAAATGTTTGAAATGTACTCTTAAATGTTAATCATTCAACAAATCAGAACCTGATAGCTTTTACTGATACTGATAAAGAGAAATTCAGTAATCAACTGATTTTAACAGGTCCAGAGGTAACAGGCACAAACGGAAACATGAAATTCCACCTGAACAGTGGAATTCTACCAGGAACAGTGTTTCCACTAGGAAACACTGGGTTTTTTAGAGTAAGGGTGATCAGACACTGGACCTGGTTGCCCAGAGATGCTGTGTGCTCTCCATCTATGGAGATGCTCAAAACCCTGGACACTGTTCTGGACATCCTGCTCTGGCTGACCCTGCTCGAGCCAGGGCTTTGGACTGGATGGTGCCTGCCATCCTCAACCATTTAGCTGTGACCCTGCTGGTCCCCATGTCACCAGAGGCAACAGAAACTCCTCCCTGCAGAGTCCTGGCTTAGTCAGTGTTTCAGAGGGTTTCACTCTGCAGTCCCAAGGCACTACACAAGACAAAAGAAAACTATAGAAGGATCTTCTCCCCTCTTGAGTACATTATCTTGACTCAGAAATGACTTAGAAAGTGTGGATTAATCTTTGTAAGCTTAGAAATGGTTCCTGACTTATCTCAAGGTAAAGCTGCTGGATTTGGGACCACCCCTGCTTCAGAGCACCCAGAGCCAGGGTTCAGGAGCTGGGGACCCTCTTGCTTACTATTTCCCAGTGTCTGTGTTTCTGGTTACCAAGCTGTATCTGGGAATAGCGGAGGAGTGGCAGGGAGCATCTGCATGGTTTTTGTCTGTGTGAAAGAGCAGCAGTTACAGAAAGTGCAGGATCTTGTGCCGACTTTGCTGCTTAGTCATCCTGCAGTAACTGTGACTTGGCAACTAACCCTGTCCCTTACAAACGTTTCCATTTATGGCTGGGATTTTTTATTTCCCTTTGCCTCCAATGGCCACACAGCTGGAAAGCCTCCAAAAGGGACAAGCCGTGGGTTTACATCAGGAGAAACCAGCTGTGTATATTCATACCTTACATTTGAAGCCTCTCTCACAGGAACATACCACCCAGGATGCTCCAGGGATTCCTTAGGTTGCCCAGAAGTGGGTGCTGTGCCTGTCTGGTGGCAGGGACACAGATGTCATCGTGGTTGTCAATATTTTCCTTGCCCAGGGCTCAGATAAGCTGGGAAGGAGAAAGCTGCAGCCGTGTGACCCAGCTGACCCTGTGAGCAGCTGGGAGTCATGCCTGGTCCTGCCAGGGACCCAGGAGGAGGGGTGAACATGACAGCAGATGCTGGAGAACCTCGGGACTGTGCCCATCCTAAATAGATCCTGAGTGCTCCTTGCTGGCCTCTGGGAAGAGAGGATCTGGTAACAGGGACTCAACATGTGGGATCCAGGTCCCCTCCAGGCATTACAGATGTGCAGGTTTACCCTGCGCTCTGCTCCAGCAAGCCAACAGAAAAAAGCAATCCTGGCTTATGAAGAGCTTTAGGGCAGATAAAGCAGAGTCATGACCCGGGCTGGAAAAGGGATATGCCTGCTACGAGTTTATTGCCATGCCTAGAGCCCTGGGGGAACGGCCCTGGGGTGCTGCACCTCATCTTGTGACTTGTCTTGTGCCAATCCCCCATGTCCTGCCCACATGGAGAACATGGATGAGTGGCCTGATAACAACTGAGAAAAAAACAAATAATTTTCCTCAGCTAGGACACCAGATTGGAAAAATGATTTATCTTTCATTTAAGGCCAGATTCCAGCAAGGCACTGAAATTCCTGTACTTTTTGCTCCTGCTCCATATATTTTTGTGGAAATTTAGTGTGTGAAAGAGGTGGTTGCAGGTGGGGTGGGACTCCCCTCCTAGCCCTCCTTTTTTAACAGAAAGGGTGCTAAGATGGGAGCACTGACCTTACAGCCTCCTCGGGTTATGGATAACCTCACCATGTTTGAACTGTTTCCTTTCAAACCTTTGGCTGAGTTCTGGATAGTCTGTGGAAACACAGAATTCTGTAGAAGCCTTCTGCAAACAGAGCATCAATTTTTCTAGCCAAAAAGGCCTAATCTCTGTCAGAGCTGATTCCTCTACAATCAAAGCATTCAGCTCTTCTGAACAGGGAGTCACCATGGGAAGAACAAATGCAGTGTTATTGCCAGGACCTGCTGAGAGAAGTCCTGTCTACAGCTCTTGTTGTGACAAGGATTCAACCAAAGAAGATCAGAGCCAGTTAAAACCATCCTTTCACAGTGTAGAATCCCTCACCCTCATTCCTAATCACCAAGTTATCTCTTTCCTAAAATCCTGAGTCCTACCCAGTCCTTTCTCTACTGAAACAGGGAGAAGAACAGGAGAGAAGCTCAGGAAGGAATGAGACCCCAAAGCGCTCCCCTCAGATCAGAAGCTGCACTGGGATGGATCCTGTACCAAGTGTTTTCCTGATGGCCTGGATCTGGGACCTTCATCTCACAGGGATGGAAAGCCCAGCTGGACATTCAGGGGGTCCACAGAGCTGCTGATGGGGGAGTAGTGGGGAATCCTGGTTGGGAGGAATCCTGAAACTGCCCCCCAGAGAGAGGAGAGTGACCCCACCATCACCCAGAGAGGAACCCCAACACTCAGCACAGGGAAATGGGGAGCTACATTGGAGTGGGTGGGATGTGACCGATGGCTCATGAGAACAGGCTGCTGGGACACAAAGTGTCCTGTGCAGGGCAGAAAATCCTTTGGAGGGACAAGTGGAGGGATATGTGGAGCAGAGGGTCAGTCCTGGTGTTCTGAGGGGCAGCCCCATGGAGTGACAGGTCATGGAGATTGCAGTAGGTGAATATTCAAGTGGTGGATGTGTTTTGGGATGTTTGTTCTGCACAGGGAAAGGATGGAGGTTATAATAGGACCTCCAAAGGGGCATAGAGTGGAGATTGTCTCCTCTGTGTGTTTAAACTTGTAACACCTTCCTGGTTTTTGGTGTTTTGTAGGGTGAGGGAGTTATCATGTCCCACTCAAACTGTCCATGAGGAAAGGCAGAACCTGTGGAGAGCATCTGTTAAGGGTGTGAGGATGATAAATGACTTTGTCATAAAGGAATGATACAAACACATATCCAAATGGCAGCTCCTAAATATATATTCTCCTGAAATCTGGACTTTGGGCTGCATAAAAGCAACTCCTAGTTCTGGCAAAGAATAACACAATGCTGTTGAAATTGGAGCTGGGGCTGCTCATGGGTGGCAGCAGCTCCAAGGCAGCAAATCCAGGCTGTAATTTTTGCTGGAATCTTCTCTGGTGGGTTCCAGCCCTGGATTTTCTTGGTGGTTGCAGCATCTACTCCCAAAGCTGCTGAGGGGAAAAGACAGACCTAGCACCCCCTGTGCTCCCACACCTCTTCCCAAAGATTTCAAGAGCAAAACCCGGTCTGAAGGGAAGCCTGCTGCTTGTTCCCAGAGGCAAATCAGGACAGAGGCTTTGCCAAACCAGCTACCGTGTTCTGCTGCCAGCCCTTGATCCTCCTCCAACGAGGTGTCTGTCCATTGTGGTCTCTCAATGGGATCCATGTGTTCTTGATGAGAGGCCTTGAGAGCTTAATCATCCCTTCACCCCTGGTCTGGGGTTTTCTATCAAGCATTCCTACAGCCTTCAATTATCTGGATTTCCACAGAAGGGATGTGGGACGCTGATTTTCCCACAGGGCTTCCAGTGGCTCCTGCAAGTCCTTCCTTCCCCCATCCCTGCTCCAGCATCCTTTCTCATTGTGCTGGTGCTGGTGCCTCCCTGGGCATGGGGTCTGCTGGATGATATCTCAGTCCCAGACTTACCTTTTCTCTCCTAGTGTCTGGCAGAGATGTGCTGAGCAGACAGGCCGTGGGCTCTGCCTTGGAGGCAGTGAGGTGTGCAAAGGCAAACCTGGGCTGCCCTTGGGGATATTCATGTTGGCCTGAGCTCACAAGTTCAGCTGCTAAACCTTGAAGCTTCTCCTGTGAGCAGGTGAACCTGTCACAACCACTATCACAGGTCTAGGAGAAGCACAAATTATTTTCTTCATGACTTCATGGCAGAGTACATTTTTAATTCATTGCCAGTAGTTTTGCTGCTGTCTGAAGAGACACTCAGGTGGGTAATGCCAATCCTTTGGGGACTCTTTAGAGGGATGCAGGGGAAATCTCAATGTAAAATGAAACTCTGGCTTCTATGCCCAGTTATTTCAAAAATGAGTAATGCATTATTTCTTGCTCATTTCTGTGTTTCTGTTTGCATGTTTATCCTTGTAAATAGAGGCTGCCAGAACCTGGATGGAGAAGGGATAGAAGGGAGAGTGAAGAAGAGTAGGTAGAAGAACTGTAGGTAAAAAGAAGAGCTGAGGGTAAAAGAAGAATAAAAGGTAAAAGAAGGATTCTTTGTAAAAAAAATGTGTGTAAAGGAAGTGTATGTAGAAGCCAGTGAGTACATGCCTGCACATTCCCCTCCTCGCTCTTCATTTTGTTTATCACACACTGAAGCTGGAAAATCTCAAGCTGCTTTGGACTGCAGATAAGCATTCCAGTTCCACTGGCAGCCTTAAGAAAACGAGTATAAACATAAAGATATTATTTACTGTGAGTGGGATCAAAATGATTTCATTTGATGTGGGAGATTGAGCTCGTGTTAATGCTCCAGTTAAGTGCACAGACTTTCAGTTACCCTGGTAAAAGGGGATGTTGCATCTCCGGCAAAAATATTTTAACTTTCTTGTGACCTTGATCTCTGGGCTTGACTTAAGATACCATCAGAAAGGAATTCAAGGAAGGATGGAATATAGCTCTCCTAACTCACTCTGCAGAGTACTTGCTTTGTCTCAGGGAAATACCTATTTAATAATAAACCTTTTTTGTTTTGTTTTGCTTTGGGGTTTTTGTTGGTGGTTCTGGGTTTTTTAGGGTTTTTTTTTTGTTTGTTTGTGTGTGTGTGTGTTACTTTGTAGTAACACCTTTGAAACCAGCTCAGATAAGGATCTTTGTCTTAACACTGATTACATACCTAATTATATTACATTTCTTACATGCCTGAAACTCCTGTGACAAACTTTTATGACATTCAGTGCAAATACTGTTTTCCTTCCCAGTCAGTGTGATGAGAGAGGGGAATTTTTTATTGCTGTGTTGTATTTGGACAGGAGGACAATTCATTACGGAATTGCAAATTTCTTTAGCATAAAGAGAACCACAAATGGGACGAGGGCCTTGTTTTGGGCTAGAGCAAGAATTCCAGCATGTGTGTAAGGGAAGGAGAGGTGTTAAGTGCTGTGCCAAAAGCACAAGCAACTCCCTGCTGTACGTGACCCGGGAACTGAGCCGAAGAGCTGCACAGGGTCCCTGGATCCACATCAAATACGTGAGGAGCAGCAGCCATGGAGCAGTGGAAAGCTCAGCAACCCCAGGAACAGCAGCTGGGAGGCTGCCCACCACCCTCCCCAAACTGGGATGTCTGGAGAGTGGGTCAGCTTCCTGCAGCCTCCACCTCGGTGGAGGGAAGCGAGTCCTGAAGGGCTCAGCACATAAAGCCCAGTGGAGGAGGGCTGGAGTCAATTTGGGATTTTGCTTCCTGAGTGGATGGTTGAGGTGGACACAGATTTCAGGGGTCTCACTCCAGGGCTGAGGCACCTCTGTGTGTGTGTGCCTGTGGCATACACTGTTAGCAAGACTTGAATCGGCTGCAAAATTTCGGGGTTTCAAATTATTTTGCAGATTATTATGATTGGAATTTTAACTGAAAACTTTGGCCCCATACTGAGGTCATTAAAGGGGTAACAATGGAATCCATTGCTCCAGGACTGCACTGGTCTCCCAGAGAGTTTGAGGGAATGGAAGTAAATAGCCAGACACAGCTCCCTATCACTGCAGGAGCTCATTCCTGAGCGTCCTCCCACCTCCTGAGGGGAGGTGAGGATTAGGGGTTTGCAAAAGCCTCCGTTTAATGCTTTCTCTTGATGAACATCTTTAGTAGCAAGTTGCAACCTTGAAGTCACAGATTTTCTTTTAGGACCTGAATAACAGGTCCCCAAAGCCAGCAAAACCTCTCTCATTGGTTTCAGTGTTAGGGTTTTTTTTCATATTTCCTTTCTAATTCCTCTTTACAAGTCCCATTGAAATGGGAATTACACATAATCTGCCTCAAGGATTCAGCTCCATACAAGGGCTAATGTTGAAAACACTCGTTTAAGACCCGGGGGCAGAATATCGTGGTTGCAGAGACAAGGGCAGGATTAAAGACACGATTAGCATTTCAAATAAATCAGCTCAATTACTGACCCCCGAAGAGGCCTTGCCAGGCCACCATCTTCCTGAGAGGAGTCACTGAAACCAGGGCCAGCCCCCTTCCAGTGTAGCCGCCCACACTGATATACCCCCAGATTCAGGAAAAAAAGCTTTTTTTCCCTATCTGCTCCATTTCAACCCCCTCATTTCCCAGGATAAGGCACTAATTAATTCCTCTCCTTTCTATTTATACTCATTAGTCATTGCAAAAGTGTCCCCCATAGATTTATGGTTCAATATAATGAGTGTGTCTTGAGGGAATATTATTCATGCAGTTAGTTGAAATCTAAAAGAGAAAATCTGTTTTATTTGTAACCTTAGCCAGAGTAGTCATTTCATTGGGGGTGGGGCAGGGGGAAGGCGGTGTAGACTGCACCTCCAGGCTCCAGCAAATGTTTAAATAGGAAGAAAAATGAAATTTCTTTCCTAGGTTGGTACATGGCATTAAGGACTGTGGGTGGGGTGGGGTGGGATGTGACTAAATTTAAAAAATGTACTTTTTTTTTTTGAACCATCACCAGTAAAAGACTAGGGAGAGTCATGAGGTTTCCTCTATAAACTATGTGGATTTTTTTCCCTTAAATTCATGGAAACACCACTGCAAGTTTTTCCTTCTCGTTTCTCCGGTGACAAGAAAACAAAACAAATGCAGCTGGGTCGTTCTGCTCTCACTGTATTGCACCACGAAGACCCAAAGACATACATTGTGTGTTTTAACCCTTTTCCCTCCCTACCCAGGGCTGCAAAATTACAGATAGCCTGAAATCTCCACAGAGATATCTTGGGATTATCCAGCATGTGTTCCAGACCACAGAGGCATCAGCCATCACTCTGAGGTCCTGCCCTGCCAGGGAACTGGAATTTAGTTTACTATGCAAAGGTTCTTCTCCATGAGTCAACAAGTTCTGGGACTCAACCGTCCTGACTGGCTGCCTGGAAAAAATGTGCTGCAAGAGGGGAAAGCATCAAAAAGCACAGATTGGGAAACTGGTAAAAGGGGAAGTATTCTGGGAGAAAGGGTTTCAGTTCATTGTTTTCCCTCTCTGTTCTCTGTCCACCCATTTTTCATAGAGTCAAAGAATTCCCTGAACAGGAAGGGACCCACAGGGATTATCCAGTTCAGCTTCTGGCCCTGCACGGACACCCCAACAATCCCACACTTTGCATCCCTGGAGCATTGTCCAAACTCTCCTGGAGCTCTGGCAGCCTTGGGGCCACTTCCTGGGGAGCCTGGTGAGTGGCCCAGCACCCTCTGGGGGAAGAACCTTTTCCTTATATCCAACATAAACCTAAATAATTTGCTTGTTGTGTTCACATAATGAAGTTTTGTTGGTGCTGCCTGGCACTCTGGGAGAGCCCTGGGCACCCTCCCTTTCCCTGGCATTGGAAAGCCTGAGATGGCTCTGCCACCCTCTCCATGACAGAGAGCATACCCAGACACGCTCTGGGAGTTTGCCCTCCCAGAAGGGATGAGCTCCAGAAGATGCTGAGCCACCATGGAAAAGCTGACTCTAGACAATAAGATTGGACTGAAGAACTGAAGGTACAATATTTTATAAGTTCATAATTATGGCCTTAATTACTCCAAAGACCCAAAGAAATTGTGCACCTTGGCACAGAAGCATTCCTGCTGCTTCTTCAAGCTGGTGTCCTCAAACCCATTCTGAGACGGGAAATCTTGAGCAGATGGGAGATAAATATTGGAGCAAGGCCTCCACACTAGTGCAGTCTAAACAACCATTTCTGGAAGATGATGAGAACCCATGGACAATCAGGCTTTCTCACCACTGTATCTACACAGAGCAGAGTCCCTGGGATATCTTCATCCCCCTAAGGATCTTGAGCTCTAGCAAAAAACTACAAGGCTACAGATACTACAGATACTACAAGGCTCTGCCTGTGCCTGGCAGAACTTCAAAAGTGCAATAGGTTGGGAAAACCTTGGGGCTGTTTAAAATAAAATTCTAGAAAATCCAAACAGTCCTTCCTTATGTGTTAGCAAGCAACAATTTGCAAGCACACAAAAGCTGTGTATAAAAACTGTGTGCTAAGTAAATAAGAGCTACGAGAGCACAGGGGACTGAAAAGCTAACACTGGGATATTAAAATAGGAAAAAGTACGCAAAGCCTCAGATTGTACTTGTGTGTTCATGAGCACTCTCTAAACATCCTGGAGCAGTTGGCTTTAATGGCCTAAATCCCAGGAAATGCGGCTAAAATATGGTATCAAATGAATATTTGTTTTTTTCTTCAGAAAGATTCCCCTTTGTGCTTCATCTTACTACAATTTGAGAATGGCAAGTTCAGTGGGGCTGTTGCTCACATGCAAGAACTGGGTTAATGCAGAAAATTAAGTTTATTTTTTTTCCTTTAATATATAGATATGTCCTTTTAATAGATGTTTTCTCCTGGGCAAGATCTGCCAGAGATGCCTCGGAGTCAGCCAAGTCTGTTTTGGGAGGATGGTCCAGCACAGGGGATGTTGTAGTAGGATTCTGCTGGAGACCACCTGATGAAGATGAGGACATGGATGAAGTGGACTTCAGGTTCTTGGAGAAATCCTTAGAGGCACAGGCTGAGCATGAGCACCTCAAGAGGTTTCTGGGATGATTTGAAGGCAGTTCCTGATGGAGCTGATGGATGAACCAGCCAGGAGAGATCATGTGTTGGACCCACTACACAAACACAGGGAAGAACTGGCTGAAAAAGAGAGACCTGGAGGCAGCCTTGTCTACAGGGACTGGGGCACTTCAGAGGGTAAGAGAGATCATCAAGGCAAAGAACAGAATTACAGCCTTGAGCCTTAGAGGGGCAGGGATTTGCCTGTTGGATGAAGGAATACAAACACATTGCATGAATTGAGCTCAGAAGTCACAACCCTGGAAGTGTCCAAGGCCAAGCTGGACAAGGCTTGGAGTGACCTGATCTAATGGAAGGTGTCCCTGGCCAAGGCTGAGGGTGGAACTAGATGATCTTTAAGGTCCCTTCCAACCCAAAGCATTGCTTAGTTCTGTGAATAGGAAGCAAGAATTTCAGAAAATGGCAACTACAAAAGAGCGTAAAATCCATCCTGCTGTTTGTCATCAGTGAAAATGCTGAGAATATCAACCACATACTTACAAAGAGTTGAAAACCAGCATCCATTGTTCTCAGTAAGCATTTAACAATCTTGGCCTCGTTTTTGGTTCTCTGCCCACGGTTAGAAAACAAGACCCCTGGAGATCACTGCATAACATCAGAATGGCATGAAGGGTGGTTGCAACTGCAGACAGACACAAAGGCACTACAGTAGCTGCTTTCCAGAGAAGCCATAAAGCTGTTTTGCATGTACATAAGTGGTTTTAAACAGGGAGTTCACTTTCTGCTGGGAACTGCAAGTCAGATGAAAAAAGAAGAAAAAAAAAGAAGATACACAGTTTATAAAGGAACAACTAAACTAACCATGAAACACATTTCAGTTTTCAAAGGGATGTAAATGAAATAGGAGCCATCTCTGCCTTACTTCCAATTCTATAGAGTTGTAGAGGACAGCAGATAATCAAGCTTTTATCTTTCTGTCCACCCTTCATCTTCCTCCATTTCCTCTCTCTCCATTTTACAAATAGTGGAATACTGAGTATCTGTTCAGTACAGTGTGTTCTGTGAGCTGCAATAATAATTTGCAGGTCAGATAGAATAATAGAATCATTAAGATTGGAAAAGAACTCCAGGATCACCAAGCCCAACACAGAGGGTGAGTAACTAATCCATATCCATGCACATTCTCCGAAAAATATCTTTCCATGAAATCTGCAGTTCCACTGAAAGGAGGAAGAAAGAAAGGTAATTTATTTGAGGATTAGGAAAAGATAGCACACCCATTTTCCTTCAGAGCGTCCTGTGTCCTCAGCTCATTCTTAAGAAAAAAACCTTCAATTGTGTAAAACTAGTTCAGGCCTTTAACATCAGTTCTAAAAGAATATGTTAAAAAAAAAAAAAAAAAGTCAGTGGGATGTTTTGAGGTTATTTTGTCCCATTTTCCACCAGTTTAATGTGCCTGTAGGTCAGGCTGCCCCAACATAAGACAGGAACTTGCTAGGTGTGCCCACCTATGACAGAGGTGTGAAGATGACAATATTCCTACAGATGTCATGCAAACAGATATTTAGATATCTAGGCAGATGAGAAACACCAAGATTGCCTTTATTATGAAGGCACAGTGTACAGTACGGAGCTGTTGTGTAAAATATACAGGAATGCTCTCAGGGACAAGGCATTTTGTCATGTCCAGCTGCAAGGAGAGGCTTTGATTTGACATAAGAAAGTTCAAGAAGCACACACAGAAAGTTAAATGTAGGTCCTTTGCTCAAGAAACTGCAGAAAAAAGACAAGACTTGCCAGTTTGGGAGAAGGAAGAGGGCGATGTGGAGGAGTAGATCTGTGCTCTCAAGTGCTGTCTGGTAAATCTCTGTCAGCAAAAGCTGGACCCCTTCTCTCCACTAAAGATGCTCCAGAGGAAAAGGGACCAACCCATTCAGAGCTGCAAGAGAGTCCCTGGAAAGCAACAGCCTCACAAAATCGTTCTTTTGCTCTTCAAAACAAAATTATAGCTCAAAGAACAACAGACTGTGTTCCTGAAAGTCACTGCTGTTCTCCATTTTTTTTTTGGGGGGGGGGGGGGGGACGACATTTGACCCTAATTCTCATTTAGTAGAGCTAAAAATAGCTTGTGAATTTAAAAGTAATTTAAAAAATACTCCAACAACAAAGCCCTTGAGCTCCAGGAGTGTTTGGACAATGCTTTCAGGCACATGGTGTGATTTTTGGTGCTGTTCTGTGCAGGGCCAGAAGCTGGACTCAATGATCCTTGTGAGCCCTTTCCAACTCGGGACACTCCATGATTCCATGATTCTATGAACCCAAACCCAGAAATTAAATAATAGAAATAGGTAATACTCAGACATGGGTGACTCTGAGCAAGACTTGGATATTTGCAAGGGCAACGATTCCACAATTTTGTGCAAGCTGCTCTTTTTTGAAATGTTCTTGTTTTCATTTGTTCCACTCAGGACACGTTACCAGGATGGAAAGAGGAATAGGACGGTGGAGGGGAAGAAAGCCTGTTTGATGGTATAAATAAAGATATGGGGCAGCAATGCCAACCCCGAAAAGGGGCCTCTCATCACGGAAAAATAAGACTTGTTCCACCTCCCGTCAAACAAAGATGCCTTCAGCTCCAGAGAGGAAAACTTCTCCCCAGCCCACGCCGAGGTGCGTGCGAGGGGAGGGGACCCTGCCAGGTCTCGGTAGACCCACAGTGACTCTCCGTGGACGTTCGGGGCTACTGCAAACCAGGCTCTGCCCGATTTTGGAGGAGGAGGAACTCAGAGGGCAGTTCCAGACGGCCGGGAAATAGCGGGACTGGGCTGGAGACGCCTGTGCTGCTCCTCCCGCTCCTCCATCCCGCACATCCCAGCGCCCAGAGCCCGGAGCCGCCCTCCAGCCGGGGATGCGGGAGCCTTCGTGACACCGGCCACTCCACAGAGTCCTTTGTCCTTACGTTCTGGAGGGATTTGCGGGAGACGTTTTGATGACCCCAGTTTCCAGGTAGGCAGACTTTTTCACTCCGAGTACAAGGGTCCTGTGGCTGCTTACTGACGGAGCTCCAGCCGGGACTAAGAGAAATCCTTTTGAAATTTCAGCCTGTGCCTGCTGCTGCTTGCCAGCTTTCCAGCAAGGTGTCTATTTCACCTTTAGACAGTACCTGCTATAGGAGAATATAAATTTTTCTTTTACTTTTAGCTCTTGGCTAGTTTGGGCGTTTTTCCAAGGTTTTGGGGTTTTTTTCCCAGGTGTAAGTAGTGTGGGCCACAAACTGCCAAGGCCACAGATCTAGAAAATCCCTCCGTGAAGGGGGTGGATTTGTTGAACCAAAGTCTTCCCTGGAGTAACTCAGCCGAGTTCAGCAGCTGCATGAAGTGATAGCAGCAGGGCAGAGAACTACTGTGCTGCATAATTCCCCGCCTTGATTTTTGGGATCTCAGAAGATATGATTTAGGCTCACCTGTGGCCCTTGTGTCCTATTTATGCTGAATTACATCAGCACAAGCCCCTCTATTTTGGGAGGTGGCAGCACATTTAGGAATGCCTGTGAATTCATTGCACTTGGTGAGAGGGGTTTGCTCCCACCAGCCTTCCTGCAGTCTGGGCTTTCCCTGGCTGAAATCCCAGGATAATTACATTGGGAGACCTGGGGAAGATCTGGAGTCCCTGTAGCTGAAACCTCTCCCCTGGGTGTTCTGCCCAGGGATTAAAATTACAAGGCACTTTTGGGTAGTGGCTGCAACCAGCACCGAAATTCCCTCCTCATGCAGTGTGCAAACCATAGGCACAAAAACGGGAGGGAAGAGGAGGTGCATTTATAAGAGTTCTGTTCTGAACGGGACATATTTTTCTTCTCTAGTTTCATTTATCAAACATTTGAGTGGAGAAAATGCTGCATGCACAAGTGAGTAACACCACTTGCTGTGCATGGCCATGGAAAATGCTGGGACTGAGCAGCAGGGAGACTTCAAACTTTATTCTGCACATTCTAGCAGAGTCAGCATAACTCTCTTGGGAGTAATGCAATAGTGTGGCTTTAAACTTATGTGGCTTTAGATAAGTTCCTTGAAGGCAGCGTTAGCTTAGAGAGCAGAGCATCTCGATTTTTGCACATTTTGGGAACAGTTTGCTCAGTTACAATGGGTGTTCTGGTGTTGGAGGAGACATACACAGTGCACCAGGGAGAACTTCAGGAATATCAGTGTGTGGGATAAGGCAGACCATGGCTCTGCCTGGCTAGGTGCATGATGTGACATTTCCACTGCATTTGGATCTGCTTGAAGTGATAATCGGATGTGAGATGGCAAATAACCAGATACAATTTGCACATTTGAGCCACTACAAGTAAATTTTTTTGGCCATAATATCGCTTTTGATTCATTTGTTTGTTCTGGAAGAGAAGCAAGCAGAGAACTTGGGTCCACCTGCAAGGCCACTGTTTTGCAGGGCTCTGTCTAGATAAATCCATATATTTTTCAGTTATCTGCGTAACAGCCAGGTCACCTGGGATCTCCATGTGGGACCAGCAAAGACCATGCATTTTTCTGCACCTGAGGTAGGAGCACAGATCCCCATTCAGGGAGAATGGTGCAAAATAGTGCCCTCAAAAAGTGTTCAGAGGACCCACTGCTTGAGATTTCCTATTGGTTTTCCCTTGTGTGTATCTCATGGGGATAGAGGTGATACACTCAAAAATACAATACAATGAGAGAAGGCCTCATAGGAACAAAGGTCCTGCTCTGGCAGAGAGTGAAAAGTCATGGAAGAACAAGATGGGCAGACCCAGTTGTTCAGGCATCATGAGTCAGCTCCCAATTTGCTCTTTGGGTTAGTTTTTTGAACTGTTTGTGTTCAAAATTTGCCTTCAACATGCAGAAAACAGTCTGAAATACTGATGAAATCTGAGGTTTCCATCTCGGCGTGTTGCAGCGGCAGGTGGGACTTTAAGTCAAATATCAAATGTTGTGGGGTTTGCAGCAGCATCACAACAGCTGGTGGTGCTCTGAGGATGACAAAATGGGCATCATCACCCACCCCCACCTTGGAGGCCCCTGAGATGGGGAGTGGGGCTCCCAGCAGCCCCTTACCCTGTATCCAGAAGGGTTAATACCAGGTGGGATTCTGGGAGAGCAGGAGTCTAACATAGCTCAGTGAAATAAATTCTCCTTTTTAACCCTTCTGAAGTTCCAAGCTAGCTCAGGCCTTGAGAGGCTTTGGAGGAATATTTCACAGACAGGAAAAAGGACCCAAAAGAGGCTCTAACCCTCAGCTGCAGATCAAGATGTTTATTCCAGGTGGTGTCCAGAGGGAAAGAGGGTGTGCACAGAGGGACAGGGTCTTTTCTCAGCTCTTGCCAGGGAGGGGCAGTTTGGGTCAGCCAATAGGGTCAGAAAGGGGAGGAAGGGTCAAACTACATGGTACAAGCTCTAGGGGTCCCTGAGGGGGGAGAAATCATTCCCACAGGGAAATATAACAGCTCAGGGTGCAGAGTGGGATAGAGGAGATGGTGGAAGAGGACCCCAGGGAAGTGAGTTGTGCCTCGTGTTTCCAGGAGTTGCTTTCCTGCCTCATTGTTCTGCCCATGGAGAGTCCAAGGCCCTGGTGCTTCACTGACCCAGTCCCAGGCTCTGAAGGCTCTGGGCAGGAGCCGTCCTGTGCCAGAGCTGGCCCTGGTTACTCGTGCAAGCCAACTACTCTGGTCTGCCCTGCCTTCCCACCCACACACACAGAGGGAAGGAAGGAGGGAGAGAGGGAGGTGGTTAAATTCAGGATGCAGTGATGAGTCAGACACTTGGCCAAAGCCCTCAGTGCTCCCAGCCTCTCCAAAAGTTAATGTCTCTGTCTTCCTCAGCTAAACGCTGGCTCTAAAATGGTGCTGCCCGAAGGCTCAAAGCTGTTGTGTCCTACAAAAGATCAGGATCTCCTGCAGCCCTGTTTTATGAAGGTCAAACAAAACAAGGAAAGCCTTAGAGGGGTGCAATCTTGATCTTAACTAAAACACCCCTTTAGCATGAAAGTGTTTTATTCTTCCCATACCCCTTTTATTCTCTGCAGCACAATAGAAGTTGAGCTACACTGACTTTTGCAGGGACTTCACAGAATCATGGGATAGTTTGGGTTAGAAGGGACCTTTAAGACCATCCCATCCCACTCCCTGCCATTGGCAGGGGCAACTTCCACTGTCCCAGGTTTCCCTCAGGCCCATCCAACCTGGCCTTGGATACTTCCAGGGATCCTGGGGCAGCCATAGCTTCTCTGGGCAGCCTGTATCAGGGCCTCACCACCCTCACAGGGAAAAATTCCTTCCCAATGCACCACACAACCCTGCCCTCTGGCAATGGGAAGCCATTACCCCTTGTCCTATCACTCCAGGCCCTTGTTCAAAGTCCCTCTCCAGGTCTCTTGTTGCTCCTTTTGGTAGCAGCAGGTGCTGTAAGGTCACCCCAGAGCCTTTTCTTTTCTAGACTGAACAATCCCAATTCTTTCATAAGCACAAGCCCTAGTGAGGAGGAAGGCTGTTACTGTTGTAGGGTCTCAGCAGCACAGACACCAACCTTTCCAGCATAAACTAGTTTGCAGAAGCCTGTGGTGCACTGCAGCTGGCACTGTAAACTGGAACGGGGCATGTCCCACCAGGCAAGAGCTGGGACACCACGTGGAGAGAGGTCTCTAGGGATGCCAGGGTGGGCTGAGTTGCCTGTATTCTTCAGAAGTGCTGTTCCTCTGACACCTGAGGCAGCAGCCCAGCTGCATTGCACGCTTGCCCTCCTCCTGCATTGCCAGTGCCACCAAATGCATGCTCAGTGCCCCTTCAAGCCTTGGACTCTTTCAAAAGTTACCCCAAAAAAAAACATTCAAGAAAGAAGCTCTCTTTTTGGACTGGATTCATGTCTTTTTTTCATAACAAACATCCCACATGCCCCTGTTTGGTTAGTGTTGACTTGGCCACCATGCAGAGAAGCATCTCTGGGCCACCACAGGGCCGTGTTGGTTGGTTCTGGGGTCCTCTAGACACAAAGGTGAGCATCTCCCCTTCCTCCGTATTCCATGCTGGTGACAAGTGCTTGAGTGTTGCCTGACAATATCCTTTCAAATCCCACATTCCTTTGAACACTTCCATACATTCCTAAGAACTTTTCAGACTAGATCTCTAACTCTTCTGCTGCTTTAAGTTGTCATAACCCTACATGAAATAAACTCCCACATGCACCTGGGCCTTGGAGACGTGGTGATGGCTTGAGCACTGAAGATGTGTATTTCTTCAGGAGGTTTTTTATTTTCCTTTCACTCCATGGGTTTACAAGGAGCATTGGCTGGCTTTGTGTCATGCCAGCAGAGTCAGGAGATTGTGCATCATGTTTAATGTGTACCTTGTGTTTTCCCACAGGCATCTCAATATCCTGAGTGGCCACTGAGATGTTCCGACAAGCCTTGTTTCCCACTCTCCTTTGTGTGTTTCCCACTCTCCTAGTTCCTCTCCATGCTGCTCAGCTTGATGTGGATGTTGGAGATGTCAGTCCTACCTCCTGTACAGGTATTAACCAAATAATTTGGGTCACCTTTGTGGGCAGCAATTTTAACAAAAACAACGGTTAGTTGTAGAACCTGCTTGCCAGGAGCTGACAGTGGGACATCCCACCTCCCCTGGGCCTTTGCACTTCTGTGGTAACAATCCATCTGTGGGAGCACTGTCCTCCACCCAAACTCACGTTTCTAGGTTTGGTGTGCAGAGAGGCAGAGATGGAAGAGCTGGGGTCTGCCAGTGGTAGTCTCTCCCAGCAGGTGCAATAACAAATATCAGTCAGTCTCCAGCACTCAGCTCTCTATCTGATGCCAGAAAATTGTTCACTTTAAATCTGGTGATTTCCTCACTTTTCAGTTACAATGAAGAGGTGATTTACAGGTCCAGCCTGACTCCTACCAAAAAAAGCAAGATTTTCAAGATAGATTCAATACTGAGTAGTGCTGGAATAATGGTTGGACTCAATGATCTTAGAGGTCTTTTCCAACCTAATTATTCTGTAATTCTACAGCAGATCTTAGGAGTTAGACATCCTGGTCAGCAGGGAACTGTCTGACCTAAACTCAAGAGTCACTTCTAGAACTAGGTGGGACTTGTGCTTTCCCTGGTATCGCACTTGGTCCAGGTGTCTGGGGGACAGTGAAGGGAGTGCATGAAGTGCTCTGACATGATCTGAATAAATGTCCCTATGCAGAAAAGAGGAACTGCCCCATCAATGTCTACTTCATCATCGACACCTCAGAGAGCGTGGCTCTCCAGACTGTGCCCATCCAGAGCCTCGTGGACCAAATAAAGCGGTTCATCCCCATGTTCATCGATAAACTGGAGAGCGAGCTCTACCAGAACCAAGTCTACATCACCTGGCAGTTTGGTGGGCTCCATTACTCAGATGTAGTAGAAATTTACAGCCCTTTGACAAGCAGCAAAGACATTTACCTGCCCAGACTGTCCGCCATCAAGTACCTGGGCCGGGGCACCTTCACAGACTGCGCGATCTCCAACATGACCCAGCAGATCCAGACCCAGATGGCCAACGGCGTGAACTTTGCGGTGGTCATCACCGACGGCCACGTGACGGGCAGCCCCTGTGGGGGGATGAAGATGCAGGCTGAGAGGGCGCGAGACATGGGCATCAAGCTGTTCGCAGTGGCCCCCAGCGAGAAGGTGTACGAGCAGGGCCTGCGGGAGATAGCCAACCTGCCACATGAGCTGTACCGCAACAACTACGCCATCACCCAGCGGGACACCCTGGAGATCGACGTCAACACCATCGACAGGATCATCCAGGCCATGGTAGGGACAGGCAGGGGAACGGGGGGTACAAGAGGAGCAGCTCGTGGGTGGGGCTTGCTGTCCCTTCTATTAGGTTTTGAAGATAACCTCTAGTAGGGAAAGAGGCTTTCTCTGGTACTTAGCCAGTACGCCTTGGTTTGTGCCTCCATTTCTCAGCATGTCTGGGCAGGCTGCCCCTCTAGTCGTAGCTCTTGCTGAAGACCAGGCCATACCCCAGCCTGCTCCCCATCCAGGGGCATGTGCAAGAGTGTGCTACACTGAGACACATGCTCACCATCAGCATGGTCTTTGAGATCCCAGCTGTGAGACACTGTTAATCAGGGGCTCTCCAGAGGACATCTTTACAGCCAGGCGGCCTTTACCACCTCCTCTCCCCTACCACCACACACCCCTCCAAGGGTGGGCTTGTGTCTCCCCCATGGGACTGAGCACCTTAACTGATCTTCCTCCTCCTGTTCTCTCCTTTGCAGAAACATGAAGCCTACGGCGAGGTGAGTGAGCAGCATCTTTATGCCTTTGCCACACAACACAGGTGTAAGTTGCCCCAGTTAGAGCAGACCAGCTCAGACCCCAGAACAGCATGGACCTGCCCAGCTGTGGATCAGGGCAGAGTCTGGGGACACATTCCCTTATCCAGGGGTTATATTAACACACTAGACTCACTCCCTGCCTCCCCGTCACCTGCAGTGGGTTCTGGTCTATGAAATAAACTCATTGCATCACTTTGGAGGCACATTCCATAAGTGCTGCCCCTGCTGAAGCTCCTGCCTTGCAGGTACCCTGGGCAGGGTTTGGCACACAGAGAAGGGAGTATACAGGGGATGCTCCAGAGAACGTGCCAGTCCCATGATGACCTCAAATGAGCCACCACCTCTGACACTTAGCAGTCTTGTTCTTCCAGTCTGGGCCCAGAGCCAAGCTATAATGAACATGCTTGAGGCAACTTTCCACTCTTAATTTACAGGCAGCACTTCTTTGTGTGCTTGTTGCTGCCACAGCCCTGAGCCAATAGATTTTAGGCCTGAGCTGATGGGGAGAGGCACATGGAGAGCCGTGGGTGCAGTTCTGAGCTGCGTTTGGGATGCGCAGTGCCGCAGTTTAATTTCTTGTCTTTCAGTGCTACAAGATGAGCTGCCTGGAGATTGCAGGTCCACCTGGTCCCAAGGGATACCGAGGGCAGAAGGTAAGTTGCTCTAAGCTGTGGGAAAGGCAACAATGTCCCTGCCTGCCAAAACCACTGCAGGATGCCCTAGACCTCATCTCAGCTGCATTCTCAGGTAGCACTCAGGTGGGAAATTCCCCCCAGCATCTGTCTTGGCCCTGAGAGACACGGCCAGCACTGGTATGCCCATGTCTGTGCCAAGGCTGTTGCACTGCCAGCAGTGCAGAGAGACACCCAAGAACACCTAGGACTGAGACAGCAGTTGTCGCTGAGCTCCCCACTCTCAGAGCAGAGCTCTCACATGCACAGGGTGTCCCACTCTCCTGCTCCAGCTCTGTGTGCTCTGATCTTGCAGAAACTGCCATTTTCTCAATCAGCATCAAGCCTGGGCTTATACTGGGTTTTTCCTTTCCTTAGGGTGCAAAGGGAAACATGGGTGAGCCAGGTTCCCCTGGGCTGAAGGGACGACAGGTGAGTTGTGGAAAATACTCCCCTCCGTTTGCTACATCTCTGATGACCTCAAGCTAACTCTCCATGCCTTCCTCCCCGAAGGGCGACCCAGGTATTGAAGGTCCGATCGGATACCCTGGTCCCAAGGTAAGAATCCCATAGCCAGTGGCTGAGCTTTTTGCATTCCTTGATTCTTGGTTAAGCAAGAGGAGCTTTGCTTCTCCCTCTCACCTGCCCATTTCCCACCCCAGACCGCTGCGCTCAGCTCCTGCCGACTGCCAGGCACTAACATAGCGATTTTCTTGATAGATAGATAGATAGATAGATAGATAGATAGATAGATAGATAGATAGATAGATAGATAGATAGATAGATAGATATAAACTTTTTTTTTTCCTTTCTCCAGGGTGTCCCAGGGCTGAAAGGAGAGAAGGTGAGAAAGAAGAGACTGAACGGCTGGCTGAGCACTCGGCCGGGGCCACTCTCCTTTCTGATGCACAGAGGAGAGATTAGCTGTGATGGGAAAGGATAACAACCCTATTAACGTGTAATTGCGGACCTGGGGAGGGATTTCCAAGGGCATGGCAAAGCCTGTCTCCTCCTCCAGGCTTTGATCACGGTCTGGTGAAGCGGGAATGGGTTTAGTATGTAAATAGCGGGGCGGGAGGACGGGAGGGACGCAGGCAGTGTCTGACTTCTTGTCCTCTTCTTCTCTCAGGGAGAAATTGGATCTGACGGACGGAGGGTAAGAAAGAACATTTTCTAACTCGCACTGACTTGTTGTTGCAGTTCCCAAACCCTTGAACTGTGTGTTAATAGATCCCTTTTGGGTTTTGTTTTGTTTGTTTTCCCGTGATCCAATGATCCCATGATCCAAGGGTGCCCCCGGCTTGGCAGGAAGGAACGGCACAGATGGACAGAAGGTAACTGAGAGCACTGGAAGCACCCTGTAATGTTGCTGCTGCTGTTCTGTTTCTTTACCCTCTCTCATCCCGACAGGCTGTTTAGTTTCTACTATCCCACATGCTGGCTTTCTGTTCCAACGGAGATTTCTGTGAACTTACCTTTATATTATTCTGCATGTCCTGTAGAAATATGTGAAGTAATTCAGGTCGCAGGAGTGAATCTCAGAATATGCTGAGTTGGAAGGGACTCACAAAGATCAAGTCCAACTCATACAGGACGCCCCAACAATCCCACCCTGTGTCTGAGAGTGTTGTCCAAACTCTCCTTGAGCTGTGGCAGGGTTGGGACTGTTGATAATTTCCCTGCGGAGCCTGTCCAGTGCCCCACCATCCCCTAGGGGAAGAACCTTTTTCCTTTACCCAGCCTAAATCCCTCACATAGCTCCATGCCATTAAATGCTGTCCCCCTGTCAGCGAGCTCTCTGCAGGACCTGGATGTGTGACCAGGTCTGTGCTCCTGCTGAGAAGGTGATAAAGCCAGATAATTTGGGTGTAGATACCTTATTCTGAGCACAGAAATCTTCAGAAATTTGAGTTTCAGGGAAGTTTGTTACTTCATCTGTAAACCATAGCTTGTACTTAGTATTAAAGCCCTAAAGCCAAGTTCAAAAGCCTCACAGCAAAGTCCCTGGCATTGTCCACTCTCCAGCACACCCTGGCTTTGCACAGTTTCCTATACCCAGCCCAGTGTATCTGTGGGTAATAACTGTTCTTCCCAGTCCTCAAGTGCAGCTGAAGCTCTAAAACATCCTTCAGTTCCCCCCACTCTCTAAAACACTAAAGCCCCTCAGTTCTCCCCAGCCTCTATCCCAGAGCTCAGCACTGGTGACAGAGCTGTTTTGGGACAGAGCAAGCATGTCCCTTCTCTCATGCCATCTGGCAGGCAGAGTGGTTGCTGCACACCTGAGCTGCTCTGACTGGAGACGCATGAGAGAGGACCAGCACAACTGTGGATTGTCACTGACCGCCAAATCCACCCTCAAGGGACATTCCCATCCCTCAGGGCACACTCATGGGATGAGCCTCCCTGATTTCCTTTGCTTTCTTCTTCTCCACGTTTCTTCTTGTTTAAGGAATAAAATACACTTGCTATTTATTCTCTAGTTGGTGACAGATAAGGTCAGTGGATGATGCTAGTATAATTAACTGTCAGCAAGAAAAGCTGTGTTTTCTCTTCAGCCACCTATAACTTCTCAGTCTTTTCCTTTTGAATGTAATCTCTCCAGGGCAGGCTGGGGAGAATTGGACCACCAGGATGCAAGGGTGACCCTGGTGACAAGGTAGGAACGCTTTACTCTTTCACCAGCACATCAGTTTTGTAGCTGCTGAGTGAGGTACCTATGTAGAAAGATGGCAAATGAGAGGTTACTGGGCCATTTTCCTACTAGCTGTATAATCTGATCCTAGACCTGGGATTCCTGGAATGGGAACCACAGTTTGATTTTTCTCTGCCTCCTTTCCATGGACGAACAAGCTGGTAGCCCCCAGTGTCCCTCCCCTCCACATAGAGAGGAGGAATTGCCCCTTTCATCAGCATTAGCAATAAGCAAAAACTACTTTAGCCTCTAGAGCAACTTTCTAAGCATTGGCTTAGAAATGTTATTTGATGAGAAAGTTTTATTTGATTTATTCTGCATGGAAAGTGTTCCCAATGTGAAGTGTGTGGTTCTTCGTCATTTCCCTCCCCAGGGCCCTGATGGCTACCCAGGAGATGCAGGAGACCAAGGAGAAAGAGGAGATGCAGGCATAAAGGTACAAGTGCTCTGGACAGACAGCGCTGTGTAAGCAGAAGCAGACAGTGGGGACAGCTAAACAGCACTCCCTGTATTTTTATATATATGTCCTAAATCCTTTGCTGCTTATGGAGCACAGGCACAGGAGCTGAGGGATGGGCCTTGCTGGCCTTGCTCCTTGGGCTGCTCGTGGTGCAATGTGCTGGTGAGGCAGGCAGTGACCCTTGGCTCTCTGGCTGTTTCAGGGGGATCCTGGCCGGCCTGGTCGCAGTGGACCCCTGGGGCCCCCAGGAGAAAAAGGAAACCCGGTAGGTTCATGCAGCATTCAAATGTCTCCAGTGTTTTCTTGTAGTCTGTTCATAAAAATCACAGAATGGTTTGGGCTGCAAGGGGCCTTAAAGCTCATCCAGTGCCACCCCCTGCCGTGGACAAGGACACCTTCCACTAGACCAGGTTGCTCCAAGCCCTGTCCAGCCTGGCCTGGAACACTTCCAGGGATGGGGCAGCCTCTGCCCCTCTGGCTTTGGGCAGGACTGGATGGATGCTGTAAGGAACAGTTGACAAACCTGTTGTTGGCTGATGGAGGGAAGGTGACACAGGATCCATCTGCTGCAAGGCTGGAGCCCCTGCTCATGGCAGTGCTATGTGGGCAATGCTGGGTGTGTGCAAGCAGAACCTGGGTGCTAATACACACTTCTGCTTGAAGAGGACTGCTTGACACAGGATAAAAACGGGGGGTGTGCACACCTTGACCTCTCTTCCAACAAACTGTATTTCTTTTTCTTCTTCAAGGGGCTTCCAGGCAACCCTGGAGCTCAAGGGCCTGCTGGAACCAAGGGAAGGAAAGGTGAAGTGGGACCTCCTGGACCCAAAGGAGAAGCTGTAAGTGGTTGAATAGATCCCTGGACGTCGGGCACACCACAGGAACCTGAGGCAGTTTCATGGATGAGTGCTGAGAAACTCCTCTGTTCTGCTTAGTGCATCCCAAAGGATGTGCAGATGCTGATCTCCTTGTCTCTCCCATCCTCACAGAGCAGAACTCCCATAATCCTAAGCCTGATGTTAACCATTCACCTTAGAGAGGCATCCTGTGTTCTCACAATACCACACAGGCCTGGCCTCTGTGGATGCCCAGGGACACTTTGGTTGTACTCTGGCAGGTTCCCCAAATGTCTGGCTCCTTGCAGGAACTCAAAGAATCAGGGTCTGGTGGCCATTATGCAGAGCTCTGTGAAAAGGGCAGTGTCACATATCAGTGGTGCCACGTGGACACAAATTAATATGATGGAGCACTGCAAATTTTGGAGAGTTGGTTGGAGAGGATGATGCCTGGCACATCTCCACCAGCACCAAGGGGCCAGAACCCAGCCAGCCTGTATCCTTGTGCAAGATCCAGTGGGGAAAGCAACACTGGATGAGCTGGAAGTAGTACATAGTCTTTAACCCTGAGGGAATGAGCCAGGCATGTTTGCAGTCACTGTAGTGAAACAGTCTGGCTGTGGCTTCCCAAAAGGAAGCATGGACATCCCTGCTCCCCTGCTGCTGGTAACACACTTGCTTAGGGGGAGGTGTACATCTCTTGGGCCCAGAGGGAGGAGGGAGGGCAGCGAGGGGCCCAGGTGATATCCATCCTCTCACCCCATTTATGTGACTTCTGTGTCTGCCAAGGGGCGACGTGGAGATCCAGGGACGAAAGGCAGCAAAGGCTCTCCTGGAGGCATAGGAGAAAGGGTGAGTAAAGAAACTGCCTAGATTGTTGCAAATGAGCTCCAAATGGCCAGGAGTGGAGTGTGTGTGATGTGCTATGGCCCAGCAATGCAGTGTCCATGCAGTGTCCATGCAGTGACCATGCATCACCAGAACTGGGAATGCAGATCCCACTGTGCTGTGCTCTCACTGTGCCACTGGCACCATCTACAGCCGCCTCCTCCAGGGTTTGGTCCAGAGAGGGGACCAAGGGCTCCAAAGCTCAAGGCTGAGAGACACAGAGGGCACACTGCCCTGATACTCTTTCAAACCAAGAAACACCAGGTTTGAGAAAGGCATCACCAAGCACTGCCATTCACTCAGGTAGCACTGGAGACATTCCTGACTTGGAATTTCTTTCTCTTCTCCCAGGGAGATCCTGGTTCAGAGGGTACTCGTGGTCTGCCTGGTGAGGTTGGAAACAAAGGAGCTCGGGTAAGCATGGAGCAAGGTTTGGTGGCCGCCAGGAGGAAGGGGGAGCACTGCTATCACCCGGGCAGCTTGCCTGGCTTTCCTCCTCATGCACTGTGTTCTTGTGTCTTTCTTTGCTGTGCAGGGAGAACAAGGACTGCCAGGACCCCGAGGCCCCTCAGGTGCTGTGGGAGAGCCAGGCAGGATAGTAAGTCACACTTGGGCATGTGTGTGACCATGCCCTCCTTCTGTGGTGAGAGCTTGCCCTGCTGACACAAGCTGCCTGCACTGTCCCTCCCAAGGAGAACTTGAATGACTTTCTCTCAGGGAGGCTCAAAAATTGGGTGTTCATGTGACAGTGTGGAAGGGGTCTCTGGGGAAAATGTGTCACCGGGGAGAGGGAAGATGGGACTCCACAAGCACCCGTTTGTCCTGGGTCTGTGGTTAGTCCATCACACCACTGTGGCAGTAGTGCTGTGATATCCAGGTGGCTCTGTGGCACATGGGAACCCCACTGCTGAGACAGTCACTGCCACAGTAAACTCACCAGGAAGGGAGATGGTCCTGCAGCAGCATCTCAAGAGCTCGTTTCTCCACCACAGTCCCCTGTGTGCCGGGGGGCAGCAGGGAACATCCTCACTGACTCCCTGCCTTCTCCCCAAATCTGTCCTGTAGGGATCACGAGGGGACCCTGGTGACTTGGGCCCAAGAGGTGATGCTGGACCACCAGGACCAAAGGTAAAGTTCATGAATAAACTTCTACATTTGAAAAGGCAGATTTTTGTTCCTATTTACTTGTTTATTTATTAAAAAAAGAGGCAGTTTTCACAGCAGAAACTTGTGTGTCTCAAAAACAGAGTCAGACCTGGGCCTGCCTGTGGGGCAGAGATGTAAGTCTTGCTCTGGCCAAGGCAGCTCTGATTACACTTCTCACCCTGAGCAAACTCAGGGGCATCCCTGGCATGTGACATTCCCAACACCCTGCAAATCCTTGCTCTGCAAAGCTGTTCCCAGTGCTTCAGGACCAGCTGCAAAAGCCTTGACTCCTGCTGGTGTCTCACCCCCAGAGAAGATGAAATGACTGTAACTGTCACAGACAGGAGCAGGTCAGAAGGGCCGGGTTTTGTATCTCACAGACTTTTTTTTTTCTACCAAAGGGTGACAGAGGCAGGCCTGGCTTTAGCTACCCTGGACCCAGAGGACCTCAGGTACGTATTCCTCATCCAAAACATGAGGAAATCTGTTTGAGTGGATGTTGCTGTTGGATCTGAGCAGACTGAGAAAATAGGGAAGGAGGAAAAAAATGCTCAGGGCCACAGATGTGTGGAGCCTGTGAAGGAGAAAGGGGCTTGAACACCACGACTGAACCTGGCCACAGTCCATCAGATGCTGGAAACCCCCGCTCCAATCATAGTGATGGTCCCTCGAGCATCAACCTGAAGCTGCTGCTGCTCTTCAGCTTGACCCTCACTGCAATCTTTGGGTGTGCGGATACACAGTGTGGGGCCAGTCCTGAGCAGCTGCTAACCTCTCCCTTGTCTCCTTTTGCAGGGTGACAAGGGTGAGAAGGGGCAGCCAGGACCCAAGGTGAGTGAGCTTGTCTCCATCTCCTGTATTTTTGTACTAACTGGAATGCCAAGGAGTTGTCTCCCAGCCCTCTGGGTTAATGGTTGAGGAGCCAGCTCTGCCAGCAGCTGCCCTGGATGCAGCTGCAGCTGGAGCCTGGTTATATCTCCCAAGCCCATCTCCTTTTGAAATCATAAGAAAAATGTGTTGCAGAACTTCTTTTTATTGGGGGGGTGGGGGTGGGTGATGCCTGTATAAACACTGTTTGCTGTGCTCTGAGCTGCTGGTGTACAGGATGCTCTCCCAGGCCAGGCAGGCATATGTTTGTTATGCAGCAGAGCCTCTGCCTGAGCACATCCAGATGTGCTCCATGCCAGATCTGTTTCTCCTTCCATCGAGCAGGGAGGACGAGGTGAGCTTGGACCAAAAGGAGTACAAGGGACCAAAGGAGAGAAGGGGGAGCCGGTAAGCAGACTCCCTGTACTGCCCCAGGGGCAGTGTTGCCCTCCCACACCCCTGCTGCGTGTGCTGGGGATGACACTGCCACTCTCTGTCTGATCCCTGTCCCAAAGCTCAGCTGTGGCAGGCTAGTGACTGTGCTTAGCAGGGCTGGGGCTGACCAGGGGATCAGGACAGTCCCTGAACACTGCAGGCTACATTCCCAATAATGCCCAGGAAATATCTGACCCTTCTCTACTTCTTCTCCAGGGTGATCCTGGCCCAGGAGGAGAGCCTGGACAGCGTGGTCCACCTGGTGAAGCAGGCCCTGAGGTACAGTCCCATGGCACTGTGTCTGAGCAGATGCTGTTGGAGGGGACACAGCTGCCAGATATATCCACTGGCTCACAGTGGCCCTTCCCCTTCCCCTTCCCCTTCCCCTTCCCCTTCCCCTTCCCCTTCCCCTTCTCCTTCCCCTTCTGCAAAAAGCCACATTTTTGATGACTCTGACATCTAGTTCCCAGAAAAAGAACTCTTGGGAAAACTGTGCCTGAAATCCCTGTGCTCTTCTTACAGGGGACCCCTGGCCCACCAGGAGACCCCGGTCTGACTGTAAGTAACCCTGCTACTCTTCCTCCTGGGGCAATCATGGCTTTTCCATGCACAGCCCAAGAACAAAACAGGACATCAGATCCTGCTTCTGCCTGGCAGAGGCCTGTGGCTTCCCACAGGAGCCAGGGAAAGAGGAGAGGGCTGGCTGGGTGGGAAGGGAAAGGGGAGCTTTTGCCTTAGAGGGAAGCATTGACCCTGCACCCCTTTCCTGGCAGGACTGCGATGTGATGACCTACGTGCGAGAGACGTGTGGATGCTGTGGTGAGCTGACATCATCTCTCCCCGGGAAAGGGGAACAGCCACTTGAGGGACTGGGACAAGGGGTCACCAGAAGGTTCCCAGCATCACTGACCCCTGTGTTTCCCTCCCCCTGCCCTTCTCCCCAGACTGTGAGAAGCGCTGCGGTGCCCTGGACATCATGTTTGTCATAGACAGCTCCGAGAGTATCGGCTACACCAACTTCACCCTGGAGAAGAATTTTGTCGTCAATGTAGTCAGCAGGCTGGGCTCTATTGCCAAGGACCCCAAGTCACAGACAGGTCTGGACTCTGTGAGGAAACAGTGGGGCATGGGGAAAAGAAAAGGGTCTTGGATCCTTTAAACCTCAATGGTTATTTTCCATGACTTTTCTGACCAATTTGGCAGCTCTTTGACACTCTCCACTTTTCCCCCAGGATGCAAAGCCAAGTAATGTCACACTTTGTTGGCAGGTGCCCGTGTTGGGGTGGTGCAGTACAGTCACGAGGGGACTTTTGAAGCCATCAAGCTTGATGACGAGCGCATCGATTCCCTGTCGAGCTTCAAGGAAGCAGTGAAGCGCCTGGAGTGGATCGCTGGAGGCACCTGGACACCATCTGCCCTTCAGTTTGCCTACAACAAGCTCATCAAGGAAAGCAGGAGAAAGAATGCCCAAGTGTTTGCTGTGGTGATCACAGACGGGCGCTACGACCCCCGGGACGACGACAAGAACCTTGGGGCTCTTTGTGGTAGAGATGTGGTGGTCAACACCATCGGCATAGGAGACATGTTTGACCAGCCAGAGCAGAGCGAGACCCTGGTCTCCATTGCCTGCAATGAACCCCAGCGAGTCCAGAAGATGAGGCTCTTCTCAGACCTGGTGGCAGAGGAGTTCATTGACAAGATGGAGGACGTGCTCTGCCCAGGTCTGTCTCTGTCCTTGTGTGGAGCTGAAGTTTTGAGCCCCAGGATTTGGGATGGGGGGCAGAGATGTGTCCCAGCAGGTTGGCCAGCATCTGGGTCATCCATGGTGGGGTCTGACCTTAGCCTAACTAAGAGTCCTTCCTCAGATACAGACCAACCTTTTGGGGAAGTCCTTTGGTGTTCCCTGTAAGAGACCTTGTCCTGTCACTCTGACTGTGCAAGCTGTGAAGGGGAATGGCAACATATGGCTCAGTTTTCCTTGTTTCCTTTCCTTCCAGATCCACAGGTCGTCTGCCCCGAGCTGCCCTGTCAGACAGGTAAACATTACAAGTAGCTTCATCTGCACAGACTCTGGGGGGAACTGCACGAGACTCAGGAGTAGGAGAGGGGGGTGCAACCCTGTTTAAACCCTTTGGAAGGCAGGAGTTGGGAAATAGTGTTACTTTACATGAGGAGAGGCTCCAGGGTTTCATCTCCTGCTCTTTTCCTGTCTCTCTGTGTTCTCTGCACAGGTAGGTATGAGTGCACTGTGTGAGTGCTCCAGCATGGCTCATCCCTGATTTTTCTCCCTATCCAAATTCCTGCTGGAAGCCACCAGTTTGACCTCCAAACTCAAGTCAAAATCCCTTTGCTAAACACCCACTCACATGACCTTTGTATCAGGATGCTCCCTGAGAGTGATGGGCAGAGCAGATATTAGGGATCAGTTGGAAAATGTCAGTTGGCAATGTAGTGGATCAAAAGCTTTGGCTTCTTTAATTCTGGCTGTATTTAATTAACAGCTCAGGGTGGTGTATTAAAGGAAAAGGCTGTAAGGATCCTCTGGTGCTCTGTGTGGTGAAGGTAGCTTTACTGACTCACATTTCGCTTGGTAAGGGGCAGATCTGTATCCCAAATTCCTAGAGATCCTGTCTGCCTGAGTCCCTGTGTCTGTTTAGTGCATCTATAGTATTTAAATAGACACAAAGTTTATAAAGGAGCACAGTTTTGCCCATTCTGCAATTTCTGTCTCTTCTCTTGCTATGAATGGTTTTGAGCCTTATACAGAATATCAAATTTCATTTTTAAATAAGTCCATTTCTTTCCATGCAAAGGAAAGGAAAACTGGTCCCAGGATGCACAGAAATCCAGAGAAAATCTATAACTATTCCTATCTAAAATCTCTTGTTGGTTTTTTGAGTATTTGCACCTGGCCATGATGGGGACACAGTCTCCAACCGAGATGCAGAGCTCCTTTGGTGTGTCCTCTGAGGAGGTTTGCCTGCAAATCTGTGCACAAGGAGGTGACATCCCCAGGCCACACTGGTGATTGCTCAGGTGTTTTCAAAGGTTTTGGTCTTTGTAGCCTTCACATTTCCAAGGAACACAAGCGGTGGCATGCTCATCTCCCCTGGGCTTGGGCCATCAAAGCCCTCCAAAGAAGGGTGAGGTTGTCAGTTCTTGCCTTGTAGTGCAGTTGGGTGTTCCTGTTCCTGATGCAAGGTGAGAACAGTTCAGTGATGCCTGGCAACCCTGGGAACCAGAACAGGAATGGCTTGAGGAGGCATCTGAGGGGGTTCCCTCTTCAGTGAATCCCTTAAGTCATGCCATACACAAACCAGGCTAAGTGCGGGCAAGACCTGCACCCCAGAGAACTTGGGAGGTAGAGTGACATGGCTGGGTAAGGTTGGCCTCTATCAAAGTGACCTCTCAGCACAGACAAAAGTTGTTCTAGGTCTGATAGATGAAATTTTAAGTAATAGTTTCAGGAGTCTCCCACCCACCACACCAGATGATCTGTGCTGTGCTGCTGTCAGAAGGATTTCTGCTGTTCAGAAGGATTTGCAGTGGTCACACTCCCCCAGTGGCAAGAGAGCATGTTGGATGGGATGGGACATAAGGCAAATGACAGAGCCTGGGGCTTCTCTGGTTCTCACAGAAAATCCCATGAGCTCGTGTCAGTTCCTATGCAGATCCACTGGGTGAGGACAGTGCTTTTCAGAAGGAATGTGAGTGAGCCATAGACTAGCCAGACAGACAGGTCAGGGAGGCAGCTAAACTAGCCCTGTTCTTGGCCCCAGGACTCAGCACGGTGGTTCTGGCACTTGGAGGGCCAAATCAACTGCCCCAGCTTCAGCCTGGGTATTGCCAGCAGAGCACAGGCAGGGACAGGTACCACAGAGAGCCTGTCTTCCCCTCATGCTGCCTCAGGGCTTTACCTGAGATTTTGCCGTTTTCAGCACAGCCCCTTGTCTCTCATTAGTGGCTGCTATGCTAACAGGATGCTGGAGGGTTGAATGCTGAGCAAATCTGAACTAACCACTTGCTTCGTAGAAACCGCATGACATCCTGAGAGGCTCTTGCTAACCGATGCAAAAGGATTTGCTTTGAACTTTGGGGTTTTATTCAAAGTTAAATTCAGCACAGCCAGGTGCAGACAGGCTCTCAGGCTCCTGACAAGCCCAGACACCACACAGCTTTGACTGGAGTCATTGCCCTGGGGCTGAGTGCCAGGCAAGGAGGTCACATAATGCTGTCCCTTGGATGTCTTTCTGCCTTACAGCATCATGTGTGCAGTTTGCACATAGCACAGTCCTGAGCTACATGATGAGTGAATCCCATTTGCAGAAGGAAGTGGCCTTTTTCCTGAGCAATGCTCCTTCTCCACTGTGCCTATGCCAGATCAGTAGGAACTGGGGAGTTCAGGTTCTGTGTAATTTTCTGGAGTCACTCAGTTGATGTGTGAAAGATTTCAGGGCAAATCTCACAGTTCCTCAGGCACAAATGGCAGAAAAATTTAAAATCTGGCTTTGGTCTTTACTTCTCTGTCCTCGTTAGCTCTGTTATTGCCTGGTGCAGTACAGGTAGGAAAGCCAGGTAGCTTTCAGAGATACAGCCATTGCTAGCAAGCCCTGAAAATATTCTTTTGACGCTCACTTGCAGATGACAGGAACCCTGGGAGCGTAAACCCAGTTATTTTCCGCCCCATGGAAGAGGGAGTCAACATAGATTTCCCCAGCACCATACACTCGATCGCCCAGTTCCTAAACTCCACGCGGGAATCCCGGGACCCCAGCATGTACACCCAGCTGGTGGCCACTTTGGCCTTTACTGCCGAAAAAGCCAAGTTTGCCACTGGAAATGAGCGGCAAGAGTGGATGGACTTGTTCATTGACACCTTCAAAATGGTGCACAGCGAGATTGTGGGAGACCCAGAGACTGTGCTAGGGCTGTGCTGAGACCTCTCTTGGGGGTCATGTGGAGGCAGAGGCTGAGTGGAGGTGGAACTCATCGCTTCTCTGTGGCAGAGGGGACAGCACAGGGGAGATGCTTTTAGTTCAGGAGAGACAGAGGCAGTAGAATAGCTTGGTTGCATTCAGCTGGGCACAGGACACAAGGAGCAGTCCCCTCCAGCTTGGCCAGCATGATGGCTTTCCCCAGAAATGCCAAGGCATGCTCTTGCTCTGCCTGCTGCTTTTTTGCCAAGAGACTAATGATGCATTTTCCCCACGCCTTCCTACATATGTCCTTGCTGATCCCCCTCCAAAGCATCTTCTGCATCCTCACTCTCAGTTACCACAGGGTCTCTCTGAGTCCTGCAAGGCTGACTAAGCAAGGTGCATCTCTGCTCACCCCAGTGTCTCTGTAGAACCCCTCAGGGGCAGCTGGGGGTGTGGAGGGAAGGAGCAAGCAGGATGGGAGAGGGAGCAGCCCTCCCTTTCCATTGGGAGCGCTGACAGCTGGGCAGTGTGTCCCTCAGAAGCTGTGTGGGCTGCCCAGGCTCTTTTCTCTGCTTGTACATTTGTGTTTTCTCTGTCATAATCCACAACATGTACCTGTCCATGTACAAAAGGCAGATATTCTGTCACGTAGGGCCAGGTGGTCCAAAGCAAAACTCCTTGACTGATGTGAGTTGTTTAAAAGCAAGCTCGATGTAGTAGACCCTATTCAATCTACACCCAGTGCTGCTTTGGCTCAGAGCCATCACCTGCTCTGCAGGTATGTGTGTTTAGATGAGGCTTGGTATCTCCATCCGTTCAGCTGCCCCTGGTTGCACAAAGTCAGGCAAGCAAGTGCCATTCCCACCTCCAGTTTAACTGCTCTCAAGTCTATTTAGGGGTACTGGGATTTTATTAGGGGTACTGGTGCGCAGACACCGGAGTAGAAGCACTTACTCTGACTGACATGGTATTATTGCAATAAAGTATACTGAGTAAACGTCATATTTAATGGGCAGAAGGGAGGTGTGCCTTCTTCAGGAATGTGGCTGTAATATTTCCAGCTGTAAAAAGTGGAGACAGTTGCCAAGCTCAGCCATGGGATTTGCCTGCTTTGGACTTATTGCAGTATTCCCCCACGGTTTCAGCACTTTTTCTTCCCAGGGACAAGTTGCTCAGAGAACCCTGCTGCTATCAGTGTAGAATAGAGGGAAAAGAGTTCTGAGGGCTTTCTGTGATGTGATCGGTGTTTTAGGTGAAAGCAAAAAGATCAGCCTGTGCCTGACTCTGGTCATAATTCACATATTCCAGATAGTCTGTGCAAAGCCAAACTCCCTATTCTGTTTTGATTTTTTACCCCAAAACTAGTGTGACTTATCCTGCTGGGATGCAGGACTGAACTCAGAGTAGTTAAGCTGCTCCATCCATGATGCCAGAGGGAAAGCTCCCAAACTCCACTGATTTGAAAAGATCTCAGGGCTGGGACATTTTGCTGAACAAAGAGAATTGGGGAAGATTTCAGCAAAGGAGTTGTTGATTTTATTTAGTTTCATCACACAGTAGCCAGTTATTCCTTACAAGCTATTGGAAACAAAGTTTTTTACCTCTCAAAAACCTTCAGCTCTTTAGAGGTGTGGAGAAGGAGAAAATGTCTCTGCATGAGGAGTGCTGTGCTTGTCCTTGTTAGAGGCAAATGAGTGGAGTGGTTTTTTTGCATAATCCTAGCTAATCCCTCTGATAAAATCAGATGGACTTCATCACAGTAGCAGTTCCTTCAGTGGAGCTCTTGGGCAAAGGAAGGACAGATAAGGAGCTGGGTAAAGGATGGTCCATGCCTCCCCAAAGACACAGGAGGGGCTGGGAAAGGGAGAAACTCCAAAAAGGTCTTGGAGGTCAGTCTCCCCCTCACTTTGATCTCCACTGTCAACACTGAAAAAGAATAGAGGAAATACAAGTTCCTCAGGTTTTAGACGAAGCAGGAAGGTGATGTGAATGGGTGGTGTTCCTCTGCACATGCCAATGGCAGAAAAATCAATTATATTTCTGCTTATTTGTGCTGCCTTTGTTAGACATCCTCAGCTGTGAGCTACAGGCATTCATGATCCACATGAGAAGGACCAAGCACCAGTTAAATGCATGACAGGAAGATTTTGGCTGGCCTAATTCACGGTGGTGCCTTTGAGAGCTTCTCTTGCAGTTAGGGTGAGAATCTTGCTGCAGGAAAGGGTGCTTGGGTCCTCAGTCTCTCAGAAATGGGAACAAGCTGCGACCAGAGCCTGACACTGAACAGGACAAACCCAAGGCTTTGCTGCCTCACATTGCCTTGGGATAACTCATATGTAAAGATACCTTATCAAACAGCTGGAAGGCAGCCCTCTCCAGCTGTGAGGGCTGAGCAGTGAGTGGAACGTGACTCGTGTCAGATGTACACTGTGCTCTCACTGAAGCTCCATGGAGTGATGCTGCCCTCTGCTTAGCCAGGAGCTCTTCAGGCTTGCTTGTCATCTCAAAAAACATGTGGGCAGGCCTTGGGGGAGGCTGTTAACACTGCCCCAACAATGCACAGCCCCTGCTCCCAGCTGCTTTCACAGACCCTCGTGTAGGTGTTGTGCTGTGTGGTTGTAAGGGGGATTCCTTCCTGCCTTTCCCCCTCCACGGCTGCTCAGAGCAGGTGAGGACCAGGAGTGCAGGTGCTGCCAAGGGGAGGTGTCCTTGTGGCAGCAGTGCCTGCATACCAGGAACTGCATCATCAACATGCCTTTACACTACATTTTTCATGGAAGAGTGGGCAGAGGTGAGTACGTGCCTTTATTGCTTTAAAAGAGGCAGGGTAACAAGTGAGAGGACAAAAGGAAATGGCCTCAGGTTGCACCAAGGGAGATTTAGATTGGGTATTAGGGGAAATTTCTTCACTGAAAGGGCAGTCAGGCACTGAAACAGGCTGCCCAGGGGAACAGTGGAGTCATCATCCATGAAAGTGTGGTGCTTAGGGATATGGTTTAGAGGTTAACACAGGAGTGCTGAGTTAATGGTCAGACTTGAGGATCTCAGAGGGCTTTTCTAACTGTACAGAATCTGTGATTCCTTGATTCTGTGCTGAACCCAGGCATAGCACTGTTCAGCACTAGGGAAGCTTTTTGTCAGGCTGGATTCGCTCATAGTGTGGAAATTTAATCTAACATTACACTCCTACCCTCAAAATTACCCCCTGTTGCCACAAATGGATGCTCAAGGTGGGGCTGCTCCAGAAGCTCCTAATCCTTGCCAGTCATGCAACACATCATGGCAGCATCTTTGGGACTTCACCCTTTTGAGATTCAGTCTCAGAGCCATAGAACTGCTTGAGAGTGCTATGGGCATTGCCCTGCTGCCAGCTCAGGGGCAATTGCACTGAATGCAACACACATAACTACAGAAAAGGAAGTAACGGTCCCTGACTATAATCTGACTCCAAAAATGGCTACTTTCTTCTCCTTTTTGTTTTTTCCTGAGTTTATTCACTGCATATATTCATATATTCTATATGGTTGGATTGAGCTTGGAGCCACCTGGTCTAGTGGAAGGTGTCCCTGCCCTTGGCAGGTGGTTGGAATGAGATGAGCATTAAGGTTCCCTCCAACACAAAACATTCTGAGATTCTCTGATTTTTGATATATTTTATGTTAAGAATAACTCTGACAGTACACCACTCTCCCAAAGTAACTGAGAGGTTTCCAGGTGCTGCTTGCCATTAATCTCTGGATATTCCTCTCACAAATAAGAGCTGGAAATTGATGTAGGGCAGTGGGTGTAATTCTGGGACTTAAATTCACAGACCTGTCTAGCTTCATGAGGGTCTGCCATCAGTCTCAGAATTAACATTCATTAAGTGCCCAGTAGCTGAGGGCATCAAAAGCAAAGCTCCTACATTTCGAGCTGTAAAGACGGGCTTTGGCAGCAGCGTTGGGCTGGTTCTTCTTTGGACAACGATGCAGAGAGGCAACTCCAACCCAAATTGTCCCATAGTCTTCTCATCCTCCCAGCTCCTGTCTTCTCCCTGCAGAGCTTGCTGTAGCCCAGTGCACCCAGCGCCCTGTTGACGTCGTCTTCTTGCTGGATGGCTCAGAAAGGATTGGGGAGCAGAACTTCCAGAGCGCCCACCGCTTCGTGGAGGACGTGGCCCGGCAGCTGACGCTGGCCCGGAGCAACAGCGACAACATGAACGCCCGGATTGCACTGCTGCAGTACGGCAGTGAGCGGGACCAGAATGTGGTCTTCCCACTGACCCACAACCTCACTGAGATCTCCAACGCCCTGGCACAGATCAAGTACCTAGACTCATCCTCCAACATCGGCTCAGCCATCATCCACGCCATCAACAACATCGTGCTCAGCCCAGGCAATGGGCAGCGACTTGCCCGGCGCAATGCCGAGCTCTCCTTCGTCTTCATCACTGACGGCATCACGGGAAGCAAGAACCTGGAGGAAGCCATCAACTCCATGAAGAAGCAAGATGTCATGCCCACAGTGGTGGCTCTGGGGAGTGACGTGGACATGGATGTCCTGCTGAAGCTTGGTCTGGGGGACCGGGCAGCCATCTTCCGGGAGAAGGACTATGACAGCCTCTCCCAGCCTAGCTTCTTTGACAGGTTCATTCGGTGGATTTGTTAAAAGGGCACACACACAATCCTTCTCTCACTGATATACACACCCCTGATATTACCTGTTGTATTTTCTTCCCCCTGTGTGGTTGCTAGCCCAGATGAGCTGTCCTCTGGGTCCTCCATTCTAACCAAAATCCAGAGCTCTTTTTTGATTTTCTTCTTTTTGATGATGAAGAGTCATGTATCTTACATTTATGGTGCTAATTAAACCCCACATCAAAGCAGCATACAGAGCCATATGAAGTACTTCTGTAAAGATTTATACACACCAAGCCATGACTTGTGTATGTACTGTAATCCCAGGAGGGCTTATCAGAGATGCAGCAAACCTTTACAGAGTAGCAGGACCAATGAATAACTCTAGTTTTCAAAAACTCTCAGTATCTCTCAGTGCATCTTGCTCCTCCTTTCTGATGGTGTGAGAGGTTTTGCTGCCTTCCACAGATGCTCCTTTGGGGGGGCTTATCTATCTTAAATCTTGCAAATCATCTCTAAGATCTTTATTTTCCTGTGGGCCATACCTGTCTTGATTCCTTCTGTCATTCTGCCCTTCATCAGAACTGCTCATCTATTACTGCACTTGAAATTTCAGCTGAGAGGGGCAGCATGACTCCCAACATCTGGACAGCCACCAGAGCTGCCTCCCAGTCATCCCAGTGTCCTCAAAACATCCAAACATTCCTCCCACCGTTATCTGCTGAGGAATGCCCAGATTTGAATTTGAATTGTGTTGTCCACAAAAATAAACAAACCTTTTTCACCCTATCCTGAAAAAGCCTTTTTTTTCTGTAGTTGTGGGGATTTTTAAAATTATTTTCAGTGAACAGCTGATTCTCCTGGTTTCAAGCTGGTAAACCCACATAATCATGGAATCACAGAATGGTTTGTGTTGGGAGGGAACTGAAACACTATCTCATTCCACTCCTCCTGCAATGGGCAGGGACACAGATTTCTCCAAGCACTGGTCTTGAATACCTCCAGCTGTTCATGCTCCTCATCTGTTCATGGGAGAATCCCTCTGCCATGGTGCACTTTTTCCTATAAATTATTACCCTGGCATGGAAGATGGCAGCCCACATAATTACAGCATCCCCCAGCCACTCCCTCTGCTACACCTGGGAAGGCTCACACAAAATGTCAGGAGTTTTATGGGATCCATGTTAGCAGCCAGCATCATTGCCTGGGAAAAAACACACGGACACCAGCAGATTGGAAAACAGCATGTGATGACTTTCAGCAGGCTCTCCCAAAAGACAGAGGGTGGAAATGTTGTCCATTGACTCAGAGATTCTAGGTCAAAGGATTTAGAAGCTACACACAAGGAAAATCACTCAGCAGGTAAAACACTGCTCCAAGGGGAAGGGGGAGGAGGTGAGCAACATGCAGGGGGTTCCCACGAGGAGTCTGGCCTCATGTTCTGCTGATCACCACGGAGCAGGTGGGACATGCCAGACATTCAGTCAGAGTCAGAGCTGCTGCTTGAGCTGCTTGAGCTGCACGAGCCACCAGAGGGCTGGGGAAGAGAAAACAACTTTAGGACAGCAGGGAAATGAGCCTCTGTCACAGCATTCCTCAGAGGGGTTAGTGACACTGTGATGGCTGCCCCATACTGTGGGAGGGCTGGAGGGTTTTTATGATTTTTTACAAGGCTCTTAAGGTCAATAAGGGAAATTCCAGAAAGGTCTTGCTCACTGCCAGCAAGGACCAGCGTCACAGCAGATCACTTCCAGAGCTGTTTCCCAGTGAGAGGAGCTGCTGGTACGATTTGCTTGGGAAACACTTCCACCTCCAATGTTGGAAGTGGGGCCTTGTTTAGCAGTTCCTTATTCAGACCTGCTCAGGATGGTGCCCATCCCTGGAATGGTATTTTCTGCAGAATCTACTCCAAGCATAGGGAATTGCTTCTCCTTTTTTGGGTTTTTTGTGAGTTTTTTTGTTTTTAAGGGGGAACCAAACAGTTCCTCTGCTGCAAGACATTGAGTGAATGTCCATTATGGAGGCACAACTTGCACTCAGGTGAGCAGGACAAAGTCCTGGGATTTAATACACTGCACAGTGCACCCCAAGCAACCCCTTTAAACAGCTTCAAAGAATTTCATGGATTGCTTTTCAAATTATCCACTTAATATGACTCATTCTTGCCTATTTATTAATCTAATGATTTTTCACATCTGAAAAAAGCCACTGAAGTTTGGGCAGCTTGCTCCAGCCACTACAGGGTAGGAGAGGAGAGTCCCAGCTGCTCAGGCCGGATGCTGTGGTATGGGGAGGGGGTTCAAAGGACCACAGCAGAATTAAGGAAGGGTTCACTGCTGTCCCACTCTTACCTTCCCTTCATGGTGCTTGCCGTGCTTCTTCTTATGGTGTTTCTTATGGTGCTTCTTATGGTGCTCCTGGTGCCCGTGGGGATGATGCCCCGACGGGGGGTGCCCGTGAGGGTGCTGGCCAGGTGGGGCAGGGCACGGGGGGCAGATTGCCACACCACCAGGGTGGGGACCAGGGTGTCCCGGAGGGGCAGCAGGACAAACTGCAATGCCACCAGGGTAGGGAGCTGTGCCAGGACCACGGTATCCTGGAGGGGCAGGAGGGCACACTGCCAGGTATGGTTGTGGTGGGCCTAGGAAGAAGAGGGGGCTGTTAGTGGGCAGAGACAGGCTCTCCCCAGACAGACAGCACAGGGAGCTGGGCCCACCCCAGTCTATCTCTTCCTCACAAAGGACACCCCATACTCCTTTGGGATGCAGGTAAAACCCCCCAGGTGTCTGTGGCCATGGCATAGAGCTCCCCTCTAAGCCCTGATGGCTACCGCAGCCCTGTGGTACCCGCAGCCCTGCCTGGCCCCACGTCCCCTCACCTTGGTTGGGGTCACACATCCTCAGTAGTCTCAAAGCTGCAAGGGAAGGACAGGCATCATCAGTCACCTCCTGCCATGGGACATTGCCAGGCCAGCAGCTGGGACCTTCTCCTCTGTCCCACATTTCTGCCCCCAGCACAGGAACCATGCTTGCTTCCCCAAGTGTGTCATCCCCCCACAGACTGCTGTGGGGTTGTCCTGTCCCTTTGGTGACAACACCAACCCCCAGAGGGACTGTCCCCCACTCCATGCAACCCCAAGGCGCAGGCCTGTGGTTTCCATTGTTAACAGCAATAAACCCACACTGGCCCAGCCTAGCTGCCAAGCTCATGTCCTTGTGGGCTGTAAGGGACTGGGGACACATCCTGTGTGCAGAGCCAGCCACGGGGACAGTGCACCCTGACCCACAGGTGTCCATGCTCCCACTGACCCCATGCTCCCCCATTGCCCTGCACTCACCAAACCTGTGGAAAAGTTCCCAGAAGAGGCAATGCTGGCAGCACTCGGGATCCCTGTCCTCGGCACGGCTCTCCCGGCTGTCGGCACCCGTTAAATAGCGGGGCCCTGCCCCGGTGAGCTGGGGCGCGGCAGGCAGGTGTGATACCGGAGCGGTGACACCGTGCCATCACCATGGGCACGCAAGAAACGTCAACACACCACTCCCAGCCGGCACAAAGGTCCCACAGGGATAATAAACACAGGCGATGGAGGGCAGTGATTCCAGCTCCCGGCGTCAAGGGGCGGATGGAGTGAGTCAGTTGACCCTGCCATGAACCCTGGCTCGGTGCTCCCCGCTCAGGCAGTGCCCAGGAACAGGGGTGACCCTCCCATAGACTGGGCTGTGGGACAGCGGGATGCAGGGGCCAGACACTGCTCAGGGTGCTGCCGCGGTGTGCGGTGGAGGACACAGTATCTGCTGTCACACCCAGTCCACAGGGACAGGAAGCAGGGCTGGATGCCCGGATTTTCATGTTTTTGTCTTGGAGGATCTGTGAGAAGGGTGCAGGGTTTCTCCCATCTCAACCCACCCCATCACCCTGCTAATACTGCTGATGGTGCCTCATGTTTGGCAGAGCTCCCTTCCCAGACACAACAGGCTGGAATTGTCACGCACAGCCTGAAAGACACCTGGCAGAAAGGGACTGTGCCTGGTCTTGCCCCAGATCTCGGGTGGGAGGGTGTTTCATGGCAGTTTTTGGACACAGGGACTGTGCCAGGTCAGGAGGTGCTCATGCACAGGGATCTCCTTGCAAGCAGTGCCACAGGGATCCTGCCATCCCTTCTGTTGGAATGACTGTGGTCCCAGGCACCACCAACCCAGTCTGGCCCAGGGATGGGAGGATGGAGCCTGGGGTCCAAGCCCCAGGCAGCAAAAATCCCCCTTGTCCAGGGAAAGGCATAGGGATATGATGCTGGCTGTGCCTAGAGAGCAGCTCTCCAGACATGGATACCAACACAGCTTAGGCAGGGACAAGAGTATTTCCCAGATGTATTTGCCACTGCAGAACCCCCAGAGCACTCCCGAGCCCTTCTCAGGCCACCCGCTTGTCCAGCAGCGCCAGCACGACCGCCGAGCCTTGCTTCGCCTCTTCCAGCAGCCCGGAGACCTTCTGTGACATCTGTGTGGGGACAAGGTGCGTCATTTGCCACTGGAGAGGCCACAAGAGCCCTCCGCCGAGCACCCCACACCGGCGGCGAGGGGCGTGAGGGGTCCCCCGGCGCCACCGCCCCTCCGCCCTCAGCCGCGCCGCCAGGGGGGGCCCGCGCGTCCCGGCTCACCACGAGCTTGAACTTCTCGTCCGTGATGTCCTTGAGGTTGATCATGACATTGAAGTAAGCTCCGAACACCGCCGCTTCCAGCATTTTGGCTCCCACCTGGGAAAAGTCGGGCTTGCGAGAAGCTCTCCTGGTGAACCAGCTCCACTCCACGGCGCTGAGGCAGGACTCCCACCCCGCACCTCCCACCAGCATGCAGCGCTTTCCAGTCTGTTAGTGTTCTCAGGAAATGGCTGCCAAAGAATTACTGGGTGGAAACCACTGGCCAGCTTTAAAAGCATAGCTGGAGAGACATCCTAGAGGTCAGGACACGAGGGAACACCTTGGAGGGCAAGTGTGTGAGCTGGGGCCGTACCTGGATGTCAGATTTGCAGGCCAGGTTGCAGTGTCGTGCCAGCTCCTTCAGAGAAGGCCAGAGCCCAGTCACCTTCTCTGCCAGGCCATAGGGCACCCCCACGGCCTTCTTCAGCCCCTGCTGCATGGCAGCCATGCGCCTGGGAGGGGGGACAGCCCTGGGGTGAGTGCTGGCCAGCTGTGACCCCTCAGTGAGCCAGTCCCCACCAGCCCAGCTCACCTCTCCCGTTCCTCAGGGGTGTTCTTGGGCAGCTTCATGGCTTCCTGCAGGCAAAGAAAAGCAGGTTTGCTGCTGTCACCCAGACCGTGCCTTGCACTGGGGGTCAGGACAGACCCCATAGCTTCCGTGCTTTTGCAAACCTCCCTTATGGAACCTCCCTCTTCCCCTGGCCCTGGCTTTAGCATCCCTGGAAGCATTCAAAAAGCAAGCAGACGTGGCACTTTGCCATATGGTTTTGTGGGCATGGGTGTACTCAGTAGAAGGTTGGACTTGATAATCTTGGAGGCTTTTTCCAACCTTAATGATTCAATGATTCTAAGATCAGAGCTCTGTTCCTAAGGAATCCAGAGGGCAGCAATCCCAGTCCTCCTCCCAGCTTGAAAGCCCTCCTGTTTCCCTGCAGGATGCCTCTGCTGGGACCTCACCATGTAGCTGCTGAAGGCATGGGAGTCAGCATCCACCATGGCCACCAGCTCCTCCATGGCCTGGTGGAAAGGGGGAATCAGCTTCCTCATGATGGGGTCCAGGTCCTCAAACTGCCGCTTCCCGTAGCTCATCAGCCCCACCATGCTGCCCAGCGCTGCTCCCTGCCAGGGTAAATCCTCCAGTAGGTCACAGTGCCCACTGCTTCCACCATGCCAGCTCCCCCTGGCACACCCAGGACCCCCAGGCTTCCATCTCGGTGTGGGGCACTTACCAGGGCTCCTGCAGCTGCAGACACGGAGCCTCCTCCGGGTGCTGCCGACCTCGCTCCAACTGCGTGCACAAAGGCACCCAGTGGCCTGGCCACCAGCCCCCCGTCCACCTCTCCTGCCTCCACCAAGTACCTGCAGCACAGGTTATTTAGAGGCCTCCATGTGCAGGGACACCACCACCACCCAGACCCTTCTCACCCAGTACTGCCCTCTCCAGCATTGACCCTGTGAATGAGTAGGGGACTAATCAAAAAAAAAAAAATAACACAGTCTGAGGGTCAGTGTAAGAACTGGGGACCCCATGGGGGACAGCTGGGGAACACAGGTGGTGTGGGGGTTGCTCTGCATTAGGCAGGCTGGGCTGATGCAAACAGCATTTGGTGGGACAGAAACACCCCTGCAGCCATGGCCTGGCAGGGGTGACAAAGACTTCGCCTTGTGGGTGGATTTCCCTTCCTTTCCCCCTACAGACTCATGTTGTACACTGGATGCTGCAGCATGTGAATCAGAGGCAGTGAAATTTTGCATGAGGATAGCGTAAGGAATTTAACATTCAAATCTGGCCACAAAACCTGCTCCCACTGCCTGCTGAAACAACCTGGAGTTCCCCCACTCCATGTTCACATCCATTAGCATTTGGGAGCAGAGGCCACCCTGTTCCTGCACAACACTCAGCAGAGATGTCCACAGGCCATGAAGAGGAGTTGGGAGGCATCACTCCCAAAACAAGCTGAGTGCAGGATGCAGGCAGCAGGATCCCCCCATTCAGGCAGGAATGGGCACCATGACAAGCAGGATACGGGTCCTTACTCGATGATGCGCTCCCGGGGGTGAAATGGAGACAGGGAGTCCAGACCCAGCCGATTGACCACCTGCAAGGAGAAGCACTGCTGCGTCAGCCCTGTCACATAAGTCCTGCTGCATCCTCATTCCCCACTGCTAATTAACCATGGGTGAGTCAGCGCTGGGACTGGGCCAGCACCCAGGGAGAGGACAGCTGGCACCACCAGCCCATCCCAGACTCAGGGGCAGTGTGCAGTCACCTCCAAATGACTGGGAACTGTACCGATAAATCATTAGCTTGCTCTTATCTAGCACGTTCCCCACAGGCTGGAAAAGTCCCTCCCTCCTGCAGTGGAACATCAGAGCCTGTCTCCTCCTTTCCAGCTTACTCCCTGTCCTTGGACAGCCTCCCATAATGCCACACACTGTCCTTCAGCTCTGGGGATACCTTCTTCCCCTTCTGTTCTCCATGCAGGCAAGACAAGCAGCTGCTACCCACACTCTGTCCTCATGGGTTGTGGTTTCTGCTTCCTGTGCACCTCGGCATCCTCAGCACAATGAAGCAACTTGTCCCACTTGCTGTCCCCCCTCCAAAATCCACCCTGGAGACAAGTGTCATGCCTGGGGCCTGAGAAGTCCCAAATCTCTGCTCAGTACCACTTTGGGAGGCTGGTGGGGGGTGGGATGTGTCTCTCTCATGATCCCATTCTTGTGCTGGTAGCAGGAGAAGCCACATTACCAGCCTGATCTTCTGTTCCTCCTCCAGGATGAAGAGCTTTTCCTTCTTGATGTAAAACTCAGCTGCATCCAGCATGGCCTTCTTGGGAATGAGCCCCACCAGCTGGGAGCCCACCACAGGGAGATTCAATTCCTGCAAAGGACATCAGAAATGTGATTTTCCTCAGAGCCCTGCTGCCACTACTACCCCAGCCTGGTGGTCCTCATCCCTTCCCAGGACATGGGGAGTTCACAGAAATGCTTTCAACAGAGGAGTTGGGGGCTCACAGCAAGTGTCTAAGTTTCTGGGGGTTCTGTGCTATTCAGCACTTTGGCTGAGCTAAGAATGAGAGAAACCAGAACCTGACCTGAGGGTGGGGAAGAAAACTTGGTGGGAGACATCCTCTGGGAAGGCCCCTCGTGAACAAGCACCCTAGGCCACCCACCTGTGCATCTCGGCAGATCTCCTCGTAGACAACGTGGAGCGGCGTGGTCTCAAAGTCCAGCAGGTTTGTTGAAACCTGGGCCATGTTCTCTTCCTCCAAATACCAGCCAATGCCCTGCACCTTCTTCAAGCGCCCGGGCTGCCAACAACTGCCACATTCAGGGTACAGCCCAGGAGGCATGTGGACAGGCAGGTGTGCTCCTGGCATGCCCATGCTCCTGGGGTACCTGGTCAGGGCCACGGCCCTGCTCGCGGATGTTGAGGGCGATGCGGTGAGCCAGTTCCTTGGTGCATAGCAGGTTGATGTTGTACGCAATAAGGAAGGTCCGGGCACCCGTCACTGTAGCCCCCCACCGGGGCACAAAAGTTGGGGGCCCAAAATCAGGAGACCACTCTGGTTTTGCAAGCTGGGAAGGAGGGAGGAGAGCTTGTGGGCTGGCACTGCCCAGGAACACATGCCACTCTCACAAGGAGGGTATCTCCCTCCCCAGCTCGAATCTGCCGTGACCACCTGTGTCACCAGCTCCTCTCAGTGCAAAGGGACTACGCCAGCCCCCAGCATGCTCCCTGAAGCCAGGGAAGCACAGGTCAGGTCTGCTCAGCCTATGCCACCACCAGGCTCACCTTCTCGGGGAGTGCCTCGTACTCCCCGGCACGGATGGAGGGCAGGGCTTTCCTGCTCTCGTCCCGTGCCGCTGCTCCATACAGGTAAACTGCAAGACACAGCCATGGATGAGCACTGCCAGGCAGGGGCTGGCACTTTCTCCAACAGTTGGAATCATGCAGGGTGGGATGGAATGTGGAGAGGTTCCTGGCCCCACTCACCAGGCACATTCAGCTCTGCTGCCAAGCGCTGCCCGAAGATATGGGCACAGGTGACACACTCCTCCATGCTGACATTCCTTACTGGCACAAAGGGGCAGACATCCAAGGCTCCCATCCGAGGGTGCTCACCTGGTGGTGAGGCAGATACAGGAGTGGGAGGTGGGAAGAACCAGCAGACAAGGAGGGAGAACAACACTTTCCCACACTCTTACAAACTGGACACCACTGCTCTGAGAAAATCATAGAATCACAGATCCACCAGGATCACCGAGTCCAACCCCTGGCCCTGCATGAGGCAGCCCCAACAATCCCACCATGAGCTTGAAAGCATTGCAGACACTTTTTAAACTGTGTCAGGCCTGGGGCTATGACCACAGTCTCTGTTCCAGTGCCATGCTTGGTACCAGCATCACAGCAGGCCCCTCTGTGCCAGCACAGTCCTTGGGCCTCTCCCAAGCTCACCTGAGTGTCGGCTCATGTCAATGAGCTGCCCAGCCACACGGGCTGCGCTCAGTGCCCCTTCCACCACGGCCTCAGGGGACCCCACAAAGGTGTAGACAGTGCGGTTGGTGGAGGCACCAGCATCCACGTCCAGCAGCACACATCCTGGTGTCCGGGAGATGGCCTGTGCCACCGCATCAATCACCTGCCAGACAGCAGATGGGAGCAAGGGGGCTGAGATGACTGGGGCTGCACAACAGCCATGGCTTTTCAAGAGAGAGGATATCTCAGCTCTCCCCCTTCCCACTGGTGTTGAGGTTGAGGATGACACCGCGATCAGTTGGGATGCAGCCCTGCACAAGCATCCCGCTCCCACCCAGGGGGTTTGGGGCACCCCTGGATCCCCAAACTTGCCATGGTGGGGGAGAGACACCTGGCTGCTGCTGCATGTCACAGAGCACCACCACAAATTGCTGTTCCTGAGGATACATCCACCTACCAGCTTCCCAACACATTTGGCTTTGAAAAGCCTCTTCGCTGGAGGAGGCTGTGTTTTTACAGCCATGTTGGGTTTGCTAAACTCTCCTGCCACTGGCAGAGCCAAAGTTCAGTTGAAGGCTGATGCCCAGGACAGACTCCATTAACCCAGCCAGCATCTTTTGGCACAACAACTGCAAGCAATATTTCTCTGCAGGGGTACCCCAGACCAACCCCAGACCTGTTGCTACAGCAACCCGCAGGCAATGGTGGAGGAGGTCTGAGTCCGAGCTTCTCACCGAAGTGCCATAAGGGAGCTGAGGCTACCTTTAGGCATTTTGGCACTAACCAGGTAGTGAAAGGTGCACGGCTCTGCAAAGGAGGCATGGCAGAGTCTAGCAGTGTGTACTGCCTTGCAGGGGGAAACCTGGCTGTCAGCACCCTGGTGCCACCCACCCCTCAGCCCTTCCGTGTACTCCCTCACCTCTTTGTTATTCCCCTCTGAGAAGTTGGGAACGCATTCCACGAGCTTGGCCATGGTCCCACGGTCTGCTTGCACCTCTCAGCCCCCAGCCCCAGTCTTCACGCCCTGGAGGTTTCCTGCCCTTTTCCTGTCCCACTGCGGAGCAAAAGCCTCTCAGCAGCTGACCCGTTGCCTCTTTTGCAAGCCAGAGTTTCTCATTAACTGAATCGATATGTGGCCAGGGGACAGAAAGGGACTTGGATAAACACCATGGTACTGGCCGTGCTTGGAGCAGCTTCGGGCACAAGGGTTCTGCCAGATGGCAGCACACACCAGCACCAATTAATGGATGAAGGAAAAAAATCTGCTGCAATCAGCAAGATGCTGTGATTGCCACATCGGACAGCCAAGTTACTGTAATATGATCACCATTCCCAGTGGAAGGGACAGCACCTTGCAGGATCTTCACCATGGATACCGGGTTAAATCCATCGCTGTGAGCAGGATTCAAACCTGCGTAAGGAATCCCTATTGGATTTCGAGTCCAATGCCTTTACGCCTTGGGCATCACAGCCCCGGGCCCCGTAGAGGAGGAGACATCCTGGCGCCGGGCTGGACGGCGCCACGTTTTCTGAGAAGCGGAGAAGTGTCCGGGATGTCTCGGGACAGAGGGGGGGGTGCGGGGTATATATAACGCATTCCGGCTCGTTGGTCTAGGGGTATGATTCTCGCTTAGGGTGCGAGAGGTCCCGGGTTCAAATCCCGGACGAGCCCTTCTTTTTGCACACACACACTCCTCACCACACTGCAAACTTGGCCTCACATCCCCGCTCCACACCTCCGCCCCGCCCGCCACTGCACACAGCCCACGCAGTCCTCACACACCTGCACTAGCCCCCTTACATGGCCTCTGTGCCTGCTAAATCACCTCCCTGCTCTGCCTCGCACTTATTCCCCCTGTTCCAGCCCCCTCACCAGCCCACTGGCACCTCAGGGACCCCCAGTGCCTGCAGCCCTTTTCCTCACCTAGGGCGGCAGGGGAAGGCAGCAGACACAGGGATTTTCCCGGAGGAAGGAGAACGCCTAGGCACAGGCTGTGGCAGGGGGATGTAGCTCAGCGGAAGAGCGCTTGCTTTGCATGCAAGAGGCCCTGGGATCAACCCCCAGCATCTCCATGTCCTTTTGCCTCCCCACACCCCACCCTGATTCATACCGGGCCACCAGAGACTCCTCCCCCCAAAACATCCCTGGGGCTGCCTGGGAGCGCGTCTGACCTGGGATTGCCTCCTGGCACCCCAAGGCAGGCAGCGAGAAAATGCCCACAGAGATTTCCCTCCCTACCCAGGTGCTGGAGAGTGTGGAGGCACCCAGTGTCCCTTTCCCACAGGGCTCACGGTGTCTCTTGAGGGGACCGGCCGGGTGGCAGCGGGGCACTGGGTGCCCAAAAGAAGGGCTCGTCCAGGAGCTGAACCTGGGACCTCTCACATCCTAACAAAGAAACAAATCTTCGTGCAAGAATCATACCCATAGACCAACGAGCCAGGGTGCATCATTTGCCCCGCACCCCCCTCTGGCCCAGGGCACCCTGGACACTGCCTGGCAAAATGTCACTCCATGTACACACTGCCACACGGGGCCCTGCCTGCACAGGGACACGATGCACACGCACCTGTACAACCCCTTACAGCCCTTCCACACCTCACACACGGCACCAACTCACATTTCCCACACTGCTCACTGCACTCCCTCCCACCTCCCCCCGGCACCGCAGGACCCCATGCACAGACAGCAAAGGCAGCCCATGCACTGACAGAAAAGGCAGCCCATGCACTGACAGCAAAGGCAGCCCATGCACTGACAGCAAAGGCAGCCCATGCACTGACAGCAAAGGCAGCCCATGCACTGACAGCAAAGGCAGCCCATGCACAGGCAGAAAAGGCAGCCCATGCACAGGCAGAAAAGGCAGCCCATGCACTGACAGCAAAGGCAGCCCATGCACAGACAGCAAAGGCAGCCCATGCACAGGCAGAAAAGGCAGCCCATGCACAGGCAGAAAAGGCAGCCCATGCACTGACAGCAAAGGCAGCCCATGCACAGACAGAAAAGGCAGCCCATGCACTGACAGCAAAGGCAGCCCATGCACAGACAGAAAAGGCCACATGGTGGTCTGGTCTGGTACCTCATGGCCACAGCAAGAGGCACCTCCCTGCTCCTAGAGTGTGAGATGCTGCACAGTGCCCCGGCTGACCAATTGGGCAGCTCCAGGTGATCCAACAAGGGCCCCACATGGCTCCTTGCACACTCCACTCCCATTTTGTCACCACATGGTTTCCTCACTGGTGCAACTGCAGATTTCCTCTGGCAAAGTCTCTGGCATCTGGATCCTTAAAGCAATTCAATCATGGCACAGGAACACAGGAGCAGCTCAAGATGGTGAGTCTGGGAAGGAACTCCAAACTAAGGTATCCCCACCTCAGCATCCCAGGGCCCCTCCTTGCCCTTGTACAGGGAGATACGGCTCAGTGAGAGAGCGCTTGCTTTGCATGCGAAAGACCCTGGAATCCACCCCCAGCATCTCCATGTTGTTTTGCCTTACCAGACCCCTCTTTGCTGGATGCAGGGCTGCCAGAGCTCCCTAAGAAAGGCCTTGGTGCTGTGTCCTGGCACCTCAAACCTGTGTAGAAATGCCCCAGGCTCTTTCCCTCCCTGCCCGGAGGATGCAGGGCACTGGAGCACTTTGTTTTCCGTCCCCACAGGTCTCGGGGTGCCTCTACAGGTGAACATCGGTGCTGGGAGGAACAGCTGGGACGGAGGGCTGGTGATGTCCAAAACGTCTTCTGGGAGCTGCACCAGGCAGGGTACACTGCTCTTGCAGGGATGTGGGACAGGGCGATGAGGAGGCATCCACTCAGCAAGATGGGAAACTGTTCCACCTCCCCATTCCACTTCCCTCACTATCTTTTTTCCTCACCTCTCCCAGGTGTGCAAAACCTGGAAGGATCCCGGGTGTGCCACTGACCTGAGGCCATCATAGTCCCTTGCCTGGGGCACTGAGCTGGTCCTGAGGGAGGAGTAGCAGGGCTTCTCTGTCTGCCAATTACCTTGTCATATCAGCTTCTCCCAGGAGCCCCAGCGAGGGCACCCCAACACTCCAAGCGTGGGAATCCAGGTGTTGGGTAAAATCCATCGCTATGCCCAGGAATCAAGCCTGCGCAGGGAATCCCTATTGGATTTCGAATCCAAAGCCTTCACCCCTCGGCCATCACAGCCCCGGGCTCCATGGCAGGGGAGACACCCTCGTGGCGGGCTGGAGGGCACCACATTTTCTGAGAAGCGGAGAAGTGTCCTGGATGTCACGGGACAGAGGGGGGGGTGCGGGGACTGTAATATGCATTCCGGCTCGTTGGTCTAGGGGTATGATTCTCGCTTAGGGTGCGAGAGGTCCCGGGTTCAAATCCCGGACGAGCCCTTCTCCTTTTTTGGGCACTTGTTGCTGGGTTTTGGACACGCGTCAGGCGATGTTGCCTTGCACAGGGGCACGAGGGGGCCCCTATGGCCCAGCCGTGGCCGGGATTTGTCCCCTCGTGAGTGGAGAAGGTGCTGTCGGGGCAGTGGGGAACTGCAGAGTGTGGGGTCCGTGCTGCCATTTCGGCCGCGGGTGGGAGGCACAGCCGTGGTTCAGGGGAATCTCCTTTTGGAAAAGTCTGATGTAAAAGGAGTTTATCATCGCCGCCTCGTGGAGGAAATGGGAAAAAAAATTGCAAAACAACTGGAGATGCTGGGGATTGAACCCAGGGCCTCTTACATGCGAAGCAAGCGCTCTCCCACTGAGCTACATCCCCTGTTGTAAGGCTGGTAGGGAAGACATATTCTCCTGGCACTGGAGGGGTCGTGTTTATGTGCCAAAAGTAATGTTAGCGGAATGAGAGGTGTTACAGCCACTCCACGGGACGCTGTTCACAGGAAGCTGGGGGATGGCGAGGGCTGATCATTGCGCACCTGGTTAGCAGTGAGCAGCAGGGGTGCAGTCACCGAAGAAGGAGCTGCCCTAACAAAGGGTTGTCTCCAAAGCTGTTTTTTAGCCCCTTTGGTTGACCCCAAAAAGGAGGGGTTATATCCACAGTAGGATTTATCCAGGAGTTAAACTCAGGATCTCCTGCACCAAAAGTGCAAGACACCTATCCCTACACCAACAATCTGAAGTGCTGCACCCCTTTTGCCTCCCCAGCCCTACAGTTTGGATTTCAGGATACAGCTGAGGCTATGCTTTTCCCCAGCACACCAACAGCCTTGAGGAAGAATATCCAGGCCAGCCATGCCAGGAGGCAACTCCAGGGCCTTTTGAGGGGACTCTGGCAGCTCTGCATCCAGCAGGGGAGAGTCTGGGGAGGCAAAAGGACATGGAGATGCTGGGAGTTGCTCCCAGGGTCTCTTGCATGCAAAGCAAGCAGTCTTCTGCTGAGCTACATCCCCTGCCCCAGCAGCACTTTGCTGCCAACCCTTGAGGCTCCATACTGCCTGCAGGAATTTGCCAAGCCAGGATGTGGGACTAGGCCTATTCCAATCCATGTCACAGCTCCACAGATCCCATGTGGCTTTGGGGGTGAACCAGCTGTGGGTGCTGGGTAACCAGCAAATCCCCCCATCTGCTCTTTTTTCCCAGGTCCCATGGGGGTCAGCAAGGTGTTGGTGCTCCTATGGGTGCCATGGGGACACAGCTGCAGAGCAGGACATGGGGAATTTTTCAGGACACAGTTCCTGAGGGTTGGACTGTACCTGTGCCTGTAGCTGTGCTGGGGTGGGAAATGAGCTGCTGCAGGAGCCCCAGCTGCTGGGGACCTCCCTTCACACATGGAGAACAGTGCAAAGAGATGATTTTTCAACAGCAGCAAGCCTCCAATGCCAGTTGTAACACATGGCTGTGCCAGAGCAGATTCCCTGCATCCAACCCCCCTGAGCTGACCGAGGGGAACTGGGAGGATGGTTCAGCCACAGCCTTTCATGTCACAGAGGGGTGGAGGGGAGCAGGCAGGGGAAACACTGCACCTCATGATTTCCAGGTCTCGTAACCCCCCCCAGATACCCAGCTCCTTCAACCCCACGTAACCAGCACTGACAGGAGCTACTCCACACAGCAATAACTACATCACCCTTCTCTCTGGTATGCAGACACCTCTCAGCAAATGTGAATTAACAGCCCTGAAATGTTTCATCAAACAATTCTTGAGTTTAAAACTGATATTTCCTCCCAGGACTATGCAAACCATCGGGATCTGGGCTCTGCTTTCATTGCACTCATCCCAGTCTCTCCCTGAGGGCTGCTATCCACAGCAAAAGCTCGGAGCAGAAGAGGGTGTAGGACAGCCAGGAGCAATGTCTGCTGGTGCTGTGGGCACTGGGTGACACAGTGCTGGTGGAGCCAACAGGGCTGTGGGATGCAAGTCTTGTGAGCCCCATTCCCACAGGGAGCACTAGGAGGGCCAGACCAGGATGCCTATGCCTTTTAATTTGCCTACTTCTTCCCCCATGACTCAGACATGTGGGCAGCCTGTTATTTTCCTGTTTTATGGGATCTCCAGCCCTGGGGAAGAGCCAGAGCCCTTGGCAGAGCCACTGCCTGTCTGGCTCCACGGGTGTGACAGGGAGGACACCCTTAGCCCCTGCACTGTGCTTGGTCCATGGTTGTCTGGGGTGGGATATCTTCAGTGGTGGCCTCTCCTCCCTCTTATCCTGTCTGTGCAGCCGCTTTCTCTTCCCTTCCTCAGTCTGCAAGATTGCTCCAAGTTCCATCCAGCCTGCTTTGGACACATCCAGGGACTGGCCCCACAAGTCCATCTCTGTCTGCCATGCCTGCAGACTTCCAGCTCCAGGGGCTCTGTCTCTCACCTGGCTGGCTCCAGGTGTGTCCCAAAGTGCTTTGGCCAGCAGTCCTTGCCCCAGTGATGGAGATGAGGGATGCTGCCTGTTGATGCAGCTCACTCTCGCAGCATTGCCCTCAGCCTGGTGCCCCAGTGCTGGTCTGAGATACACCTTTTGCAACCCAGTTAAAAGCACAGATGGTGAATCTGTCTCTTCTTCCTCTCCCACTGCTGTGACACACCAGTTTTTGTCTCCTCACCTGGATGTGCAGAGAAGCTGTAGATTGATGTGCTGTGTTGACCAACCAATGACCCAGCCACCACCAATCCTTCCAGCCCCACCACCAGCACCATGCTGCTTGGGGCTTCCATAGTATCATAGAATATCCTGAATTGGAAGGGATCCATAAGGATCACCAAAGTCCAACTCCTGGCTCTGCACAAGACCCCAACAATCCCACCCTGTGCCTGAGAGCATTGTCCAAATGCTCTTGGATCTCTGGCAGCCTTGGGGCTGTGCCCATTCCCTGGGGAGCCTGGTCAGTGCCCCACTACCCTGTGGGAGAAGAACATTTTCCTAATCCAGCCTAACCCTCCCCAGCCAAAGTCTCCATTATAAATAGTCCCACTAACTTGTTCACAGGAATCTCCCCTTTTCCACACAGCTTGCTGTGCTAGTTCCTCCTCAAACCATGACTTCCCCTCTGCTTCCCACCTCATCCACCTCCAGGGTGGGAAGGTATCTGTCCTTCAGGAGCCTGAGGATACTGAGTGACCACAGGGAGAAGGTTTCCTCTGAGGTCATGAAGCAGCTGAGGAAAGATGGGAAGTGGGCATGAACCTCAACATGCATGGCCAGAGGGTGGCACCTGGGCTATACTGCAGGCTCTTCTCAAAAATGCTTCTGCTGCTTTGGAATGCCATAGGTAAGCAATGCTGGGGCCAAATCCCAAGACCCAGCTATTTCCCTCCATGTGCTTCTACCTGCTGACCATTATTTTTCATCCTTGTCCTGTTATGTAGCTCTGTGTTTCTCACTGGAGCCTTTGGCTGCATTGCCTCTACACAAACCTGTATTTAGGGCCTGATCAGCAGGTCAGGGGTGTCCTGCCTGGGGCAAGGGCTGGCTTGGGGGGGAAATGTGGTTAACTCAGGACTGCTCTTGAGCTGTGAGCCAAGGAGACATAGCTCCCATCTAGAGTCAAGGCTCCTGTAGGAGACAGAGTCCACAGACCCTCAGGATAGGGTGCCCTGAAAGGCACCAAGGTCCTAATTTCCTTGACTGTCTGCACTAAGACATCACAATTTTCAAATCAAATCAAGGAGCTGTGTAGATTTTTGGAGATGTTGGATTTTCAGAAAAAACTAATTAAAATCTGTATAACCTCACCAGTGGAGTCATTCAGTGCAAAGCTATATTAAAATGTCATTATTCTGATCACCTGCTCCCTCCTGGACTGTTTGGTGCAGCAGGCTTGGACAAGGCAGCTGCACAAGGTCCAGAGACCTACAGCTTCCCAACAAAACTTCTGCTGGAATTCCAGAGATTTTTGTAATTTTTTTTTTCCAAAATTTTGCATCCTATTTCTGCAGACAATTTCCAGAGCTGGGATAAAAATATCTGAGCAGTCCTTGGAGGGGCACCTCCCTTTTCCTGGTGCACTGGCTGCTGAACAATTGCCATGTAAATTTTCTCCAAATTAGGAGCACCTCTGCAAAGATCCCCTGAGCAATAAAACCAGTTGAGCTTGGTCAAAGGCTTTTGTTGACCAATAGGCTTTCAAGCTCAGCATAATGTCTCATTATAAACACTCACAAGCTTTTTGCAAATACTCCTATTCCTCCTTCCATCAGCTGAAAAGGTTCTGCCAGATGATCCATGGTATCTTAAAAAGCAGCTAGTGAGAGGCTTTACTCAATTCATGACATCTTCCAGAGACCTGTGTCCCCTATCCATAAAGCAATTATTGTCTCTTTCACTCTTCATTGTCACGCATTAAACACTGGGTGAGCTTGGCATAGGAGGCCCATCCAAAGGAGCCCATGTCTCAAGAATCCCACTTCTACTTTTTTTCCCTGACTCCACGTTCACACTCCTTAGCTCAGCCCCCCAAAACTGTTGCAAAATGCAGGGTAAATGACATTTTGAGCTGTCGAACCTTCTCAACTCCTTGCTGGGAACAGGCAATTCCCAGCTCCTTGCGGGATCAGGCAATAAAGTCTGCTCCTGAGGGAATTCCTCCCTGAGCAAGTGCTTGCCATGGGGCAGGAGGAGAGATTTCCAGTAAGAGAAAGTTGCCCTGGGACTTGTCCCAGCAAACCACACACTTCTGTCAGCACAGGGAAGAGCTGGGCAGCAGACACCCCTGTTTCATGTAAAACCCAAACCTCTCCAGCAGCAACAGCAGCTGCCTCCAGCAGCTGTGTTGTTCTGTGTTTTTCTGTTCTGTGTCACCCCTCCAGAACTCCTGAACAAGGAACAACAGAAGACTCAGGCTATGGTGTAGCAAGTCTTTAATGTGAAGGAGAGTGAATCAATTCAGAGTACAAGTGCGTTTCCAGCGCTCAACAAAGAAATAGTTAAACCCCACTTTGGGACAAGCTGATCCCTACAAGGTGTCCCCTAACCCCCCCAGCCCATGACTATCATCTGCCATCTACAGCCTGCTAGAAGCATTTATTGCCCAGCCAGCAGCAAATGTTGAGTAGAACATGGAAATATAAAGACTTAGTGAGATAAAGGTGTACAGAGGCATGGTCTGGATTGACGAGCTCACACAGCTCCCATCCTCCTGAGGCAACTGCCGGGAAACCCAGGGGCATCTCCTTAGTCCTCTTCCCCAGTCTTGGTCGTGTGCTTCGCTTGCCCTTCCTGACCACGCTGCTGGCTCGGGCGGGAGGAGGAGCCTGCAAGGGACACTCTACAGCCCGGTGCCCAGGCACAGCAGTCCCACCTTGCCCAGCCCCCGGGAGCCCACAGGGATGCCACAGCAGCGCAGGTAGCTCCCGACCGCTGCCGACGCCGTGGAGCCCACGGTGGTGTTCTGCGGGAACGAGCTGAGGATGGGCCCCGGCAGCGTGACCACGACCGTGGGGGGCTGGATGAAGGCAGTGGAGTCCCCACAGCGGCGGAAGCAGGGCTGGTTGCAGCTGGTGGCCAGGGGCCGGGGACCGCAGGAGGAGGGCAGGCACAGGTCGTAGCAGGACATGGCCCGGCAAGGATGTGCACCTGAAAACCAGAGCCAGGGTGTAAAGGCAATGCAGAAGCCAGTCTGTTCCTGCTGAGCCCGCACGCAATACCTCCCATAAGAAGAGGCATGGGAGAGTGAGCTAAAAGGATAGTTTGGATGGTTTAGAAACACCAAGGGAAGGCTTCCCCCTGCCATGCCCCATAAACCGCTCAGGAGAATGAGGGGAGTTTGGTTTGAGCTGCAGATTGGTCTGGGAAAGTCGGAGGGACCAGGTGCTGGGACCGGAGAGCAGACCCACTGCTGCTCCTAGCTGACAAGGAGCCTTTGGCAAGGAAGGTGCTCACAAGTTGCATGTGGTTGAAGCAAAACCCACTTAAATCAACACAACATGAGCTGATCCATCCCATTACAAAATATAAGGGACCTTTGATGCCCGTCCATACACAGGGACAGATTGATCTCTACAACCCAGGCATGTTCTGTTCTAATTTGTTTTTCTCCTTCAGCAAGGAAAATCATGCAGGATGCAACTGATTATGAGGCTGCAGACCCTGTAAGCCCTGCCTAATGCAACCCCTTGCGCTCTTCATTTTAGGGCAGAAATACACCCTTCCTCGATGTCCTGTTCAGCTGGAAGGGAGAGGTGGGGAAGGGGATGGAGCTTGTCTCAACTTACCCAGACGGAGGTGGCAGTGGCGGCAGCTGGAGCAGGTGGTGGGGCTGAGCACTGTCCTCGCTGTTTTATAGGGTGGCCCAGCCCCCCAGGGGAGCAGGTGTGTGTCTTCACCTGAAACTCCCCAACAACCAGCAGTTTTCTCCTGGAAAGCTCCCCCGACTGATTAAACAGTTCCCTCTTTCATCTCTCATGTTTTGCTTCCATGTAATACTGAGTAAGATTGAAATGATTCGGGCTACAGGCATTAATTACCTTCCTTCCTAAGGCCAGGGGACGTTTTAGGTTTGTATGCCACCAGGGAGGAGAGTGTTTCAGCAGAATTTAGAGCAGACGTATCCCCACCTTCTTCTCAGCACAACCAATTCAGCTCCCTGGTGCGCCTGAGGTGAGACCAGGGATGTAAACTGAATGTAAAGAACATCCATTAGGAGTGAAATTCCGCGCCAGGAGTCTCATGGATGGCAGGAAAGCTGGGGGCTGCAGGAGTGAGGATATGAGCTTTGTGGACACAGGAAGCTGACCTAGCCCAGCATGAGCAATTTGTTATGGGTTTGAATGCACTTAGAGGATTTTCCTTTTCTTTTGTTTGTTTGTTGGTTGGTTGGTGTGGTTTGGTTTTTGGTTTTTTGGTTTTTTTAATTATTCATCAAACCTGGGGTATGAGTCCTTCCTGCTTGGAAGGCACATCAGATTTTAAAAGCAAAGTGTTCCTGGGCTCTGAAGTCCACCCCCACAGGTGACACACACCTAAACTGGCTGATTTTGTGCAGAGAGCTGATTTCCAAGAGCCTTTCCATTCTGTTCTTTGGATAGGGTAGTAACAGTGAGCCAGAAGGTCACAGGTGTCCTTCCTCATGATGGAGTGACATTGTCAAGACAGGGTTAATTACAGTAATTACAGGCATTGGTGTGACACCGGGTCACTCTGCTGGAAGCCTGTTAGCTACTAAACATCCCAAATATCCCAACCTGCACTTAAACCTGAATCACCCTCACAGTGGGAAGAGGGAGTTGCTGATGTGGTCCCAAGCATGACCATGATGAGCCATCATGAGCTCTAGGGGCAAGGAAAGTTTGAAAAAGGCTTTTCATTTCACACCAGCAGAGCCCAGTTAACAGCACAAACGTCTCCTGCCCTAGGAGTCCGGGCCACATGTACTATGCATGTGTGGGGCTGTCAGCATCTTGTTAAAGATGTGCCTTGTGGGGTTTGGGGGTTCATTTGAGTCCTTGAGATGACTTGGCCACGATGGATTGCACTAAATGGTCCCTAGTGACTCCTCTCTGCCCTGTCTGTCAGGGCAACAAAGCCTTTCAAGGTTCTGAGGTCAAATTCAGCTATTTCTTAACATCATTCTGGAAGGGGAAAAAGGAAATCATGTTTTCCAAGGTTCAGCAGAGGACATGGGCGGTAGGGAGAAGCAACCTGGCAGGTCCTGGAGTTAGGCAGGATGCTGTGGGTTCATCATTCATAATCTCCTAAATGGTGACTTGACAGGCAGGAAAAGATGAGATATTAATTTAAGCTTTACTGTGCTGCATTTTGCACCACTGTTGAATAATAAATTGATACCACAAGTGCACCTAGAACCCACAGCCTGAGAATTAAACCCTTAAACCCTTCTTCTACCAGTCTGGTTTTATTTCCCCCTTCATTTCCTTTTTCCTGGTGTTGTTGGTTTTTCTGCTTTTTTTTTTTTTTTTGGGGGGGGGGGGGATGGTTTTTTGGTTTTTTTGTGGTTTTTTGGTGTGTGTGGTTTGTTGGGGTTTTTTGTTTGTTTGTTTTTGTGCGGTGATTTTAGTTTTGGTTTTGGGGTTTTTTGTGCCTCTGTGCACTCCCATGATCTCAGGAAAACAGCCCTTCCTGGGTGACTCCCTTCCAGGCTTCCAGGCACAGGGTGGGATATTCTGAACTGCAGCTGCGCTGTGTGTTTCAGTTTTGAAATCCAGTTTACGCAGTTGAGGTTCTGCTCACATTGGACCATCATGTCCCAGAATAATATTGATGGCTGCAGTGATGCTTGGGATAAATGCAGCAGAGCACTCAGAGGGGGAACATGGTTGAATGTAAGCAGATCTGTGGACTGAAACAAGTCCTTTTCACAGAAAAGATAGCAGAGGAAACAAAAGGCACATGTTACGAAATTAAAATAATCAGATTTGTGTAATGATTGAATTTTTTAAAAGGGAAACAATATGGGAAAGATATTTGGGATATAAACAAAGGCTGAATTTTCCAATCCCTATTCATTTCAGCGAACAACCACTTTCTGCTTGAGATATGACTTTCTCTGGAGGAACCTCAAACTTGAGAAAATTTCACCAAACAAAACATGTCAGATCCATTTTCTTAACTTCTGCATGGATCCAGGATGTGTGGCCACCTCAGCCCTGCCTCTTCCTGCAGGTAAGGACAAAAAAAGCGTGGCCCATGATCAATAATCCATGTGTTTCCCTTCCTATCACCAGCCCCAGCAGCACTTTGCAACTCCAATTTCCCCACTTTTGCATTTTGATTTCCAACAACCCAAGGGCTGGATGTGTCCAAGACTGGCTGGAGGGTGAGAGCTTGCCCTGTCCTAAAATTTCTCCTGAAAGCCAAAGGCAAGGGTGCATCCTGGAGCAGCAACAGACCTACAGCATCCTATCTCCAAGGGATGTCTCCATGCAGGGCGCTCACCCAGGGCTTGTCTCCCAGCAGCAGGACAGTCAGGGACCACTCCCACATGGCTGATGGATGAGTGGGACAGCCCAGTGCCAGGAGGCAGAATCTTGATGCAGCCAGACCCAGCACAAAGCATTCTGGCTGCCCGTGTCCTTGTCAGGGCAGACTTGGGGTGCTCCAGGGCCACCATGTGCAGCCCAGGGAGCGGAGCCCAGTCGGTGCCACTAGGGAGAGCCAGGCTCCAGCTGCCAGGCACTGTCCCGGGGCTGCAGATGATCCAGTTCCACGCTGCCACAAAATCCCTGTAATTGCCAGGTCCCTGGGTGGACTGATGCCCCACAGCACCACAAACAGCGGCACCTTCCCTTCAGGAGGATTCATCACTGCTCACCAGGACAGGGACATGTGTGTGCCAAGGCAGGGTTGAAGAGTATCCAAGGGAATCAGTGGGTATCCCCTCCTGGCTGCCTGTGCCCTGCAAGTTCCAGGTTCTATCCTGTGAGAGCAATTCCCCTGCCATGCACCACCATATCCCTGTACCCACCACCCCAGCCCATTTCACCATCTCCAGCTGCAAGTTGGTATCTCTCCAGGGCTTGACCCAAACCCATGCATTTTCCCCAGGAAATCTCCCACAGATCCCTTGGAGGGCACCTGGCTGTCCAGGCAAGGATATCCCCTTTTCCTGGGGTGGCAGAGCTGGTCAAGCACCACAGCATCTCATGGCAGTGGAATGGGATGGGATTGGTGTTTCCCACAGGGTTTCTGGCTCAGTAGATGCTGATGGAGGAAAGCAGCTCCTCAGTGGTCCCCAGGGACATCTCCCCAAGGCACAGGAAGGAAATGAAGCCACAGGGAAGGTCAAAAAGATGTGGGCAGCTAAGCCTGAGCATCCTCACCTTGCCTTGGCCACATTCTCATCAGTGGAAAGGAATAGAAGGGAGAAGGGAAAGCACTGGCAAGACTGCCATGATGCCTTTTGCCAGGTGCTTCGAAGCAGAGACTCTGCCAAATGCAGGGCTTTCCTCTCTGCAAGACCACTCAGATTCCAGAGGCAGTTTTACCTCTTTCCTCTTCATCTTGCCATAGGTCACTCTCTCCTATCTCCACGAATCTCCACTGTGAGCACTACTCCAGTCACAGGAGGGAGCTGCCAGTGCACAGCAGCTCTGCCATCCCCAGAACAAGCACCTCTGGAACGCGGCAGAGATGTCCAGGGCAACCTTTGGCTCCCATCGGCATCCCTGGGGATGCCCAGGGATGCCCAGCCATGAACCTTCCCTGCCTACAGTTCAGTGCTCCTGGAGAAGAGGAGATGGGATGGGCGGAGAGAAGCTAGCAGGTGGGCCGGGGTACCCTGCTCCCCTGGGGCATTGCACAGAAGGACCACGCCATGCCAGTCCCTGAGCCAGCAGGAGGAGGTTCAGTCCCTGAGCCAGCAGGAGGAGGTTCAGTCCCCGAGTCACCAGGAGAGGTTCAGTCCCTGAGCGAGCAGGAGGAGGTCCAGCCCGTGGGAGCGGAGTCCAGGGGCAGATGTGATGTGTGCTTGACACCGCAGAGTAAAACACGGAGAGCAGGAGGATTCTGGGCAAGCTGCGCCAAAAAGTTTACTACACAACAGACGCGCCAAGGGACCCGACGAGGGTGGGATTCGAACCCACGCGTGCAGAGCACAATGGATTAGCAGTCCATCGCCTTAACCACTCGGCCACCTCGTCCCACACCTGTATGGTCCTTTTTAGCAGAATTTTTTAGCAGATTTTTCTCTTGCCTTTTCCCCCCCCCCCCCCCCCCCCCCCAGACAGCAGTACTGGAGCGGGTTCTTCAGGGTGTCCTTTGGTGAGCAAGGCTGGGCAGGCAGAGCTCTGGCAGCCCCTGTCACAGTGGGGCAGGGAGACAAGCAAGCATTTGTGATTCATTTGCCCCTCTCTCTGTTCCCTTCTGGGTTCCTGGGGTGGCAAAGCGTAATGTAGCATTTATTGTTGCTGTGAAAACGCATGCACCAGGCATCTCTATAACTCACCCACACCCAACCTGTGTCCAGAGGGTTTTCCTACATGATTCAGCACCAGTTGTGCAAAGTAATAGAGAAGGTGGTGGGGGTCCAGACATCATCTAATGTATCTCTTATTTCCCCAATTCCCTGGTTTCTGGAAACTATTTAGGCCATCTCTCCAATGTGAGGAGAGAAGGGAGAAGAAGCAAAAGGAAAAATTTTACCCCCAGAGTAGAGTCACAGGGGACAGAGCACTGGGGACCGACAGTGCTGAGAGCAGGACAAAGACCCCCAGCAATGCCCCTAGTTTGGGACAGTGGAGAAAAATAACCCTCCAGGCTGAGGCAGCACTGGGGGTCAAACCCAGGAATTTGTATCTACTAGACAAGCGCTTTGACCAGCTGAGCCATGCCGTCTATGGGCCCTTCTGACACTGGGTGCTCCATAAAACACCTGATCCTCTGCCCACCTCTCTGCCTACATGTCCCACACTGTTGCCCCAAGTTTGGAGTTCCCCAGCTGCAAACCCCTTCTCTTTTTACTGCTGGGAACACTCCCAGCGCTGACCCAAGGCCCTGGCACAGGACCCAAATACATCCTGTAAGCACCACCAGCTGGGTTTGGGGGTCCTCAGGCTCTACAGGGACATGGTGTGCCCTACTCTTGCCCTGGCAGAGCTGTGCCAGTTGCCACCCTACACTGCCCTGAGGTGACAGCCTCAGCCTCATCTCCTTCTCTGGCTGCTCCCCTGCAGCACTGATGGTCACCCAAAGACAGTGGTCACCCCAAGAGACACCGTGAGCCCAATGGGAAAGGGACACTGGGTGCCTCCACACTCTCCAGCACCTGGGTAGGGAGGGAAATCTCTGTGGGCATTTTCTCGCTGCCTGCCTTGGAGTGCCAGGAGGCAATCCCAGGCCAGACGCGCTCCCAGGCAGCCCCAGGGATGTTTTGGGGGGAGGAGTCTCTGGTGGCCGGGTATGAATCAGGGTGGGGTGTGGGGAGGCAAAAGGACATGGAGATGCTGGGGGTTGATCCCAGGGCCTCTTGCATGCAAAGCAAGCGCTCTTCCGCTGAGCTACATCCCCCCGCCACAGCCTGTGCCTAGGCGTTCTCCTTCCTCCGGGAAAATCCCTGTGTCTGCTGCCTTCCCCTGCCGCCCTAGGTGAGGAAAAGGGCTGCAGGCACTGGGGGTCCCAGAGGTGCCAGTGGGCTGGTGAGGGGGCTGGAACAGGGGGAATAAGTGTGAGGCAGAGCAGGGAGGTGATTTAGCAGGCACAGAGGCCATGTAAGGGGGCTAGTGCAGGTGTGTGAGGGCTGCGTGGGCTGTGTGCAGTGGCGGGCGGGGCGGAGGTGTGGAGCGGGGATGTGAGGCCATGTTTGCGGTGTGGTGAGGAGTGTGTGTATGTGTGTGTGTGCAAAAGGAAGGGCTCGTCCGGGATTTGAACCCGGGACCTCTCGCACCCTAAGCGAGAATCATACCCCTAGACCAACGAGCCGACGTGCACACACCGCCCCGCCCGCGCCCCCGCCTCGCCCACCCCGGCCCGTCTCCGCTCCCTGCGCCCGCAGACCCGCCCCACCACTGCGCCACCACCGCACCGCACACGGCCCCCGCAGCCCGGACACCGCACCCCGCACTCCCGGACACCGCACCCCACACTCCGGACCCTGCTCCGCGCCCCGCACTCCCGGACCCTGCTCCGCCCCGCCCCGCTGCCCGCCGCAGCGCTGCTCCCCAACTGCCACACCGGGGCTGTGATGGCCGAGGGGTGAAGGCGTTGGACTCGAAATCCAATGGGGGTTTCCTGCGCAGGTTCGAATCCTGCTCACAGCGATGGGTTTTACCAGCGTGGATGGCAGGTGAACTCTGATGTCTCCGGCGTCTTGTCCTTCCCCTCCTGCTCTAAGGGAGTCTGCAGCAGCGTAGGGCAGGGAGAGCCACGGACCACCGACTCTGGGGACAGGGAAAATCCTCCTGTCCCAGAGGGCGGGGAGCACTGGGAGAACTTGGGACCCCCCTGGGTGTCAGGGATAGAGTTACGTCCTTTTACCTATGGGCCAGCTGGGACACACGCAAGCTCAGGGCAATGGAGCCAAGGTGCCCAACAATGCAGGTTTCAGGTTTGTTTCCATCTTCAGATATGAATACACGTGGGTCTCACTCCCAGAGGAATTGCCCCTTTGGTCAGAGCCTGTCTTGTTTTTCTCTGGAGGTACGGAGCCCTCTGAGGTTTCCCCTTGTCCCCCTCCAGTCACTGCAGCTTGGGGCTAGGCTGGATGAGTGGGGCAGCTTGGGGGGCTGGCACGGGGTGTGGGCACCCATTGTGCACCACTGCTGTCCCTCCTGCACCCGGGCCTGCCACGCAGGCAGCCCCAACACTTTTTGCGGGGGTCTGTGGGGCTCTGCCAGCCCCGCAACAAATGGGGAGGGGTCTGGAGAGGCAAAAGAACAGAGATGCTGGGGATTTATCCCAAGGCCTCTTGTAAGTGCTCTCCTGCTGAGGTACATTCACCTGTGCAAGGGCAGGGTGGTGCTCAAGAGTCCCCATTGTCTTCATGGTCCACCTGCTCCTGTGGCCACTGGATCTAGGGAAGTTATGCACCATGGACACCTCCAAATGCCAGCTCCACCTCCTGGGCACCGTAAGATGGATTTTCTTGTTCCAGGCTGTGCCAAGGGGCAAAAGGCAGCATCAGCCACCCTCCTCAACTCCCAGAATTGTGGGGCACAGATCTGGGGCATGATTCTTGCTTAAGGTGTGAAAGGTCCTGGATTCAGCTCCTGGATGAGCCCACCTTTTGGGCACCTACCTTCTTTGGCTGGCACATGGGACTGTGGCATAACCAGGGCCCTGGCACAGATGGCTGGGTGCCCTTTCCTGGCTGGGTGGGCAGGATGGACCCCCAAGGCTGGCAGAGTATGGCCCAGAGATGAGGAGACTCAGTCAGGACCTCTCCCTGCCTTGCACAGGGGGATGTAGCTCAGTGGAAGAGCGCTTGCTTTGCATGCAAGAGGTCCTGGGATCAACGCCCAGCATCTCCATGTTTTTTTCCCTCCGAGAGCTGCTCTATCCCTGGGCATCCTTGTGCTGTCTGTTTTATGGCCAAGGCGCCTGAATTATTTCCAGCCATCAGCAAATATCCCCGCATGTTCCCTTTTCCGAGCCCTCCAGGTGTGGGTACTGAGTCTGAGCTAGCCCCACAGCAGGCTGGAGGGTGGCATAGCCTCAGGCAAGGTGGGGTGTCCCTGGCTGTCCTCACCTGTGCAGGGTGCACCAGCAGCTGTGATGGCCGAGGGGTGAAGGCGTTGGACTTGAAATCCAATAGGGATTCCCTGCGCAGGTTCGAATCCTGCTCACAGCGATGGGTTTTACCCACTGTTGGGTGGGGTGCCAGAGCCACCCCTTCCATGAGGATTTTGATCCCTGGAGAGCAGTGGACAGGGACGGGCAGTGCTCTTGCACTGGGCCCTGGTGGCCTTGTGAACTCTAGGCTCAGCTCCTGGATCATCCCTCCTTTTGTGCACCTGTGGCCAGGCAGGGCCTCTGCGGTGTCAGGGCAAGAACGGGGAGGCACTGCCCAGTACAGGGGGCACAGGCAGCCTCCCTAGCTTGGCTGGGCTGGTCCATCACTGCCAGGAGCATGGTGTTGTGCAGTGCACGTGGGCACAGGCACAGCTCGGTCAGGGCCCGGGCTGGTCCCCTCCTGGGTTGGGAAGAAGCTGTCAGGGCAGTGGGGGATGGTTGATTTGGGACCATGCTGCCACTGCAGCCTCAGGGGGAAGCTCTGTCATGGTGCAGCCCCCACCTTTGGGGAGCCCTTCCAGAGGTAGGTGCAAGTTTATCATCACTGGCCCATGGTGGAGGTTTGAAGAGAGAAAAAAAGCTGGAGATGCTGGGGGTTGAACCCAGGGCCTCTTACATGCGAAGCAAGCGCTCTCCCGCTGAGCTACATCCCCTGCCTGGGCTCCTCACCCCTGGGGGTTTTGCTGATGCCCCTGCTCCTCATGGCCCCATTTTAAAATCAGGCAAGTGCAGCCATAGCCATGCTGTGCTGGGAAGAGTGGGAGCTTCAGATGAAGTTTAGAAACTCCCACTGAGTCATGAGGTGCATAAAGGAACCCCTAGCTTTCTAAACTTTTCAGGGAGGAGCCTGAGTGTGGCTGGATCCAACCTTAGCCCTAGACTTTGTCAGTGGTTTATCTCTAAAATATTGTATAGGTGTAGTAGAAGCTTTATACAGCTTTATCCTGCAGAATTAAAAATAAAGCAGATATACAAATATAAATGATTTATTATTATGATTAGACAAAACTTAATCAGAATTATTTACTACATAATATAGGTGCTATAACAACTTTTACAATATAGTGCACTGTGAAGGAATATTGAAGCAATTATATTAAAGCAAATGTATTAAAGGTACCAAACCAAATTATTAAGTAGAGGTTGATGTTTCTCACCCAGACCAATGACTTGGGGCAAATCTCTTTGGCTCAGCCTTAAGAAGTGACCTTGAGGAGTGTCCCCACTCTAGGGGGAAATCCCCACACATATATTTCAAGACAGGATCGTTCAGAAAACCCTGCCATTCAAATATGGAAGTTTTATACTTTCATAGTATAAAAGGATGGACTGTGAGCCAGATATGTGCAGGACACCTGTGCCAGTTCAACATATTTAGTAAAGTTATCAGTAATATTACTTGTTTGTTCCTTTATCCAGGTATTTTACCATATCTGCTATATCTTCATCTCACTATTAGGATGTTTAAGTTTGGGATTGATGAGTCAGACTGGTTTCAGCTTTATTCAACACCAAAAACAGCGTGATTCCTTTTTCTTCATTTAACACTGATAATTTGGGAAATAAACCATTGTTTGAGTTGTTTCCTCCATTCCAGGCAGAGGGACCTGCTACATATGCCCAGGTGACATCCCCACAGCCAGGGAAGAACGAGGGTGACCTCTCAATGGTGACCATCAGAGACAAACAGAGCTGCCACAGGTCCCATCGCACCCCAGGGAGCTCTGTGAGTAGCCGAGCTGGAAGGAGCCTTTCCTGCCCCCTGCCCCCATGTGGCTCGTTGGTCTAGGGGTATGATTCTCGCTTCGGGTGCGAGAGGTCCCGGGTTCAACTCCCGGACGAGCCCTTCCTTTTGGCACCCACGTGCCTTGGGATGTGGCGGGGCCAGGGCAGGGGTGGAGAGAAGGAAGCAGCGCTTGTAGAGCAGAGATGGGCAGAGCGTTTTGGGTGCGCATGTCCATAAACCGGGAGGAGTGTCTTGGAAGAAGCACTGGGGAGGGTGGAGTGCAGCCTGTGACAGTGGGGTTTGGAGCCATGGGGGCAGAGTGGGTCAAAGTGGGGTGAGGGGATTTGGCCAACCCCCCTTTCTCGTGCATAGGGGGATGTAGCTCAGCGGAAGAGCGCTTGCTTTACATGCAAGAGACCATGGGATCAACCCCCAGCATCTCCATGTCCTTTTGCCTCCCCAGGCCCCTAATGCATACCGGGCAACCAGAGACTCCCCAGATCCCCCCTCAGAATATCCCTGGGGCTGCCTGTAAGCATGTGTCCTGGCACCCCGAGGCAGGCAGCAAGGGAATGCCCACAGAGATTTCCCTCCCTACCCAGGTGCTGGAGAGTGTGGAGGCACCCAGTGTCCCTTCCCCATGGGGCTCACGGTGTCTCTTGAGGGGACCGGCCGGGTGGCAGCGGGGCACTGGGTGCCCAAAAGAAGGGCTCGTCCAGGAGCTGAACCTGGGACCTCTCACATCCTAACAAAGAAACAAATCTTTGTGCAAGAATCATACCCCCAGACCAACGAGCCAGGGTGCATAATTTTCCCCGCACCCCCCTCTGGCCCAGGGCACCCTGGACACTGCCTGGCAAAATGTCACTCCATGTACACACTGCCACACGGGGCCCTGCCTGCACAGGGACACGATGCACACGCACCTGTACAACCCCTTACAGCCCTCCACACCTCACACACGGCACCAACTCACATTTCCCACACTGCTCACTGCACTCCCTCCCACCTCCCCCCGGCACCGCAGGACCCCATGCACAGACAGCAAAGGCAGCCCATGCACTGACAGCAAAGGCAGCCCATGCACTGACAGAAAAGGCAGCCCATGCACAGACAGCAAAGGCAGCCCATGCACTGACAGCAAAGGCAGCCCATGCACTGACAGCAAAGGCAGCCCATGCACAGACAGCAAAGGCAGCCCATGCACAGACAGCAAAGGCAGCCCATGCACTGACAGCAAAGGCAGCCCATGCACTGACAGCAAAGGCAGCCCATGCACAGACAGCAAAGGCAGCCCATGCACAGGCAGCCCCTGGCACAGAGACACGGCCATTTGCTGCCACTGAGGACAGAGACAGCTTGCAGAGGATCACCTTTGCTGGATGTCCCACAGCAAAAGGTGGCAGAAAAAGCACTGGCCATTCCACCTGCTGTAAATGGCCAGTGAGGGACTTTGGGGGAGAAGAGAGTTTCTGGGGATGGGAGATGCTGGACCTGGCATCTCATGGCCACAACAAGAGGCATCTCCTGCTCTCAGAGTGTGCAAGGCCATACAGAGCCCCAGCTGCCCCCAGGCCCCCAAAAGGATCTGAGAGATGCAGAGTGGGGGACAGAGGGGCAGCACCCTGACTCATTGGTCTAGGAGTATGATTCATGCCTTGGGTGTGGGAGATCCTGTCTTCAATTCCCAGATGAGCTCTTACTTTTGGCCACCCACCATGTCCCGTGCTGAGGGTGACCCTTGCTGACTCAGTACATCCCTGTGAGAAAGACAGCCTCCAAAGGACTGGCGGCAAGATGCTGCTGGAGGAGACAGATGTAGTTGAGATCAACTGCCAGCATTCTCCTGTCCTTTTGCCTTCTCAGCCCTCTCACTGCTGGTTGTGGAGCTGTCAGAGCTCCCCAGGAAAGGCCTGGCACTGTGTCCTGGCATCTCAAGCCTGTGTAAAAATCTCATGGCTCCTTCCCTACCCTGCCTGGAGGCTGCAGGGCTTTTGAGGCCTTTTTTAAACTTTTTTTAAGCCCTCACAGGGCTCAGGGTGTCTCTTGGGGTGAACATCAATGCTGGGGGGAGCAGCTTTAGGATGAGGGTTGTGGGTGCCAAATAGGCAGATTCATCCAAGAGGTGAATCCAAGACCGCTTGCACTGTAAAATGAGAATTGCACAGCCAGATTAATGAGGTGGGGTACACTGCTGCCAGGGATGTGGGACAGGGCTGAGAAATCCACTCAGCATCCTGGAAACATGTTTCTCCCAGAGGTTGCTCCAGTCTGCAAAACCTGGGGAAATCCCGGCGTTACCGAAGTCCCTGCCTGGTGGGGCACTGAGGTGTTCGTGAGGGAGAAGGGCAGGTAGATAGGGCTGGGAGAGCTCTGGCTGTTCAGGACGCTCCTCTCGGGACCCCCAGCGAGGGATCAGGACGTTGGGTAAAACCCATCGCTGTGAGCAGGATTCGAACCTGCGCAGGAAACCCCCATTGGATTTCGAGTCCAACGCCTTCACCCCTCGGCCATCACAGCCCCGGTGTGGCAGTGGGGGAGCAGCGCTGCGGCGGAGCGAGGCGCGGAGCGCTGCGGCGGGCAGCGGGGCGGGGCGGAGCAGGGTGCGGGAGTGCGGGGCGCGGAGCAGGGTGCGGGAGTGCGGGGCGCGGAGCAGGGTCCGGGAGTGCGGGGCGCGGAGCAGGGTCCGGGAGTGCGGGGTGCGGAGCAGTGTCCGGGAGTGCGGGGTGCGGTGTCCGGGCTGCGGGGGCCGTGTGCGGTGCGGTGGTGGCGCAGTGGTGGGGCGGGTCTGCGGGCGCAGGGAGTGGGGACGGGCCGGGGTGGGCGAGGCGGGGGCGCGGGCGGGGCGGTGTGTGCATGTCGGCTCGTTGGTCTAGGGGTATGATTCTCGCTTAGGGTGCGAGAGGTCCCGGGTTCAAATCCCGGACGAGCCCTTCTTTTTGGGCATCACCACCCCGCTCCCGCCTGGCTGGTGCAGAGCCCGACAGGACCCGGCCATCGACTTTTACCCCTCAGTACGGGGGCTTTGAGCTTAGCGTGGCACGCAGAGCGTCACACGGGGCTGTGCCCTGTCCCCGGAGTCCCAACCCATTCATCCTACAGAGTGACCCTATTTTTTATTTGGCAGCAGGATGGGGATGGACTGGGAAGGAAGGGCTGTGTCTGTGGCCATGGGACACCCCTCGCCGTGGGGCAGGTGTGGGCCCCTGCTCAGCTGGTCAAAGCACCTGTCTAGTAAACAGGAGATCCTGGATTCGACTTCAATGGTGCCTGGGTCTGGGAGGCTGTTTTACCTCCCTGGCCCAAGCTGGGGGCACTGCTGGGGGTTCCCCACTGCCCCTGTTTGCCCCTCACAATGATGACACTTAGAGCAGTTTGGCTGTGTGCTTTTACTGAAAGCTTATTTCAGGGTCCCCAGGGTGCCCCGCTGGACATAGCAATGACCAAGAAATCCCTCCCACCAAGGACCTGCTCCTGTCCCTGCCCCTTGGCACCTGCAAGCCCCCAGGATCTGTTTCACTCAGTATGGCTGCCCAGCCCACAGCCCATCTTCCAGGCTCCTACACCTGGCAGAGCTGGCTGGAGGGACCTGGCAGTATCTCAGGTACCTTCCCAGGGTGCCCAGACCTGTCCAGTGGTCAGGATGAGGAGGAGAGGGCTAATCCCCGCTGGGTGGGGAGAAGGGACTTGTTTGGATCCCTCACCAGGTAGGTCACCCAGAGCTACACCCAGCATCCCAGTGCCAGTGGGGGTTCGGGGTGATGTGGAGTCAGGGCACCTTCCTCTGCCCCTCTGGGTTCCCACAACAATGCGAGATGAGATTTGCACTTTGCATTTTGCCCTTTCTTTGCCTTTTTTCCAGTTACAATGAACAGGCATAATCACCAACAACTCTGATGGGAAAAATTCCTCCTATACCTTCTCTGCTTGCTCTCCCCACAGTATTCAGGGAATCCATCCATGGTTTCACACTTCCTTCGGCCCGGGTTTATTTCCCTATTGCACTCTCTGTTTCAGAAGGTTTTCACCTTATTGCTCAGCAGTGACGTTTGGCAGTAATCGCTCTTGTAAGGATTTCTGAGTGCTTTCTTTCCCACGAGTCTTGGATGAGAGACTTCCAGCCCCTCCAGGTAAGGACCTTGGCCGGCCCTTCAGACACTACGAAAATGTCTCCTACCATCCCCTTCCCAAAATGTCCAGGGCACGGGTGCCTTTCCATCCCGGCCAGGACGCAGATGCCGAGGTAGAGCAGGCACCTGCTGGTGCCCTTTGCCCTCCCGGCCCTGCCCAGTCCCCGTGTGCCGCAGGAATCCGAGCCTGCCCGGAGGGTCCCCAGTGCCCTCCGTGCGGCAGCAAAACCTCGACGAGGGTGGGATTCGAACCCACGCGTGCAGAGCACAATGGATTAGCAGTCCATCGCCTTAACCACTCGGCCACCTCGTCCCTCTGTGGCAGGCTGTCGCCCCCTGCCGGCCTGATGCGACCCCCGCAGCCCCTGCCCACCCTGGCTCGAGGCCCGTTACAATCCCGCCGCCTGCTCGCCCGCGGGAAGCCCGGTGAGAAGTGACTGGTCCGACGCCCTCTTAGCGCAGTAGGCAGCGCGTCAGTCTCATAATCTGAAGGTCCTGAGTTCGAGCCTCAGAGAGGGCAGCACTTTTGTGTTTTCTGGGGTCTGTTTTTGCCTCCCGCGGCCACGCGAGAGGCCCCGCAGCACGGCCGGCCCCGCAGCACGGCCGGCCCCGCAGTACGGTCGGCCCCGCAGCACGGCCGGCCCCGCAGCACGGCCGGCCCCGCAGCACGGCCGGCCCGGCCACCCACGAGCTCCTGTCCGCCCCCGCGGCTCCCGGCTCGCAGGGGCGGGACCCTCAGGGCGCGCCGTGGGCGGATCCCACGGGCCGGCGGGCGGAGGCGCAAGGCGGCGCGCGGCAGGACGAGGTGGCCGAGTGGTTAAGGCGATGGACTGCTAATCCATTGTGCTCTGCACGCGTGGGTTCGAATCCCACCCTCGTCGAGGTTTTGCTGCTGCCCCAGGACCTCCATGCACAGGTGAACGATGTGGGGGAGGCCGAGAGCGAGACCAGACCCCGCACTGGGACCCCAGAAACGCCCCAGGTAACAGAGAGCAGCCACCCCAACCCTCCCCTCCCCCTGGAGAGCAGCCCATACCATGAGCTTTTACAGAGGAACGAAGCACCTTTCAAGCTACTAAAAATTTTATTAGGTACAAAACACAATTTACAGAAAATCGTATGAGCCACACTCCCAAAGCTCTGTTGGGTTTTGACAGCTGAATTACAGGTAAATTGTGAACATCAAAAGCAGGGCACAGGCTTCCATTCACATGGAACCAGTTAAACTCAACAAAACTCAGCCCAAACAAAAGCACGTGGAGCAGGAATAGCCTCAAAGCACGGCCTTTCGAATTTAAATTTATTTTAACTCAGCATTAAACTACTCTTGCTATTTTGGGTTTAAGAGAAAGAATACAAATGAAATGCTATTTTAAAAAACTGTAAAATTACTTTTTTGGAAGGCAATTGACAGTTTCAAACTACTTTGGATTTCAGCTTGGGTTGGGCAGGAATGATAATCAATTTAGTGCCGTAATTTATATTCCACCAGGCAGAAGGCTCTGATTGAGAAAAAATTGCTGATTTTGTAAGACAAAAAAGAATTAACTGTATAGAAGTACTGCAGACATGAAGTAAATCTTCAAATTATTTACTGGAAATTAAACTAAAACCAAGGGCCGTCAACTTCTAAAGGTTTTTAAATCCTGGAGAATATGCAGGCTATCTGCTCTTCCAAAAAAAAGGAAATTTTTTTCTCCATAGCTGTTTACTGAAGACTGAAGGAAGCATCCTGTTTTCCAGCATGACATGAAATCTGTGGAATAAGCACCTCACCCATTTTTAATGCTGAAAACATTGAATAAAATACAACTTGGGCCCAGAACAACAAAAATCCTTCTGGATATGAACTGAGAAACAAGAAGCACAAAAATCATGGCCAGGTGCTGCTCCAACTTGAGAATGACAGTTTTGACATTACTGAAAACAGAATAGGAACTTCAAACCACAGTGCTGCTGCGAGGCAGTTCCTGCCTGAAGAAGCACAGACTGAGACAACGTTCAGGGATGTGTCTGTGGATACCAATTGCACCAGTGTTCCCAGGGGCCCATGCTACCCTACAGCTGAACCTGATGAAGCTGTGTTTACCCACAGTGACAGCTGGGAGAAAGAAAAAACACCACTGTCATTTAAGGCCTTCCAAGAAAAAGCATTTGACTCATCTCCATGCCTTTTGAGGCAGAAAAGGAGGGAGTCCCAGGCTATCCATGATACGCTGGCCCTGTGCAACGCAGCCACATGAGAAGGGCCCAGGGCTCATGGCTGTTCCGTATTCTCATCCCAGGAGAACATCTGCTTGTTCTGGAACGCGCCTAGGAGTGTATCTGTTCCATCATCTGGACCTGGATTTCTTTCCTGAGTCTCTGAGTCTCAGCTCAGCTCAAATGTCCACCATGTCCACCAGAGCAGAGAGGTGGAGCTCGGAGGCAGCCTCGGCCTCCTTGGTGGCTCTGAGGAGCTGCTGCAGATGTTTGAGTCTGTCTGACAGCGCAGGGCTTTGCTCCAGCTCTGGAACCTTGTACTCCTCCTGACTCCCAGCCTGGGCAGAAGGAAAAGAGATGAGACAGACTTTCTCCAAAGGTAATTTCCACAACAGGTTTTACAGCTACTGCACTCCTCAGAGCCTTAGTTTAGCTCTGAACTACCTTCTCTTACCTCCTGAGCAGCTGACATGGGACTCTTCACCAAGGGACACGTAGCAGCTGGGGTGGAGAGTAGAGACTGGGGGAGGTAGAGAGGAAGACCCAGGAGATCCCCAAGGGGCTCCATGTCCTCAGCTAGATACCGGTGCAGCTGCTCTTCAAACCTGGGTGGGAAGGGCAAAAGCACCAGTCAGATGGCAGCCTGGCTTTGTCCCTGTAACCAGTGCTTTTTACTAAGAGGTTTTTTTTAGGTTCAGAAGCATCTGATCTTCACAGCCATATTCAAAATAGCCTGATGTGCCCCACTGCAGATATCAAAATCCATCACAGAGGACTGTGGTACAGAAAGGAGCCACACAGGCTGAAGAGACTCAATTTATGGGAAGGCAGAAGAGACAAAAACCTCTTGGACCAACCTCAAAAGCTTAGTTCTTCACCTAAGTGATCTGCACTGCTACAAACTGACATGCCACATAGGACTTAATAGACATTTGTGACACTGGGGGACACACAGACCACTGTACACACTGTACTGCTTCAGTTCTGGTGGCATAACTCACCACAGGGTTTCCAACCATTCCCAAGAACTCCAAGAATTTCTACCATCCTGGACTATTCCCATGATGCAAGAAAGAAATATTAGGGAACTGCCTTAATGTGTTTGATGAAATCAGATGGAACTTGAGACAGTCTGGGATTTTTTCTAGCACAGTTTAACTTCCTATTCCATACAAGTTACAAACTGTTTACAACCCTGGGCTGAAGCTGCAAGGAAAAGATGTTGCTCTGGGAACTGTTGCTCTGGGAACTTACCTCTTGCTTTCTATTTTTTCCAGTTGCAACTGTGCCAACAGCTGCTCCTGGGCCAAGGATGTGTCTCTGAATTCCTCTGTGCTGGGAATGCTCATTTCCTGACCTGGTAGCATGCTCATGCCAGAGCCATACTGACCAGGCACCATGGAGATGCTGTAGGGTTTCCTGAAAGACTTGGGAGGCTTTATCTTTGATCTGAAGGGGGTGGGAAAAAAAACCCAAACAAAACCACATTAATTGGTATAAGTGTGTTGATTTTTCCCTATTAGCTTGAAGCTTGGAAATAGCAGGGAGTGGGAAGTGATCATTTGGAGAAATAATGCCCTTGTGCTGGTGTCCAACACAGCACCACCTGTGGGATTAGAGAGGAACTGATCTGACAGGAACATAGAATTCACCCCAATCCACTACACCCCAATTCACCCACTACACAGCAGAGCTGCAGCTAAGCTTACAAGAGGCAAGAGAGTGGCTTCCTTCTGAGTGTGGCTAGGGAAGTGAGCTTCTCAAATACTTGACTTCTCAAATACTTTAATGCCACACAGCTCTAAGGCATCCTTCCCCCTCAACCTATCTAGCATTTTCTCAGACTCACATTGTTTTCCCTCTGTGCTTTGCACAACTCCAAAGCCTCAGCAGCAGGGTTTTTTTGGCAGAAGTTGATTTCTACACTTTCAGCATTCCCCAAGCAATCTGTTTCTCTGAGAGCTGAGTAACCCTGCACAAATAAAATCTACTTCCTACTCTGTTTCAGCACAGCCTTGTCCATAATTTTAGGGAGATGTACACAAGGGGGTTCTGGGAGGATGCCAGGTGGTTTTCAGCACTGTGGAGGCCACCTTACCTCTCTTGGCCTTGCCGGATCTCCTCCTGTGTCCGCAGCCTGGCCTGATCCCAGGAGAAAGGCACGCTGTAGTTCTTTAAATGCTCTTTGAAGAAGTACACACGAATCTGACCATCTCTACTTACAGCTTCTGTGTAGAAACCCAACCTCGGTATTAAAAAAGGCAATCTGGGGCAAGAGCAATTGTTCACTTTCAAATACGTTTCAAACAGAGTCTGGGACAAGCTTCATTAATCAATGGAAGTGATTATTACCTGTGGCAGCCTGCTGACATGGCTTCTGAGGGATAACTCTTGGCCCTGGCTTAGTGCAAACCCTCTCCCTGGGGAGGGCAGGGCTCAAAGACTCTAGCCAGAGCCACATTTGTAGTCACAAACAGGGATCAAGTCAAGCCATAACCACTACTAAACACACGCTCCAAAGGGAAGACATACAGAACACAGCAAGACCACAGCTGCCTCCCTGCTGCCATCTGGAAAGGCACCACTGGCAATGTTTTAAATACCATCACAAAAGAAGCATCATCCATGCTGCAGGAGGACACAATACCTGGAGCAACAGGCAGTTTGGGTGGTTTCCAGTCTCTCAGTTTATGATCAATACAGACTGCCAAGATACAGTCCCAAGGGATCTCATCAACAGAAGGTCCATCTTCATCAGAGTTCCCACTTGTTTTGCTTTTCCAGTTTTGGTAAGTTTTGCTCAGCAGATTCTCCACCTGAGACTGGATCAGTGGTTGAGTGTGGGAAGAACTTGCAATCTGGGAGACATACTGAAAAATCATGTGGCAAACAGGACGCCAAGGAGCTGTGGAACAAAAAACCCAAAGTAAATTGCAAGAATTTGTGACAGAACCAACACTGCACAGGCACATCTCAAAGAAAACATTCTGCCAAGAAGATATTAGAGTGTGAAGTACCTACCACCCAAAGGAGGCAGATCTAGGTATGGGATCTGGAAGGACAGCACAGCCTTCTTCAGCCAGGCCAGATGATCTGGCATGTTCCACTGCAGGTGAGGCAACACCTTGTTACCCCCTGCTTCTGAAAACTCTGTGACAGGCCAAGACAAGTCACAAAGGTGCTCTGAGGATGCCACATCTGACAGGAACTGCAGCACGCTGTTGTACAGCTCTGTGATGACTCCAGGCTCCTGGGATGGCAGCCCAGCTAAATGCCTCTCCTTCCAGTCATGGTAGAAACGTTTGCCAAATTCTCCATCGATCCCATCCTCAATGTACTCCTGAAGGGTCTGGCTGCAGAGCTCAAGGGAGGCAGGACACTGGGACACCAGCCAGCCCACAGCTGCAGAGACCTACAACACACAAAAGAGGGAGAAACTGCTCTGGAAACTGCTCTGCAGAGATCAGGACACAAAGGATTCAACCCTAAGTCTGAACAACACTCTACAAGAGAATATGTACCAAAAGGCAAATAAATGAGGTATCATCGTACTAATATTTGCAACAGTAATTCTCCAGCTAGGTGGCCACAAACTGGATTTCCATACAGCAGACTCAGGAACAGACAAAGAAAAGGCTTTTCACATGAGGTATGCAGTGAAATTCTCTGCTGCAGGATGCTGGGGCTGTTGAAAACTTATCCAGGAAAAATTGGACAGATTCGTAGAAATTAGCCCATATATCATGTCTGATCATGGCAGTCCTTGAAGTGCAGACCTAAGTTCTGAGGGTTTGTGGGGGACCATCACTCTGGGCTCTGTATGATCGTATCTGTGTACTGAACATGAGAGGCAGAGGCATCTCAGTCCCACCCATCAAGATGGGATAACTCTGGATGATCTCACAGCAGCCAGAACAGCTAAAACGGGTCTTCAGCATTTCAGGACTAAGAGCTTAAGGAAAAAAAGTTTACCCACCACATCCTCTGTTAGGCAGCAATACAGGCAGGGCAGACAAGAGTGGGTTTAGGTAATCCGTGAATTTTGGTCTCAGTGCAGTTTTCAGGGTTTTTTTTTTTTGTTTTGTTTTTGTTTTTTGGTTTGTTTTTTTTTGTGTGTGTGTGTTTGTTTGTTGGTTTGGTTTTTTTTGTGTGTGTGTGGTTTGTTTTTGGGGTTTTTTGGGGGGGGTGTTTGTTTTGTGGTTGTTTTTGTTTTGGGTTTTTTTGGGGTTTTTTTTGTAGCAAATGCCACTGATCTCTGGTCAGTGAAAATAGAACAGAAACAAATAATGGAAAATAATTCCTGTTTCTTGCTGTTCTTACCCTTCTGGTGCCTTCTAAGTCATTGACAGAGCTTGGGACCTCTACAATGGTGTAGTCTGAAATAAGATGGGCTGAAATCAAGTCCTGGAGCATCAAACCTTAAAAAATAAGAAAACTGATCAGTACACAGAGAAATAACACACATCCGTGGACCACATAATCTGCATTAGATTCACTGCATTGCTGCTCCCCTCCATCTCTGCCCACAGACTCTCAGGATCAAATACTGTGTGTGAAAGAAAACTGAAAGCCAAAATTGGTGAGCTCTTAAGGAAAGGATTTTTAGGAAAGCTGTAGGATGCTGTGGGGTGCTGTACTTCACGTGCTCTACACCCTCTCCCTTTAGTGGAAGCTGTAACTGAGAGGCTGCACTAGCCACAGCACTTCTACTTGAGGCAGCCCTAAATATTCATTATTTCAAGACACAAAAACAATTACATACCATCTTCTACTTCTTTCTCAACAGCCTCCTCTTCGTGACTGGGGACTAGAACCACCAAGGGAACTATGGGGTGGAAAGGTTTGGCCTGAAGCAGCTGTTTCAGCTGTAGCAAAGCTGAAAGCCAGTAAACATCGTCTTCTGCAACATCTTCACTCCTAACTCGGGGGGGCAGGAGAAGAATAAGGCCACTGGTCCCAAGCAAGTCCTTTTGTGTCTCAGCCATATCAAGCTCTGAGTCAGAGAGCGCACCATGTGCCACCTACACAGCCAACAAAGATGACAACAGTAATATAGCTAAAAAAAGGTGTTTCCACACCAAAATCTGCAGTTTATCGTCACTGCCATTCATCTTTGACCTCCTTTTCCAGGAGCTCTACACAACCTAAGACAACAAGCTGTTGTCAGGCTAACATGGATGTGTCTGATAGATGAGCTGAGCACAGAAGTGTCCTTCAGCACCTGCTCCCAGACCAGGAATAGATGATTCAGGTTCTACTGCAGTTATTTCTCAGCTGATTGAAAATAAAGGAAAAAAATGTCTCTTTTTTCAGACCTTTTCAATAACCCTATCCCTCCCAGTATCATCTCCCTCCATCTGACAGGATACAATATCCACTGGAAAAGATCCCACCCTGCTTTTATGGCCTCTCAAATATCATGAAATTGTTCTCACCTACCTTTATACACACACTGACTTTAATGCCTCTGCTCCCCTGCATGCCAGGAGAACTAAATAATGTCAGTGTTTGAATTTTGCCTTCTGTACGTGAAACATTTTTCTCACAGGTTTTGTGTCCCATAAACTTGGCTTTCAACCAATCCATCAGTATCCTAGCAAACAAAAAAAGAGGGCTTTGATGGGTTTTGTTGTCAAAACTAGCCCTTTAGCATTTTAGTATCAGCACTTCTAAGACACCACAATGTATCATAATCCCATATATTTAGGTTATGATAAATAGCCCTAATAAATAGCTATAAATTTTAATGAAATTATCATCTATCAAGGTTTTGTTTTCAGTATGAGCAAAAGGAATTAAACAGTATTAAAAAATACTGATCACTGTAATAAATTACAGCTATTTTGTTTAGAGTGCTCTGGAGGGAAAAAAAGAAAAACTGGAATTTGACATGGTACAGGCAAAATAACATCAAGGACTGTGTATTACTGATCTTCTACCTAAATAAAAGAAGTCTGCCCTGTTTGAGAAAGGGACCCAGCAACCAGCTCTTCAACGTACCTATTGGGATCATCCTTGGAATAGTCATCATCACTGGGCAAAACCAGAAGTGCCTTCCAAAAAACCTGTTCTTGTTTAACTGGAATATGTTCCATGATCAACGAGACAAGATCCAGGGGAGTCCAAGCTAAATCACTTAAAGAGACACAAAAGTCTGGTGAAAAGGTCCACCCCAGGGCTCTTTCCCACCTGAGGAATGTCTGTCTTGCACTGAACAAGTTACAATACTGTAAGCAGTGACCAGTTAATTCTTTGGATCTGTTGCTCATCCTTCAGGAACTGCAGCTGTTAAACCTGACACATGAGCCTTACTCCAGTGATTTCAGGAGCACATGTGTACTGCTTCACTTCCAGACATGTGACAGCTGATCCAACACACACCCAGGCCACTGGAGAGCACGAGGAGCCATGGGAACAGTTTGAAGTCCTGCTGCACTTCAAACATCTCAGTCAATATTTTCCAACCACAAACTAGGTCACTGATAGCTCATTTACTCCTCTCCTCCCTTAGTGCATCCCAGGTCCCTTCCAGGTACAAAGTCACACCCCATAAATACCCATCAGATCCTTAAAATTACAACCAGGGGGATCATCTGGCCCAACACCTTCATTAATTTAGTGGAAGGTGCCCCTTCCCTTGGCAGGGGGATGGAATGGACAAAATGATCTTTAAGGTCCTTTCCAACATAAACCGTCCTATGACCTTCCTGTTCCCCTTATTCCAAAATATTCCCGGAAGCAAGGCTGCAAGTGGACATTCAGGCATGGTTAGCCATATCTTTTGGCCACTTCTGGTACCTCTGGCATGTCTGCTGCAGCTTGCTTCTAAAGAAAACAAGAACCAAACCCCAGCCTACCTTACCAACTGCTGGTAGAAGTGCTGAACTTTCATTTCATGCACCGTCTTGTTTCTCAGCAAGTTCAATCTGGAAATGAAATATTGTTGGCTGTATTTTTTGGTATAAAACAGGTACTTTAAACAAATCTAAGAACTGAGGCTTGGGCAATATTACAGAGGCCTCAGAACGTTGCTTTTAAGAGAAAAATTTATTTGGATTTTCAGTCTTGGTCATGGCATTTGTGGAGAAAGTCTTTTGGAAACTATTTAAGAATAAACAGTTCTGCAAACCCACTAACATTCACAATGGAAGAATTTTTGGTAATTTATCTTTCAAAAATCAATCAGATTGCCAGCTGGAAGTATCCGTACCTCGTGCAAGAGATTCCCAGCTTTCCTCCATTTCCCAGGTTTACAAATCTCTTGCACAAGTTCTCCATGGCTATAGGCCACTCTGCACTGGGGGACAGTGCTTTCAGTTGATGTTTGGAATCCAAGCCACAGGGAGCAGCTGGAAATGCCCTCATCTGACGTTTCAACTTTGTCCGAGCTGCCACTGCTTCCCTCCACCTTTGGAAGAGAACACAGAAATAGGTCACGTTCATGAACTCTTCTGCAAACTTCTGTCACCAGACATTTGTATAATGAACACCACAACAACCACAACACACTAAGCATATGTGCAGGAAAACCAGTAATCATCAGAAAGAATACAAGGATATACTATTACAAGTTTCTAGACGGAATGAAGCTGCAATCTCCTACCAAGCTCATTACCCGACTACAACATGGTGTGATCCCCTCCCCACATACAGTAATTTAGCACAGGCTGGCACCAAGACCATAAGGTCTCCCTTTATCATGGAGATAAGACAGAAAAAACTGTCTCAAAAAGAACACAACCAGACAACAGTAGTTCCATCTCTATTAACTGCTCCATGCCAATGCTCCCAAGAGAAGCAGCCATGTCCCAGGGTGGTAAGTAAGTAAGTAAGTAAGTAACTTACCGTTGTAAGTATTTGCAGAAACACTGGAGCTCCTGAAGGGTTTCCTTGGCAATCTGGAAGATTTCATCCTCCAGAAAGAGCTCCATGAAGTGGCCACACACTTCTTCTGAACACCGGGCAATCCGGGCTTGTCGGTCTCTTTCTAAGGCACATCTGGTTCCAAATAAAACAAACCAAGACTGCTGGGGAGAAGATCTCCAGCAGATCCCAATTCAATGGGCTGAGATGCAAACAGGGAAGCCCAACACATTTAGGAAACCCTTGGGAACTACAGCATGCAGCATGTTGTACATACCTTAACTCATTGGTTGAAGCTTCGTTAACACCCTCTTTTATTACTTCTTCTATTAATTCCACTCCCAGCAGCTGGCTCAACTGCTTTATTAACTCTTCTCTCTCCTGCTTTTGCCTGGAAGAACAGAGAAAATATTTACAAAAGTGAAAAAATTTACACTGGCAAACCTGCTGCTTACTTACACAAGCACTACATGCAGTATCAAAGAGCTAATGCACCTAAAATTATTTCCCACCATCTGGTTTCTAAATAAACAGCTTTGCATGGAGCCAGGTTTCCCTCAAAAACACAGATGACAATGGAGTTCCCAGTGGAGTTCCTTAAGCAACCTGATCCCTGCCCATGGCTGGGGCTTGGAACTAGATGATCTTTATGGTTCCTTCCAAACCAAACCATTCTAGGATTCTATTTATTCTTACCCCAAAGCTACAAACAAGTAGCTCACTCAGAAGGAAAAGCTCCTGTATACAGCAGATGCATGTTCCTCTCTAGAAGCACTGGGTAAATAAAAGTTCCTAAAATTCCCACCACCATTTTCACCATGGCTCAGAGGTGACCAAAATGCTAACCAGCAGATCACATGAGAATGCAGAGGGGAACCCTGCCTGCACAATCCCAGGGGAGTTCAAGGTGAGACTGCTCTACCATGGTGACAGAAAGACATGGGGTTTGAGCACAGGCTCCAGAACTCTGCTGGCAAAGCCTGGCACCAGCTGTCCTTACGTGGTCCGGGGTGTTTCCAGCCCAGCCTGCCCGACAGCCAAAGCACTGCCTCACCTCTCCTCCTCCACTCTGCGCCGCTCCTCCTGGACACGCTGCCTTTCCACACTAAGCGTGTTTCCAGCCACTTCTCTGAGGATCTCCCCCATCACCTCAGTCACGAGTTCCTCCAAGGTGGCCTCTGAGGCACTGTGCAGAAACAGCAAATCTCTTCTCAAAGCCAGAATGTTTTCATTCAAAGCCCCAGGTCTATGCTTTTCTTAGCCACACCTTGCTCTCTGTGGTGGGCTGACTCCAGCCATTAGCCAAGCACCCACACTGATACTGGCTCACTCCCTTCCCCACATTGGGACAGGGAAGAAAATAAGAAGAAAAAAAGGAAAACTCATGGATGGAAATAAATACACTGTAATACAGAAAGGCCAAACACCCACTCCCCCATCAAGCAAAGCAAATGCAGCCAGTCATTACTTCCCATGGGAAGATCAATACCCAGACAGTATCCAATCAATGTCCATCCCGAAAGCCACAAATCTCCAACTTCTTCCTCTAACTCAATTTTATTGTTGATCATGACATCACAAGGAACAGACTTTAGTCAGTCTGAGTCACCTGTCCCCATTCAGTAATTATGAAACAGTGGTGGAATAACAACTGTTTGGGTCACATCCCACATCTACGACTACCGACTGTCCTGGACAGGAAATTTATCAGAAGCAGAGAAGCAACTAGATTTGGATTTGCTCCTCTTGTCCCCCATTTGGGCACCTTCCCTTCCATGACAGAGGTTTCTTGCCAGGCAAACCTTCCAGAGGTTTGGGTCAGCCTTCCCTTAGGCTAGAGATGGGATGTAACAGACATCTGAAGAAAGGTCTGCTTTCCCTTTCACTGCATCAGTAACAGAGTCTCTATGACAGACCTGGCAGTGCTTAGCTTTACCATCTTCACACATGGTGCTGCTATGGCAAGGGGCAGCTGTGGTGACAGACTCTAGGAGAACCTGCAAGAAATGCTCTTTACCAGATGGCAGCAGCCACGTAAGCTGCTCCTGCTCTGCCCACTTCTCTGCACTCTCCTTCGAGGACATCATGCACTAAACCATCCACCACTTCGGCAATGTCCTGCAACACAGCAGAGGAAGAAGCTGAACCAAAGTACAGTCCTTCTCAGGAGCAAACTGGGAGTAAGCCTAGCTTAGCTGACTGTAACTCACAGCTGCACTTGTATTTCTGCTTACAAACTGAGCCACCTTAACCAAACACAATAGCCTGAAAACGTCAGATTATTTAGACTATCTAAAAAGGTTAGTAACAGCCTATAAACAAAAGCAGATTTTTGTACTAAATATGGGCAAATTAATTCAGGAAACTGTTAACTGAAGAGAGAATCTTGTTTTCTTACTTTAAACTTTAATTCTAGCTGATTTATTTCAAATTATCAGGTCTACCCTTCACTGAAATTTGCCATTATCTAGGTAGAATATGGCAACTGTACTGTACAAAGCAATGAGACACTCAGAGACTGGTTCAGCATCAGCACACAGACTCGTGTGGGAAGGAGGAAAACAGCATAGGTAGATGGGGTGCATATTCAAGACCCAACATTAATGGTCATGTACCCACAGGAAGAAACTTTGTCATGTCTCATTTGAACTACACGCATGTTCCAGAAAAATAAATGTGGTAAGAATTTGGTTACCGTTTGTTATATTCCACAGATCTTTCCCAAATATTTGCTGATGGGTTTAGATTTCCCTACCGTGTCCGAGTAGCCAGGCTGAGGCTTTGAAGGAGGAGGCTCAGGCTGTGTGGCAGGCTGGGAGATGGGCTGTGCAGAGGGCAGGACTGGCATGAGCTGACGAGGCAACAGTGAGGGCAGAAGATGAGGTGAGGGCTGAACCTTCACTGCTGGGGCCTCTAAATCCACACCTCTGCTTTCAACTCTTCCTTCTTCGGAGGGAAGAGGAGAAAAATTAAGGTAAATCAGATCAGTCACAAACAGAAGTAAATTTTATCTTCAAAAAACTGGCTTGTCTGATAAAACTCAGCAGGTCATAAAATAAATCCGTAACAGCTGCTTGCTGCCCTAAAGTTAAAAATATATCATAGAAACTGATTTACATTTATGTTTTTCTGCAAAACATTTAAACATTTAATTGCACATTACCCCCATTACCAAGCACATGTATTTCCAACAACGCAACTGTTTTTTTTAAAGTCAGGCACACCTGGCACCTACACACTCTATCTGTACTTCCAGCAGGAGAGAAAAGCACACATTCAGTTAACCTGAAAACTGACATGTTTATACACACAGTGGCAGCAAACAGCTGCAAATAAAAAACATGCAAACTGCAAAGGGAAGTTGGTTTTCTGAAGTAGTCAAACATTTGTTATTTCACTTATGTTGCCAAAATCTGGCTCAATAGAGAATTTCCTGAATTTGGAAATAAATCTTATTAATCATGTTGTTCTTGACTTTTGCAGATACTTAAATACACCTCAGAAACCTGGTCTAGAGGAAGATGTCTCTGCCGTGTCAGGGGTGTTGGAACTTGATGAGCTTCAAGGTGTCTTCCAACTCAAACCATTCTGTGATTCTCTTATGATTTAAATTGTAGTCCTTTCATTACATCTAAATTTCAGTGCAGTTTCAATCTTGGAGCCCACAAACAGTTTCTGCTTTGTACAATAAACCTGCTCACACACCTGCCTCGACAGTGTGTTCTGAGCAGTACTCAAAATGCAGGTTTGCTCTCACCTGTTGCTTCCACACTGAGTTTTTGGCTACTGCTGGCCTGATCCACAGAGGTGCTTCCACCAATGTACTTGTTCTGCCCGTTGAAGCTGGACATGGGCACATGGTGGGGCACTGGGGGCAAGGGCCCCCCGTTCACAACCTCCCCAACAGAGACAGTGAGCTTCTGGCTGACAAACAGGGATTTCCGTGGTTTGGGTAATCCGTCTGGCTCCAGGAAAGCTGAGCGATTCAGCTCCACATAACCCCTGGCGAAAAACAGAAGTAACAAGCAGGTGTACATCCTCAAAGCTTCACTAACCTGCAGGCTTTCAACTCTGAGATTCACTGTTTTGAAACAGAATGTTGACAGGAACAGATGACTAACTGGCTTCCTTGAGTGTTTTTTTCCCTTTTGCAGTCTCTTAAAATTCCAAGTTTGGATGAACACACCTTACAATGCATGGATTTTCATGGCAGACACTTTATCTCTGAACTGCTGTCTTCTAACATCCTCTAACAGCTAGTTTGCACTGTTCAGCTTCATTCCACCCTACAGGCATCACTATAATGCTAGTTTCCCATAAAGCAGAACTGTGTCCTTATTTCCAATGGAGACCCATCCTCTGACCTTGGCCCATTCTTTCTCTGGTCCCAACCTTCAGAAGCAGCTCCCCTACGTTACCCCTTTGCTTGGCATCAGGCTAACCTCCCCAGGCATCATTTTCCTCACACGTACCCATCTGATACACTCAGGCCATAGTAACTAATGAAATCAGTTGCCTCCTCGCAGTCTTTGAATAGCAGCATGCGGACCAGGTGCTCCAAGGGGAACACTGTGCTTCTCTGGGTGCTCACGGTGTAGGCAATA